>NC_138131.1:82224893-82639893 GCF_964188305.1 Podarcis bocagei
CATCGATTCTGGGCATCGGGAAAGTCACAGGTTCTGACACCAAATTTACCCCCCTGAAGTCCACGACCAGCCTCGGTTTATCAGTGTCCTTTTTGTCCACAAAAAATACTGGACTGCCCCCCACTGCTTTTGACTCTCTTATAAACCCTCTCTTTAGGTTCTTGTCGATAAAGTCCCGTAACTCCTTCATCACTATGGGGGTGGGTTTCCCCTGAGCATCCAGCGACCGTCGTTCTTCCAGCCTCGCTGTCAGGATGGCTATGTGCTCTTCCAAATTGCGGTTTCTCTCCTCCAGCGATTGGCCTCCAGCTGCCCCTCCCCTGGCTCCAGCTCCTCCGGTCTTACTCATGATGCCCCCTTCTGCTTGTTGCGCACGAGCAACTTTCAGGGTGAGTCAGAATGCTGTAATGGTTGGGAGTTACTCGTGCGTAATCCTGCTCCGTTTGAGCATCGGATTGCCTGGTTAAACCCTCCGGACTACGCAGCCCATATTAGCGTGGCTGCTCTTAGTCACTTGTAGAATCTGACTGTGGGCGTTTCTTAAAGCGTTGCCAACATAAGATTTGTTTGACGCCCAATCGTTTCCGCCTCTCACTGCGCAGGAGTTTCCTGCGCAGGGTGGGCGTGGGCAGCAGGGTGCTTGGGCTCTCCTCACTAACTTCCAACGAAGAGTCCTGGAGCCCCTGCACCTCCCTGTCCCGTTGCTCTCCTGGATCCCTGGTGTTACACTCATTCTCTTCCCCTTCTTCCCGGCTAAGTCTCCCTCTAGTGCTAGGACCTTCCCCTGCAGAATCCGAGACCCTCTCCTTCTCCCGTGCCTCTGATGGCAGTTCCCTGACACGGTGTAATAAGCCTAAACAAAGCCAAACAAGTTGTTTTGGTTTCCAACTACATAGAGAGAAGAATCTTGGATTTCGCTTACTTCAAGTCGTGTTCTTTGCTGTTAATGCACATTGACACAGAAATCGCAAAGTGTGTGTAATGAGACCAAAATAACACAACACCATCTTTTCGCTTCCATATGCGTAGAAAGAAGACGAATAGGCTTTGATTGGGCTTTTTTCAATTCGCATGGTGTTATTTGGGTGTGCGCCAGCATCACCCCAAACGAAAGCAAAAAAGTTTTTTTGGGTTCCATCTACATAAAAAGAAGATGATAAAGCTCTGATTGGGCTCATTTCAAATTGGTGTTTTGCGGGTTAGAATGCACATTCACCCAAAAATCGCAGAAATGTTTGTTACCAGCTCAAATCTGCTGGGAAAAAGCACCAATGATAAAGCCAGCTGCAGGTGGCTGGAATGCAAAACAGGATGTTGTTGTTTCAAACTGTACTGTTGGGAAAAAGTGGGAGTCTATTCTCTGTACTGAGCACCGGATGTTAGCTCAGAGTGTCATCTGACCTGTGCTAGAAGCACAGGGGAGGAGTTATGACTCTTCTGATGGAGTCTGAAGGGTGCAGTCACGTTTCTTTGTACTGCTGAATGACAGGAATAAAAGACATGTAAATAGGACTCCTGTCTGTCTCATTTCCCCTCCCTGGGGGGGAAAGCAAGGAGAGAGAAGCAGAGGGTGTGTTCTCCTCACATCTAACGAGGAGAATCACCGGTTTACGACCTAGCCTGCCGGGAGTAGCAGATGGAAGGTAAACAAGTATCTCGCTCAGTTTGCCCGTGAAGGCCAGTTTACCTCTGACTGTGAGCTGAGATACTGACGTATGGCAGCTTTCGGTGGTTGCGATTCATCGAACATCTGCATGAGAGGCTGGTGGATTGTCCTCCTCTGCTCCAAGGGAGAAAATAGCGTCTGAGAGCAGCCAGAAGCTGAACAGACGGCTGGACCCAGAGGAAAATGTTTTCCAAGCAACGGAGCTCAAGGTATGCTGCATTTCGGGCTAAAAGTTAGAGATAAGCTTTCAAGTATGCACAGTTGCTAAGCGACGCTCGTCAGAGACGTGGAAATTTACTGGCTGCGCAGATGGCTCTGAGAGAGGGCCTGGGAAGCGAAAGTTTTGTTTTGACTATGTCTTCGATGCTGTGCAAGGTCTGAGAAACAGCTTGCAGCTTGCCTGGAAAGGCAGTAAACAAGTCCAGCAGAGGCTATTGGAGTTTTAGCAAGGCTGGAAAGTGAGACAGAGGCTTGGCTTCAAGATGGATGCCAAGAAGGGGGGAGCCCTGCCTTATTCATCTCCCCTGACCAGTGGCAGTTATTCATCATGGTCTGGAAAGACGACTACCCCAGAAGGGGTGAGCAAGGATGATGCTGGCCAAGTTCCTAAGAGCTCATCGAAAACTGAGGAGAGCTTTGACCCTAGATGGGGGAGCGAAGGAACTGTTCCAGCTGCACTGGAAGTGAAGGACAGGGGGAGGGAAGAACAGAGTTCAAATCTCCCCGCTGCTGAAGCTACTGAGGAGCGAGTTGTAGCATTGAGCGCTGTCCGATGTTACAATTGTGGACAGACTGGGCATCTACAGCGAAACTGTAGGAAGCCGCGCCAGTCAAGAGGAGCGAAGAGCAGCTCTACGAAGCCTGAGGCGTCAGGCAAAAGCCGTACCAAGTGCCAGGTGAAACCTGCAAAGGCTATGATGGCGAAAGGAACCACGCCAGATGTTGGGAACGCGTTCATAATCGACACTGGCTGTACAAAACACATGTGCCCGCACAGAGAACTGTTTTCAACGTTGAAGAAGCAAAGCTTCACTGTGAAACAGGCCAACGGTCAGGAGCTGAAAGCGACCGGGATTGGGACTGTGTATCTTGAGAGTCTGAACTTGACTATAAACAATGTTTACCTGGTTCCAGAACTGAGATTTAATCTGCTGAGTGTGTCGCAGATTGCAAAGAAAGGACTGAAACTGTCCTATGATGCTAAAAGCTGCAAGATCTACAAAGATGGAGAACTGTTTCTTACTGCCAGAGAGAAGGATGGACTGTATTTGTTGACTTTTGATCAAAGTGATTACATGAAATGTAATTTTTCTGGTTCTAACGAAATCTCTCTTGCAGGTGTGACCAGTGTGAGCACCAGGAAGGTGACCAAGAAGGTCGACAGAGCATTTCAGCGGGTGTATGCTGATGTGATTGGTCCTCTAGAACCATCTAGAGGCGGTGCAAAATATTACCTTGTGTGTGTGGATTGTTTTACTAATTATTCTTGGGTTTTTGTGATGGAAAAACCGCAAGAGACCTTAGAAAGGTTTCAGGAGTTTTGTGACAAGGTTAAAAATATGCATGATGCTAACATTGATTGTCTCTTCACAGATGAGAAACAAGTTTTTCTGTTACAGAAGTTTCAGAAGTTCCTGGATGGAAAAGGGATAGACCACAAAGTTGCTGTTTCAACCGAAGCATGGAACAGGGGGGTCTGTGTGAGGGTGAACAAAGAATTGCAAAAGGGGATGCATGCACAATTGCTGAGTTCACATTTGCCACATGAATATTGGGCCGAGTCGCTAGCGTCCTATGTTCACATGTGGGTGAGAAAGGTCTCAACAGAGTTGGGATGTTCTCCTTTTGAGAAGCTGTTCCATAGAAAACCTTCTGTTGACTATTTTAAGGTTTTCGGGTCTCATGTGAGAACAGAAGCTCCAGGTGGAGTAAAGAATGCCAGAGGCATTTTTGTGGGTAATGAAAAGGGTCTCTACAGAGTAATTTTGTCTGAATGTGGTCAGATGATTCTCACAAAGTTTCTTGAGAGTGCTCCAGTACAAGAGCGGGTAGTTGTGCACACATTTCCCACAGGTGACAATTCAGATGATGATTTTTCTGATTACACAGATTACAGTGGTACTGATGATGACAGTGATAGCTCAGAGAGTTCAGTTGTAACAGTCATTGAGAGAAAATCTCACACAATGGATAGACCTTCACAGGTGAAGGAGGAACCACTGTTTGCCATTGCTACTGGTTCTCAACAAAGTCCAGAGGTTGAACCAGTGAGCACAGAGGATCAGAACCTCATACGCAGGTCTGAGAGAGTCACAAAGGGTGTACCACCAAAGAGGTACTCAAAAGAGTTTGCTAACTTAGCTGTTGCATGTGTTGCTATTGTTAACAACTCAAAGCAGGTTAAAGCAGTGTCTAAGTCAGAGACAAAGACACAACAGAGGACTTCCGGGGGCGGCGCGAAACTGTAATGGCGGTCCTCTTCGAGCTCTGAAGAGGGGCTCCGCGGAAAAGGGTCGCTCGCTGCGGCATAGCGACGACCCATCAAGATAAACCACGGGTAGAGTGAGCCCGTGGCCGTGGGACTCGGCGGGCACCAGAAGCTGCTCCGAAAACACAGAAGGGACCCCGTAAGGAGACCCGGAGTGAAGGAGGGGTAGCGGTGCTGTGAGTTCATCGCTCTTTCCGCGGAAGTGAAGCCGCGCGGCCGTTGCAGATGAGCGCTGATCCTTCTTCCTAAAACCAACACCAAACTGCAAGTAACATACCCGTGAGTAAAGGGTTTAAAATTGGCAAAGAATTTGTTAAATTTGGCTGAAAACGGGAGACGAGAAAAGGGAAGTCCGTCTTCCGACATTGCTGACAAGATCAAAGCAAAGCTTTAAAAAGCGGAAAGCGCTTGAAACGGGACTGTGGGAAGTTCTAACTTTTTCGTGCTATTAAACCTGCTCTTTTTCCTGCTGAACTGAAGGTGGAAAGGGACTTTGATCAAAAGAAGGAGTAACGGGGGCTTCCCTCCTACCTCCCCTTTTCTTTGGGTCGTATTTTTAAAGAGCCAGATCGTCGGGCTGCCGGAGAGGGAGACTGTGTCAAACTGCGGAAACAGTTGCAAAAATTTGTAAAAACTTTGTTGGAGCATAACTGATACATTTGAGCAGAAAAGACTGGACGTGATACTGTTGCAAGCACCTCTTGTGAAACTTTGCTGAACTTTAAAAGGTGCTTTGGGGAATTTTGAGTCTTTGAAGGGACTGTTGGATTATCGAATTTACTGAGTTGAAACAATTTGGAACTTTAATGGCGGATTACTTCCTTCTTTGTCTTTGAAACTTGGTGGCACTCCCCCTACAGGGCTTTCGGATTATAAAATCCTGGGAATTGACTTTTGTTTTGAATTCCACTTCACTGGTTGTTTATAACTGAATTTGTCTCTCCCATGGAACAATAGACAATCTGACCTTGAACACTGACAGATGTGTAATGAGTGGTGCAGGGAGAACAAGAGCATCTAAAGCTAAGGAATCTAAAGAGGCCAAGGAAAAAGAAAAGGAAAGAAAACCAGCACAATTTGTACAAACAACACTGACCCAAGGACGCCGATCGTCGGTTCCAGCTGTACTGGTGACCCAAAGGGAACAAGGGGAAACAACTGAGAAGTCCACTGAGGAAGATATGGCAGCAGGTGGGTCAGATACACTATTAAAACAAATATTGGAGCAACTATCAAGTTTAAACCAGAAGGTGGACGACCAGTCTTTGAAGATAGATAAAGCAACTTCCTCGATTCAAAAATTGACTGATCAAGTTTCCCAGCACACGCAAGCCATAGAGAATTTGCAAGGAGCAACAGCGGAAAATCGGGAATTAGCTGGAGAAGCAATCCAGAAAGTGGGAGCTTTACAAAAAGAAGTTGAAGAAATAAAAGGAGAAGTTAAGCCCCTGCACAAACAGGTGGGTGAACAACAAGTTTATCTGTCAATGGTGGAACTGAAAAATCGCGAGAGTAACATCAAATTGAGAGGCACCCCGGAACTCGAGCAAGGAGACTTGATTGGATACTTGACACAGGAATTCTCGAAGTTCTGGGGTTTAAAGGAAGATACAGATTTCAGGATTGTCTCGGCATATAGACTGGGAAGATTGGTAAGGAAAGACAGATCCAGAGACTGTTTGATAATTTTAAGATCAAAGGAAGAGAGAGACAAGATCCTAGGTCTTCACTTCAAAAAAGCAATTGAAATACAAGACAAAAGGGTGGAAATTTATAGAGATACTCCGAGACAGTTGCTGGACCTCAGAGCCACCTATACAGAACTAGCAAAATTGCTGAGACACAACGCAATTCCCTATAGGTGGGAGTTTCCACAAGGATTATCCTTCACCTACAAAGAAAGGAAGGTTAAAATTAGAACACCTGAAGATAACCAAAAGTTCCTTCACGACCACGGAGAAGATCTCCAAAAAGGAGTGGACTGGCTTCCAGTTTTACCAGCACCAATATTGCCTGGAAGCGGGCCAACGCCTGCACCCTCGGGATCTGAGCAAAAGGAAGGCACCCCATCCTAAGAACATCTTAAATAGAACAGGATGTCTCTGCAGCTACTTAGTTGGAACATAAATGGCGGGAATTCTCCGGAAAAAAGAAGGAGGATATTTCATATCCTAAAAAAAGAACAATTGGATGTAATATGCCTTCAAGAAACACATGTGACTAGGCTCCACAGGAAAGTATTAATCAATAAAAGACTTGGCCAAGAATTTATCTCATCAGACAAAGTTAAAAAAAGAGGCGTTGTAATTTATGCAAAGGAGAACCTGTCACCAAAATTTTTATTCAAAGATGATCATGGAAGAATTCTCGCAATTGAAATCCAAACACAAGGGGAAAAGATTTTGATATTAGGAGTTTATGCGCCAAATG
Organism: Podarcis bocagei; assembly: GCF_964188305.1. Classification (NCBI taxonomy): domain Eukaryota; kingdom Metazoa; phylum Chordata; class Lepidosauria; order Squamata; family Lacertidae; genus Podarcis; species Podarcis bocagei. The sequence continues at coordinate 82,231,478 of NC_138131.1, forward strand.
ATGGAAAATCAGAATTCTATAAGAAGCTGCATGAGACAATGATGGACTATTTGGACTATTCTAACATTATTGTGATGGGAGATATGAATGGGGTGGTGTCTACAAATATGGACAAATCCCAAAATCAAAACTTAACAACAGACGGCAGACTCCCTAAAACCTTCTTTGAAATGACAGACAATATGGACTTGATTGACATTTGGAGGACAAGGAACCCCTTGGGTAAAGAAGGAACCTTCTTCTCTGAGGCCCACTTGTCATGGACACGAATTGACCAAATTTGGATATCTAGAGGGCTGGCCCCGAAAACAAGAAAAGTGGAAATCTGCCCAAAAACCTGCTCCGACCATAATGCCTTAAAAATGGAATTGAGACTTTTCCCAACTGGATCCTTCAGATGGAGAATGAATGACACCTTGCTAAGAGATCAAGAGATTGTTAAGAAGGCCCAAAAAACGCTAAAGGACTACTTTGAAATAAACTTGAACACTACGGTGGAGAAAAGAACAATCTGGGATGCAAGTAAAGCTGTAATGAGAGGGTTTCTGATACAACAGAATACAATAAAGAGAAAATTTTGGAATGGAAAAAAGGAAAAAAATTTAGAGAAAATAAGTGAAGGAGAGAAAAAGTTGAGAACCAAACCGAAGTCAAAAGAGGTGCTAAGAGAGATCAAATTCCATCAAGCACAATATTCGAAATTGATCAATCAAGAGATTGAGTGGAAAATCAAACAAATGAAGCAGAGATCGTTTGAATCAGCAAATAAATGTGGAAAGTTGCTAGCTTGGCAGTTGAAAAAAAGACAAAAGTTAAATACGGTTACAAACTTGGAGATTCAAGGAAAAATAGTTCAGAAACCAGAAGAAATAAGAAAGTGCTTCCACAGATACTTCAAAGAGCTTTACGCACAGGGGCCCCAGAAAGAATCGGAAATAGATCAATTTTTGAGGACAAATGGATTACCTAAAATAAGCCAAGATAAAAGATCAATTCTTAACAGCAAAATAACTCAACAGGAAATTGAAGGTGCCATCCAAAATATGCAGCTGGGCAAATCTCCAGGCCCGGATGGACTCACCTCCAAATATTATAAGACTTTGAAGGACTTCTTGATACAACCGTTGCTGGAGGTTTGTAACCAGATCATGGAGGGGAGGAAGGCACCGGAAACGTGGAAAGAAGCATTCATCACATTGATTCCCAAGTCAGAAAGGGAAAAGACTCAGCTTAAGAACTACCGTCCCATCTCACTCCTGAATGTGGATTACAAAATATTTGCAGACATTTTAGCAAATAGACTTAAAAATGTACTAAATGAAGTAATTCACAAGGACCAAGCAGGCTTTCTCCCTGGTAGACACATGTTTGACAACACCAGGAACATTATTGATATATTGGAGTTGTTGCGAATTAGAAACACAAGGGCTGCTTTAATCTTTATTGATGCGGAGAAAGCATTTGACAACATTTCTTGGATGTTTATGAAGAAAAACTTGAAAGGGATGGGAGTGGGACGGGGGTTTGAAAATGGACTAGAAGCAATTTATTCAGAGCAAAAAGCTAAGCTGATAGTGAACAATGTGGTATCGGAGGAACTCCAAATTGAAAAAGGGACACGACAGGGGTGCCCTCTATCCCCTCTGCTATTTATTTCTGTTCTGGAGGTATTGCTGAATATGATCAGGGAGGACCAGTTGGTGCAAGGTATAGTGGTCGGAGCGAAACAATACAAACTGGAAGCTTTCGCAGATGACTTAGTCTTGACAGTACAGGAGCCAGAATCTAGTACAAAAAGAGTTTTGGAACTTATCTTGGAGTTTGGTCGGGTGGCGGGATTTAAGCTAAACAAACAAAAAACTAAGGTTTTGGTCAAAAATCTGACACCTACAGAGATAGAGGGGTACCAGAAAGAGACAGAGCTAAGTGTGGTTAAAAAAGTGAAATACCTGGGGGTATCCTTGTCCACTAAAAATTTAAACCTTTTCAAAGATAACTATGAAAAATGTTGGCTGGAAATTTAAAAAGACTTGGATATTTGGTCAAGATTGAAACTTGCCTTGTCAGGCCGAATCGCAGCTATAAAGATGTGTGTTTTGCCAAAAATGTTATTCTTATTTCAAACCCTTCAGGTCGTGGACAGAATGGAATGTTTTGGAAAATGGCAGAAGGATATCTCTAAGTTTGTCTGGCAGGGCAAAAAGCCCCGAATAAAATTTAAAATACTAACTGACTCAAAAGAAAGAGGGGGGTTTGCCCTGCCGGATTTAAGGTTGTACTACGAAGCTGCAGCCTTCTGCTGGTTGAAGGATTGGTTTCTGTTGGAAAACACCGATGTCCTAGATCTGGAAGGGTTTGATAATGTGTATGGTTGGCATGCATACTTGTGGTATGACAAGGCGAAGGTTCACAAACTGTTTAAAAACCATATTGTCAGAAAATCAATTTTTGCCGTCTGGATGAAGTACAAGGATTTATTAGAAAGTAAGACCCCGAGGTGGTTATCACCTGTGGAAGCCAAGATTTCTAAAAAAAGGCCCAATATGGAGGCCTACTGGCCAAAATATTGGGAATTGATTGAAAGAGTTGGAGATAATTGGAAGCTCCAAAGCCAGGACAAACTAAAAGGCAAGGTGCGAGATTGGTTACATTATGCTCAAATTCAAGAGGTATTCAAAATGGATAAAAAAGCGGGTTTTCAGTTGGAGAAATCGAAACTGGAGACGGAGTTACTAGAACCAAAGACTAAGGTACTTTCGAGGATGTATGACTTGCTGCTTAAATGGAACACACAGGATGAAACAGTTAAATCTGCTATGATAAAATGGGCACAGGATGTAGGACACAACATTATGTCTGAGGACTGGGAAAGGTTATGGAACACCGGTATGAAATTCACGGCATGTAGTGCCTTGAAAGAGAACATTATGAAAATGGTATACCGGTGGTACATGACCCCAGTCAAGTTGGCTAAAATATATCATCTTTCTGATAATAAGTGTTGGAAATGCAAGGAGGCAGAAGGGACATTCTTTCACCTCTGGTGGACCTGCCCGAAAGTAAAGGCCTTTTGGGAAATGATACATAATGAGCTGAAAAAGGTATTCAGATATACCTTTTCTAAGAAACCAGAGGCCTTTCTCCTGGGCATGGTGGACCGGAAGGTGCCAAAGAAGGACAGAACCTTGTTTATGTATGCAACCACAGCAGCTAGGATTCTTATTGCAAAGTTCTGGAAGACACCAGATTTACCCACACTGGAGGACTGGCAGACGCAGCTGATGGACTATATGGAGTTGGCAGAAATGACTGGCAGAATTCGAGATCTGAGCGAAGAAACAATGGAGGAGGACTGGAAAAAATTTAAGGACTATTTGCAAAAATATTATAAGTTGTTTGAATGTTAAGATTGTGCACGATTAAGAAACGTTATGCTTCTGCAATTTATCTAAGTAAATGATAAAGTAAGTATTGATGGAAAAAAACGAGACAAATTAGAAACAAAATATTATGTTTATTAAGAGTGTTAAAACTAAATTACAAATTTTCGAAATTGGTAACATAATAAACTCAAAGGTATAATAAGATGGGAAACAAGATAACAAATTGCTGAACTGGCTAGAATAATGAATGCAATGCTGAGAGGATGTGAGGAGGTCCAAAAAGAAAGCGAACTGTTGAAGGACGTTGTGAAAGTTTCTTAACTTTTTCTTCTTTCTTTTTTTTTTTATTTTTCTTCATATATAAAAAATGTTTCTTGCATGTTGCTATGTAAACAAATCTGTTAACCTATGGAAAGAAACGCAATAAAAAATTTTATAAAAAAAAAAAACAAAGACACAACAGAGAGTAGCTAACCAAGGTAATGCAGAAGCACTCATTCCTTGGAAGCCAGACAACCAGAGAGGTGTTAGTATCTTCGCTCACAGTCAGAGGTACCTGGCCTCCCCCGTGGCAATTGAGCGAGATACTGTGTTTACCTTCCGTCTGCGACCCCGACAGGCTAGGTAAACAAACCCGGCGATTCTTCTCATCAATCAGATGTGAAGAACACACCCTCTGCTTCTCTGCTTCTCTGCTTCTCTGCTTCTCTCTCCCTCCCTGCATTCTCCCCAGGGAGGGGAAATGAGACAGACAGGAGCCCTTTTACATGTTTTATTCCTGTCACTCAGCAATACATAGAAATGCGACTGTTCCCTTCAGACCCCATCAGAAGAAACACACACTCCTCCCCTGTACTTCCAGCACAGGTCACATGACACTCTGAGCTAACATCCGGTGCTCAGTACAGAGAATAGGCTCCACCTTTTCCCCAACAGTACATCTGCAAAACACAACATCCTGTTTTGCATTCCAGCCATCTGGAGCTGGCTTTTGCCTTGGTGCTTTTTCCCGACATCCTCCCCCAAAAGCATCAATAGGCAAAACATGATCCAGAGAAGAGAACAAACAGTTGTTATACATATAACAGTCCCCTGTTGTTTCAGTTCCACCCTTGGAACTCCCCACCACTGGTTTCACCAGTGTACCTCTCTGGTTGTCTGGCTTCCAAGGAATGAGTGCTTCTGCATTACATTGGCTAGCTACTCTCTGTTGTGTCTTTGTCTCTGACTTAGACACTGCTTTAACCTGCTTTGAGTTGTTAACAATAGCAACACATGCAACAGCTAAGTTAGCAAACTCTTTTGAGTACCTCTTTGGTGGTACACCCTTTGTAACTCTCTCAGACCTGCGTACGAGGTTCTGATCCTCTGTGCTTACTGGTTCAACCTCTGGACTTTGTTGAGAACCAGTAGCATTCAGTGGTTCTTCCTTCACCTGTGAAGGTCTATCCATTGTGTGAGATTTTCTCTCAATGACTGTTACAACTGAACTCTCTGAGCTATCAGTGTCATCATCAGTACCACTGTAATCTGTGACATCAGAAAAATCATCATCATCTGAATCGTTTCCTGTGGGAAATGTGTGTTGTACAACCCGCTCTTGTTCAGGAGCACTTTCTAGAAACTTTGTGAGAATCACCTGACCAGATTCAGACAAAATTACTCTGTAGAGACCCTTTTCATATCCCACAAAAATGCCTCTGGCACTCTTTACTCCACCTGGAGCTTCTGTTCTCACATGAGACCCAAAAACCTTAAAATAGGCAACAGAAGGTTTTCTATTGAACAGCTTCTCAAAAGGAGAACATCCCAACTCTGTTGAGACTTTTCTCAACCACACATGAAGATAGGACGCTAGAGATTCGGCCCAATATTCATGTGGCAAATGTGAACTAAGCAATTGCGCATGCATCCCCTTTTGCAATTCTTTGTTCACTCTAACACAGACCCCTCTGTTCCATGCTTCGGCTGAAACAGCAATTTTGTGGTCTATCCCTTTTCCATCCAGGAACTTCTGAAACTTCTGTAACAGAAAAATTTGCTGCTCATCTGTGAAAAGACAATCAATGTTAGCATCATGCATATTCTTAACCTTGTCACAAAACTCCTGAAACTTTTCTAAAGTTTCCTGCGGTTTCTCCATCATATAAACCCAAGAATAATTAGTGAAACAATCCACACACAAAAGGTAATATTTTGCATTGCCCCTAGATGGTTCTAGAGGACCAATCACATCAGCATACACCCGCTGAAATGCTCTGTCGACCTTCTTGGTCACCTTCCTGGTGCTCACACTGGTCACACCTGCAAGAGAGATTTCGTTAGAATCAGAAGAATTACATTTCATGTAATCACTTTGATCAAAAGACAACAAATACAGTCCATCTTTCTCTTTGGCAGTAAGAAACAGTTCTCCATCTTTGTAGATCTTGCAGCTTTTAGCATCATAGGACAGTTTCAGTCCTTTCTTTGCAATCTGCGACATGCTCAGCAGATTAAATTTCAGTTCTGGAACCAGGTAAACATCGCTTATAGTCAAGTTCAGACTCTCAAGATACACAGTTCCAATTCCGGTCGCTTCCAACTCTTGACCGTTGGCCTGTTTCACAGTGAAGCTTTGCTTCTTCAACGTCGAAAACAGTTGTCTGTGTGGGCATAAATGTTTTGTACATCCAGTGTCGATTATAAAGGCGTTCCCAACAACTGGCGTGGTTCCTTTCGCCATCATAGCCTTTGCAGGTTTCACCTGACACTTGGTACGGCTTTTGCCTGACGCCTCAGGCTTCGTAGAGCTGTTCTTCGCTCCTTTTGACTGGCGCGGCTGCCTACAGTTTCGCTGTAGATGCCCAGTCTGTCCACAATTGTAGCATCGGACAGCACTCAATGCTACACCATGCTCTCCAGTAGATTCAACAGTGGGGGAATTAGAACTCTGTTCTTCCCTCCCCCTGTCCTTCACTTCCAGTGCAGCAAGTCTGTCATGTTCATTCAGGACCACGGCACACACTCTTTCCGCGGTTAGGTCTTGAGCCGGTAGGGAACCAAGCTGACTGGCAACAACCTTGTAGGTGCGATTAAGGCTGTTTATCATCATGAAGCAAAACACTTCCTCCTGTAGACGGAAATTGCGTTCCACCATCTGTTGACGCAGAAACTTCATTTCTGTCAGGTGCGCTTGAACATCTCCATCAGGCGCAAGTCTCAGATTGGTCAACTTCTCAAAATACAGCAACGCTGAAGAACCAGCATCTCTCTGATGCGTTGTACGCAGCGTGTCCCAAACCTCTTTCACATTTTCTAAATGCTGGATATGCACAAGCTGCTGATCTGAGACACACAGAATTATAGCAGTCCTGGCCCTCATGTTCTGTGATTCCCAACCTCTGGTTGCTGCTGCAGGGATGGGGTTTTCAATTACATCAAAAAGCCTCTGATTCTGCAGCAGGGCCTTCATCTTTACAGACCAAGATGAATAATTGTCATTGGTTAAGGGAGGTGGGCAAGGCAGCGCTCCCTTCTTGGCATCCATCTTGAAGCCAAGTCTTTAGCTCACACTGTCAAGCAAGCTGTAAAATCCAACAGTTGTTTTTTTCTTTCTCAAGCAGGGAAACTGCAGGTTGTTTATGCTTTTAGCACCTGGCAGCAAAACGCTGGGTGCTACGGAAAGTCCCTTTCCAAGAGCACGTAAAGCTTGTAGCCAAAACACTCCATGGCTTAGTTTCGCTTTCCCAGCCTCACAATGCAGCTGCGTAGCCAGTAACTTTCCACTCAAGAGTGCATTCAGGACTTCTTATCTTAACCACAGGAATTTGTGGAATGCAGGCTTCAGCTTCCAAGCTGCAGGCCTTTCTCCCGGAGCTGTATTTTTCCAACGCAACTCCCCCGTGAACCAGGGAATTAATCAACCTGCGTTCACACTTTTAGCCCGATATGCAGCACACCTTGAGTTTTGTTGCTGTGGAAAACACCTCTTCTTTCCACCAGCCGTCTGTTGAGCCTCTGGCTTCTCTCAGACGCTTGCCTTCTGCCTTGGAGCAGAGGAGGACAATCCACCAGCCTCTCATGCAGATGTCCGATGAATCACAACCATCCTCTGCTACCATATGTTAGTATCTTCGCTCACAGTCAGAGGTACCTGGCCTCCCCCGTGGCAATTGAGCGAGATACTGTGTTTACCTTCCGTCTGCGACCCCAACAGGCTAGGTAAACAAACCCGGCGATTCTTCTCATCAATCAGACGTGAAGAACACACCCTCTGCTTCTCTGCTTCTCCCTCCCTCCCTGCATTCTCCCCAGGGAGGGGAAATGAGACAGACAGGAGCCCTTTTACATGTTTTATTCCTGTCACTCAGCAATACATAGAAATGCGACTGTTCCCTTCAGACCCCATCAGAAGAGACACACACTCCTCCCCTGTACTTCCAGCACAGGTCACATGACACTCTGAGCTAACATCCGGTGCTCAGTACAGAGAATAGGCTCCACCTTTTCCCCAACAGTACATCTGCAAAACATAACATCCTGTTTTGCATTCCAGCCATCTGGAGCTGGCTTTTGCGTTGGTGCTTTTTCCTGACAAGAGGTACACTGGTGAAACCAGTGGTGGGGAGTTCCAAGGGTGGAACTGAAACAACAGGGGACTGTTATATGTATAACAACTGTTTGTTTTCTAATCATGTTTTGCCTATTGATGCTTTTGGGGGAGGATGTTGGGAAAAAGCACCAAGGCAAAAGCCAGCTGCAGGTGTTACAGGATGTTGTTGTTTCAAACTGTACTGTTGGGGAAAAGGGGGAGTCTATTCTCTGTACTGAGCACCGGATGTTAGCTCAGAGTGTCATCTGACCTGTGCTGGAAGCACAGGGGAGGAGTTATGACTCTTCTGATGGAGTCTGAAGGGTGCAGTCACGTTTCTTTGTACTGCTGAATGACAGGAATAAAAGATATGTAAATAGGACTCCTGTCTGTCTCATTTCCCCTCCCTGGGGGGGGGGGAAGCAAGGAGAGAGAAGCAGAGGGTGTGTTCTCCTCACATCTAACGAGGAGAATCGCCGGTTTACGACCTAGCCTGCCGGGAGTAGCAGACGGAAGGTAAACAAGTATCTCACTCAGTTTGCCCGTGAAGGCCAGTTTACCTCTGACTGTGAGCTGAGATACTGACAAAATCAAGCATACGTAAACATATGGTAACATCTCAATAGAAAAAGGACGAATAAGCTTCGTTTGCTCTTTCGGTGTTCATTCACCCAGAAATAGCAAAGCGAAGTGTAATAAGCCTAAACAAAGCCAAACAGGTTGTTTTGGTTTCCAACTACATAGAAAGAAGAATCTTGGATTGCGCTTACTTCATGTCGTGTTCTTTGCTGTTAATGCACATTGACACAGAAATCGCAAAGTGTGTGTAATGAGACCAAAATAACACAACACCATTTTTTCGCTTCCATATGCGTAGAAAGAAGACAAATAAGCTTTGATTGGGCTTTTTTCAATTCGCATGGTGTTATTTGGGTATGCGCCAGAATCACCCCAAACGAAAGGAAAAAGGTGTTTTGGGTTCCATTTACATAAAAAGGAGATGATAAAGCTCTGATTGGGCTTATTTCAAATTGGTGTTTTGGGGGTTAGAATGCACATTCACCCAAAAATCGCAGAAATGTTTGTTACCAGCCCAAATCAAGCATAGGTGTTTTGGTTCCCTCTCAATAGAAAAAGGACGAATAAGCTTCGTTTGCTCTTTCGGTGTTGTCAGGGAACTGCCATCAGAGGCACGGGAGAAGGAGAGGATCTCGGATTCTGCAGGGGAAGGTCCTAGCACTAGAGGGAGACTTAGCCGGGAAGAAGGGGAAGAGAATGAGTGTAACACCAGGGATCCAGGAGAGCAACAGGACAGGGAGGTGCAGGGGCTCCAAGACTCTTCATTGGAAGTTAGCGAGGAGAGCCCAAGCACCCCGCTGCCCACGCCCACCCTGCGCAGGAGACTCCCGCGCAGTGAGAGGCGGAAACGATTGGGCGTCAAACAACTCTTATGTCGGCAACGCTTTAAGAAACGCCCACAGTCAGATTCTACAAGTGACTAAGTGCAGCCACGCTAATATGGGCTGCGTAGCCCGGAGGGTTTAACCAGGCAATCCGATGCTCAAACGGAGCAGGATTACGCACGAGTAACTCCCAACCATTACAGGTGTTCATTCACCCAGAAATAGCAAAGCGAAGTGTAGTAAGCCTAAAGAAAGCCAAACAGGTTGTTTGGGTTTCCAACTACATAGAAAGAAGAATCTTGGGTTGCGCTTACTTCATTTCATGTTCTTTGCTGTTAATGCACATTGACACAGAAATTGCAAAGTGTGTGTAATGAGACCAAAATAACACAGCACCATTTTTTCGCTTCCATATGCGTAGAAAGAAGACGAATAAGCTTTGATTGGGCTTTTTTCAATTCGCATGGTGTTATTTGGGTGTGCACCAGAATCACCCCAAACGAAAGCAAAAAGGTTTTTTGGGTTCCATCTACATAAAAAGAAGATGATAAAGCTCTGATTGGGCTTATTTCAAATTGGTGTTTTTGTTGGTTTCTGCTCTCTTCACTGTGCAGCGAAGTGCTTGTCACAAGACAATGTTTACATTCCACAGTCAGAGTACTGTCGGGTTTTCCCACGGGAATGGGAAACTGGATGTGACGTACACTGGTTTCCTGTTTTTCACTGACTCTCTCGGTGTTCTTCATTCCGAGGAGAAGGACGGTTGCTTCTCTGCTCCCGCAGAGGCAAGATGCATGTTTGTAATTTCTCTACATTGAACTGAAAATAAAGCAACATTAAGCATGTGGCACGTACGGCTCATCATTCCGTTGTGCACAGGACTCTGCAATTACAACATTTTTGGTTCCGGGCCCAGAAAGACGCAATCAAACTGAAGAATGGAGACTCCAGAAGTCGAGTCGGAATGCCGGCAGAGGAACAGACAAACGGATCGGCGTTATCTGCTCTGCGCGTCAAGTTTGATTGATGGAGGTATGTGCTCATGCTGCGGGCAGCCTGCCAGCTTCTAGTTTATGGTTTTATGGCTGGATTTTGAACTTTTGAAGCCGTTTTTGCCGCGATACAGGCAAAGGCACTAAGTCACGGGCTCACAGGCTTGGTGGCTGGGAAAGCGAAAGTACTTTTCACAAGTGCTTTTGGAAGCAGCTGTACTGTGACGCAGCTTGATTAAAGTAGCAATGATGGCTAATGCAAAGCTGGCTGATGCTTTTGGGATTCCTAAGCTCAATAAGAAAAATTATACGGACTGGGTACTTTATGCAGAGGCTGTTCTGCGGAAGGAAGGTCTGTTTAATGTTATTACAGACAACCCCCCAGCTCCAATTACAGATGAATGGGCTACAAAGGATTCCAAAGCAAGGGGAACGCTTACGTTGATAGTATCCCCAGAAGAGCTCTGTCTGTTGCGTGGAAAGACCACAGCCAGAGAAATTTGGGACACTTTAAGAGAAGCTCACTTGAGGACAGAGGCTGGTTCCTCAATGTACTACTATGCCAAGCTGCATGGTATGGCTCTTGCTGAAGGTGGAGATGTGAGTACACACCTGATGGAGATGCAAAATCTGAGACATGAGTTGCAACAGAGAGGACTCGACTTTCCAGAGGCTGTGTATTCCTTTATGATACTACATTCTTTGGGTCCAAGTTGGGAGTCCGTTGCCACTCAGATTGCTGTTCAGCCAACTGCTCAGCTCACAGTAGCCTATGTTACTGCCGTGATCCAGAATGAAGCAGATCGCCGGGGTGCTAGCTGCATGGGTATGGGGGAGTCTTCACAGACGTCATCCCAGAGTGCAGTGGAACCACCAGAGGGCGCCAAAGCTTTGAAGGCAGTGAAATGCTACTCGTGTGGACGTCTAGGCCATATGAAGAGGGAATGCAAATATCCCAGGGCCAAGACAGAGCAGCGCAGCGGAAGTTCATCGCGTGGAAAAGGCCAAAGCAAAGGCAAAGGTCCGGTGTCCAGGACAACGCAGCACAAGGCAATGGTCTCACGCTTCACTCCAAAGGTTGCAAAGGTCCAGAAGACGTCTAGATCTTTCTTCGTTGTTGATTCAGCAGCTACCCACCACCTGTGCAACGATAAGCGACTGTTCGTGTCTTTTACACCGCAGGAAGGTGCGATTCACCAGGCGGATGACCACACGATCCCCAGTCAAGGCTACGGAACTGTTGTACTTCACAGTTTGGACTTATCGATACAGGATGTACTGTACGTTCCAGATGCCACACACAATCTTCTAAGTGTGATGCAGCTGAATGAACGGAACATTGACGTTTCCTTCAAGAACAAGAAATGCACCATCACAAAGAAAGACGATTATGTATTGCATGCTGAAAATGTTGATCGTTTGTTTGTATTGTATTATGATGATGTTGTGCAGAATGATACTTGTTGCATTGCAGGTTCTAACAAAAGTTTGCATGCAGGATGTATTCATGATTTTCACCGAAAATTTGGTCATTTGCATTTTGAGGCAGTATCTAAAATTCCTGCCTTGGTTGAAGGTATGACTATTAAACCCTGCAGGTACCACATGAAGTGCAAAGCATGCGCAGCAAACAAGGTGAAAATGGCTGCGAAAGGTAAGGTGTCTAGTAGGCAAGCTACAGAACCATACCAGGTTGTTCATGCTGATTTAGTTGGTCCACTATCGCCCTCTTTGGGTGGAAATAGGTTCTTCATGGTTCTCATTGATGCATTTTCCAGGTATATTTATGTGTACAATCTCAAGCAGAAATCAGAGGCTTTTCAAAGGTTTAAGGAATTCTGTGCTTGGTTGGAAAATGTGCATGGTAAAAAGATAAAAACTCTTTTCACTGATCGCGGGGGAGAATTCACTTCTCAGCAGTTTGAAGCTTTTCTGACTGAGAAAGGAATTCAACACGATTTGTCCAGTCCTCGCTCGCCATGGCAGAATGGACTTTGCGAAAGGGCAAATCAGACATTGCTTCAAGGGTTAAAAACCTTGCTGCATGATGCCAATCTTCCAGAGAGTTATTGGGCCGAATCTCTCTCGTGTTTTGTTTACAGTTACAATCGCAGATTATCTTCAGCGATTGGTTGTACCCCCTATGAGAAAATGTTTGGCAAGAAACCATACATCAAGCACATGAAAATTTTTGGTTCTGACATGTGGGTTCACTCACCACAAAGCTCCAAGTTAGGCAAGCGTGGATTGCATGGTATCTTTCTAGGTTATCAGAAAGGTTCTTACAGAATAATGATGACTGACTCTAAGACAATTAAGCTCACAAGAAGTGTTGAGTACAATGCCAAGTGGGGGGAGAATGTGGGAATTTTTCAATGTTATCCTGATGACAGTGATGAGACTGAGGATAAGCAACAGCAAAAGCAGCGACAGCAACCCACACCCACTGATGAAGGTTCTGATTCTGAGTCTGAATCTGAATCGGATACTTCAGAGGATTTCAAGAGTGCGAAAGCCTCTATGCGACCCTCTGAAAGCTCTGATCAGGAATTGGAAGAACCATTGTTCACAATAGGCCACTTTTCTCCTAAGAAGGAAGAGGAAAGTGTTGAAGACCTAAGGCTAATTCGCAGGTCACAAAGAGCCACAAAAGGCAGACCTCCAAAGAGATTTGCTGATGAATTTGCTAAGACAGCAGTAGCAGCTGTTAAAAGCTCCAAGAAGGTATTTGAACCTTCAAGTTTCCAAGAAATCCAGGATTTGGATTCTAAGGAAGCTGAGCCATGGTTAAATGCCATGAAGGCTGAGCTTGATTCCTTAGAAAGGAACAAAACATGGGAGCTAGTTCCAGTAGTTCCAGGAATGAAACTGCTTGGAAGCAAATGGGTCTTCAAAGCGAAGACTGATCAAAATGGCAAGATAGTCAGACACAAAGCCAGATTGGTAGCCAGAGGTTTTGCACAGGTACCAGGTGAAGACTATCACGAGACCTACTCACCCACTGTGAGATATGAGAGCATTAGGCTTATGCTCAAGCTAGCTGCAGAGGAAAATCTACACATTAGTCACCACGATGTGAATACAGCGTTTTTGTACGGATCTCTAGGTGAATCACTTTATATGCTTCCACCTGATGGCGTACAGGTAAAACAGGGATTTGTTTGTGCTCTAAAGAAGTCCCTTTATGGTCTCAAACAAAGTGCACGGTGTTGGCACACAAAACTCACTGAAGCATTGTTTTCTCTAGGTTTTCAGCAAGGAAAAGCTGATCCATGTGTATTTGTCAAAGAGGAGGGGCAAAAGAAGCTGTATTGTTTGTTTTATGTTGATGATATTTTATTCTTTTGGAAAGATGTCACAATGTACAATAACGCCCTAGCTCAGCTCAAAGAGCACTTTGACATGAAAGATCTCGGTGAGGTAAACAACTACCTATCTCTGGAAATAGAAAGAGATCAAAGTGGTAACATTCTAGTACACCAGTCACGAAAAATTGCTGATGTGTTAAGCAAACTGAACCTGATGGATGCTAACCCTGTAGACACACCCATGACAACAGGTTATCAGGTAGAAGACACTGAAGAAGCATTTTCTGACACTACACTGTACAGAAGTGTGCTAGGCAAGCTAAACTTCATTGCCAGATGTTCAAGACCTGACATTGCTGCTAGCTGTAATTTGCTAAGCAGACAAATTAACAATCCTACTGTTAAGGATTGGAAAGCTCTGAAACGCATAGCACGCTATTTAAAAGGCACTATGCATTACAGACTGAGATTTAACAATCAGAAGTCTGGTGGTCTTGAGATTTTTGCAGATGCAAGTTTTGGAAGTGACACTGCAGACAGGAAAAGTACATCTGGAGTTTGCTACATGTACAATCAGGGTCTATTTGATTGGTCTTGCAAGAAGCAAACAACAATTAGCTTAAGTACTTGTGAAGCTGAACTGAATGCACTGTCTTATTCACTTAAGGATTGTGAATGGTTGTTACAATTGTGCAAAGACATGAGAATTCCTGTCAAATGTCCAATCCAGGTTTACCAGGACAACAAAGCATGTTTGGCTTTGCTGAATTCGGAAGGTTGTAAGCAAAGCACGAAGCACTTGCAATTGAAGGTGCAACATGCTAGGGAACATATTCAGAAGGGACTCGTAACGGTGTCCTATATGCCAGGTAATGAAATTCCTGCTGATGTATTGTCCAAGATTGTATCAAGGGATCAACACTGTACCTATGTACAGAAGTTGGGTTTGTACTGATATTGTACGAACACGCTGCCCAGTGATGTTCACGGAAAGGGGGAGGATGTTGGTTTCTGCTCTCTTCACTGTGCAGCAAAGTGCTTGTCACAAGACAATGTTTACATTCCAGAGTCAGAGTACTGTCGGGTTTTCCCACGGGAATGGGAAACTGGATGTGACGTACACTGGTTTCCTGTTTTTCACTGACTCTCTCGGTGTTCTTCATTCCGAGGAGAAGGACGGTTGCTTCTCTGCTCCCGCAGAGGCAAGATGCATGTTTGTAATTTCTCTACATTGAACTGAAAATAAAGCAACATTAAGCATGTGGCACGTACTGCTCATCATTCCGTTGTGCACAGGACTCTGCAATTACAACAGTTTTTGGGGTTAGAATGCACATTCAACCAAAAATCGCAAAAATGTTTGTTACCAGCCCAAATCAAGCCCAGGTGTTTTGGTTCCCTCTCAATAGAAAAAGGACGAATAAGTTTTGATTGCTCTTTCGGTGTTCATTCACCCACAAATAGCAAAGCGAAGTGCAATAAGCCTAAACAAAGGCAAACAGGTTGTTTTGGTTTCCAACTACATAGAAAGAAGAATCTTGGATTGCGCTTACTTCATGTCGTGTTCTTTGCTGTTAATGCACATTGACACAGAAATCACAATGTGTGTGCAATGAGACCAAAATAACACAACACCATCTTTTCGCTTCCATATGCGTAGAAAGAAGACGAATAAGCTTTGTGTCACGGGAAATGGGGTTGCTTGTGTGTAAACCTCCAGCTGTTCCAAACTGCTTAGAAGTTGGTGGTGTCTTTCCCTGACTGAGCAGCCTGGGTGCTGCTGCTGCTCAGTCGCTGGACGTATCCGTGAGTGGGTGTTTCCTAAATTTCCTCCAACATAAAAGCTCCTTGACAGACACCCTTCGCCTCGCCTCTCTGCGCGTAACCCTTCTGCGCAGAGTGGGCGTGCCCAGAGGTGCCCCTCCACTCTCTTCACTACCTTCAGTGCCAGCATCTCGGAGCCTCTCCTCCGAGATGCTTCCTCCCTCTTCCTTCTTCCTGGTGTCACCGGGACATTCTTCCCCAGATGACCTTCTCTCTCTACCCTTACTCGTTCTTTCTTCCGCAGAATCGGGAAGCACCGCCTCTCCCCTCTGCTCCGATGTCAGTTCCCTGACATCCACCTCCCTCCCAGGGCCCTCCCCTCCCCCCGTCCTTCCCTCTGACGGTGACGCAGGAAACCCGCGGAAAGAACTCTCCTCTCCATCTGACGATTCAAACACCCCTCTCCATTTGCTGCTGTCTCTCCCCTCTTCCCAATCGGATTCTTCTTCTGGCCAACCCCCTACCTCCTCTTCGGAGGTGGGAAAACCCTCAAACTCTTCCTCCTCATTGGTGGTGCCAAATTGCTCCCTCCAAAATCTCTCTGGTGGTTTGGGCTTTCTCGGGTACCTGCTATGAAACTCCTCCTGCAGGTACTCATCCCTCATTTCTTCTGCTGGGACCCATGCGTTTTCCTCATCTGGCTCCCCCTCCCATGCCACCAAATACTCCACCCTCCCCCCTTTCCACCTGGAATCGAGAATCTCAGCTGAATGTCCACTGAGTTCCCTTTCCTCCATCTGTGGATGCAAGGGTGCTTCATTTTGCTGACCCAGACACTCCCTCCCTTCCCTGAAAGGTGAAAGTAAGGACCTGTGAAACACAGGGTGCAGTTTCATGTGAGATGGCAATTTGAGCCTAAAGGTCACCGGATTAACTTGCTGAACTACTTGGAATGGTCCCAGCCTCTTTGGCTTCTTGCACCCTCCTTTGAACGGTAACCCTTTGGTGGACAACCACACCTGGTCCCCCACTCCTATGTTTTCCCCCTCCCTGCGGTGCCAGTCTGCCTGCCGCTTATACACTTCTTTGGCTCTCTCCAGGTTTAACTTAAGCTGTTGGTGTAAAGCCTGCATCTCTTCCACAAACTCCTCCGCTGCGGGAACACTCCAACTTCCCTCCCCTTCCCCTGGGAAAGCCCTGGGGTGGCACCCGTAATTTGCCATAAACGGACTCATCCCTGTAGACACATGTTCTGCGTTATTGTATGCAAACTCAGCCAACGCTAATTTGTCCACCCAATCATTCTCCCTCTCGTTGACGTAGCAGCGTAGATATTGTTGCAGCACGCTGTTCGCTCTCTCTGCCTGTCCATTGGTCTCCGGATGCCTGGCCGTTGAGAACACCACCTCCACGTCCAGCAGACTCATAAGCTTTCTCCAGAATCGGGACGTGAATTGCTGGCCTCTGTCGGATAAAATCCTCAAGGGGGCGCCATGCAACCTGAAAACATGCTCTACAAACAACTTGGCCGTTTCTTCTGCAGTCACCGCATGCGAGCACGCAATAAAATGGCACATTTTTGTCATCAAATCAACTACCACCATAACTGCCGTTTTCCCCCTGGCTTTGGGTAGATCAGTCATAAAGTCAATTGATACCACCTCCCATGGTCTCTCTGGTGTAGGTAAGGGTTCCAGTAACCCCGCAGGTGCCGACCTCTCCCCCTTCGCTCTCTGGCAAACCTGGCACCCTCGTACATACTGCTTCACATCCTCTCTCATCCGTGGCCACCAAAACTGCCTGGTGACTAGTAACATAGTTTTATGTTGTCCAAAATGTCCTGCCGTGGGGTTGTCATGCATCTGTTTGAGTATTCTGTTTCTCAATTCCCCCTCAGGTATGTACAAGACCCCTCTATAGTACAATGCTCCGTCCTTTACTTCGAACCCCCCCCCCCGAGTTTCCCCAGTGATATCAATTTCTCGCATTTTGGTTTGTGCATATTGATCATCCCTCGTCAACCCGGCTAGCTCTTGCCTCCCGACGAACACTCCCCCACACACCCATTTGTCCTCGGGAATGACATGTCGTGCTTCTGGTCCTCCCTCCCCTTCCTCGTATTCAGGCTTGCGAGAGAGGGCATCTGCTCTGACATTTTCCTTCCCGGGCACGTACCTAATTTCAAAATTAAACTTGGAAAACTCTTGAGCCCCCCGCACCTGTCGTTGGTTGAGCACTCTTGCCGTTCTCCAATATTCCAGGTTCTTGTGGTCAGTACACACCTGGACCTTGTGCTGTGCGCCTATGAGAAAATGTCACCACCGTCGAAAAGCCTCGTGAATTGCCAGCAGTTCTCGATCGTACACTGTGTAGTTTTGCTCCGACTTGTTAAGCTTCCTGGAAAAGAAGGCACACGGTTTCCACTCCCCATTTGCCTGCTGAAGCAATATCCCCCCTACAGCTCTGTCTGATGCGTCCGTCTCTAGCCTTATCGGCTTCCGCAGATCCACGTGCAGGAGCTGCTCTTCCGACGCAAACGCCTTCTTGAGCTTTTCAAAGGAACTTTGGGCCTCCTCCGTCCATACGAACTTCTTCTTGCTGCTGAGACAATCTGTTATGGGTGCTGTTAAATGAGCGAAGTTCTGGATAAACTTCCGGTAAAAATTTTCAAACCCCAAAAACCTCTGTACATCCTTCCGGTTCTTGGGAGGCTTCCATTCTAGCACGGCCTGCACCTTGCCTGGGTCCATGGCCAGACCCTTCGCTGACAACCTGTAGCCCAGGAACTCCACCTCTCGTGCATAGAATTGGCATTTCTCCAGTTTGACCCACAGCTGATGCTCCTGCAGCCTTTTCAGCACTTCTCTGACGTCTTTCACATGCTGCTCCTCATTCTCTGAGTAGATGAGTACGTCGTCCAGAAAAGCCACACAATTCTTGTACAGCAGGGACCCCAGCACGTGGTGCATGAAAGCTTGAAAGGTGCTCGATCCCGATTGTAATCCGAAGGGCATAACTAAGTACTCAAAGGCTCCCAGAGGGGTGAACATGGTGGTTTTCCATTCATCCCCCTCCTTCATCCTTATCAAGTTGTACGCCCCCCGAAGGTCCTACTTGGCAAAAATCTTCCCCTTCCTTACCCTGGCCAAAATGTCATCAATTCTGGGCATTGGGAAGGTCACTGGTTCCGACACCCTGTTCAATCCACGGTAGTCCACTACGAGCCTGGGCTCATGAGAGTCTCTCTTGTCCACAAAGAACACTGGACTACCCCCCACCGCCCTCGATTCCCTTATGAACCCTCGCTTCAGGTTCTTGTCAATAAACTTCCGCAATTCCTGCATCTCCCTATCTGACATGGCGTACAGCTTGCCCACTGGCAGCTGAGCGTCTGGGAGCAAGTTGATCTGGCAGTCAAAGGGCCTGTGGGGGGGTAGCCGATCCGCCTCCTTCTCGCTGAAGACTTCTTCCAAGTCCGCATACTGAGGTGGTACTCTCCCTTTTCCCCCCACCACCATCCCTGCCACCCTGGCTACTGCCATCCTCGAGGTTTCCCCTCCGTGGCAATGCTCTACGCAGTGAGCTGACCCAAAGTTGACTGTCCGCTGGTGCCACCCTACTACTGGGTCGTGCAGTGCCAGCCAACTCATTCCCAGTATGATGGGTGGTCCTGCCAGGGTGGCTACGTGGAAGGCAATGGTCTCAGTGTGTCTGGAAACCGTCATTTTCATGGGAGGGGTCTGGTGGGTTACATCCCCTCCCAAAAGTTCTCTCCCATCTATCGTGGTTACTTGCAGGGGATGTTCTAAAGGCACCACCTGTAGCTGGTGTTCTAGCGCAAAATCCTTGCTAAAGAAGTTGCAAGAGCTGCCTGAATCCAGCAGCGCCTTCACTTTGATGGGGTGTCCGTTTGGGAGTTCTAGCACCACCTCTATTGCGATGGCTGCTCGGGGGGGGGGGTCTGGTTTGGGCACTACTACTGGTTGCCCGCCTGGCTGCTGTGCCCTTTTTCCTGCAGCCAAGCCTTGCCGTTTCCCGGTGCCTCCTTCTTTTCCTCCTCACTCCCCACTGCCCCCACCATTCCTTGCCACGCCTTCTTCTGAGGGCATGCTCTGGCAAAATGTCCCGGCTGCTGGCATAGGAAACACCTCTTATTGGTTTTCCCCTCCTTCTTACGCACCTCGCTGGAGTTTGAAAATCCGCGCGCGCTCACTCCTCCAATCTCCATTGGCTCCTTGGGCGGCACTGCCGACGCTGGCATGTCTGGAATCCGGTTCTCCTGCCAACGCTCAGCTCTCCCTTCCCGCCTTTCCAGTGCGCGTGTCTCTTGTCTGACTCCCACAGTGAGCGCCAACTTGGTCAGCTGGTCCATCGATTGAGGGCGGGGCGAGCGGGAAAGTTCGTCTCTCACCCAAGGGGATAAGCCCTCCTCAAACAACATTTGAATAGGTTCCGAACTCAGATCCCACCCAAGTTTATGGATCAGCATAGCAAATCTCGACCAGTACTCTCTCACTGACTGGTTCCCCTGTTTGCACCCCATCAGTTCTTTGCGCGTCACACTCAATTCCACATCGCTCGAAAACATGTGATCCATTGCGGAGAAGAACTTTCTCAGGTCCTTTAAGGCAGCGTTCTCCGCTGCCATTAAGGGTCGAACCCAATCTCTAGCTCGCCCCTCCAGGTGCCCCACCACGAAAGCAACTCTTCCCCCATCGTCGGCAAAGTCATCGTACTGGAGGTCCAACGCATACTGCACTTCTGTTTTAAAAGCGTTGTAATCTCTGGGGTTGCCCCCAAACTTCTGCACAAGTCCCGGTACCTTTCTTGCGATGGGGGTAATCTTGCCCTGGGCGTCATGCGTCCTCCTTTCATCCAGCTGCGCCGCTAGTAGAGCCAGTTGCCTCTCCAGATCTCGGTTTCTCTCCTCAAGACTCTGTCCGCCTCTGGCTCCCTCTCCTGCGCCTGCTCCTTCTGTTTGACTCATGACTGTTCCCCAGTGCTCTTACACACAAGCAAGGTAAGGGACTCACGGATTGCTGTCACGGGAATGGGGTTGCTTGTGTGTAAACCTCCAGCTATTCCAAACTGCTTAGAAGTTGGTGGTGTCTTTCCCTGACTGAGCAGCCTAGGTGCTGCTGCTGCTCAGTCGCTGGACGTATCCGTGAGTGGGTGTTTCCTAAATTTCCTCCAACATAAAAGCTCATTGACAGACACCCTTCGCCTCGCCTCTCTGCGCGTAACCCTTCTGCGCAGAGTGGGCATGCCCAGAGGTGCCCCTCCACTCTCTTCACTACCTTCAGTGCCAGCATCTCGGAGCCTATCCTCCGAGGTGCTTCCTCCCTCTTCCTTCTTCCTGGTGTCACCGGGACATTCTTCCCCAGATGACCTTCTCTCTCTACCCTTACTCGTTCCTTCTTCTGCAGAATCGGGAAGCACCGCCTCTCCCCTCTGCTCCGATGTCAGTTCCCTGACACTTTGATTGGGCTTTTTTCAATTCGCATGGTGTTATTTCGGTGTGCACCAGAATCACCCCAAACGAAAGCAAAAAGGTGTTTTGGGTTCCATCTACATAAAAAGAAGATGATAAAGCTCTGATTGGGCTTATTTCAAATTGGTATTTTTGGGGTTAGAATGCACATTCAACCCAAAATCGCAGAAATGTTTGTTACCAGCCCAAATCAAGCCCAGGTGTTTTGGTTCCCTCTCAATAGAAAAAGGACGAATAAGTTTCGATTGCTCTTTCGGTGTTCCTTCACTCACAAATAGCAAAGCGGTGTAATAAGCCTAAACAAAGCCAAACAGGTTGTTTTGGTTTCCAACTACATAGAAAGAAGAATCTTGGATTGCGCTTACTTCATGTCGTGTTCATTGCTTTTAATGCACATTGACACAGAAATCGCAAAGTGTGTGTAATGAGACCAAAATAACACAACACCTTCTTTTCGCTTCCATATGCGTAGAAAGAAGACGAATGCTTTGATTGGGCTTTTTTCAATTCGCATGGTGTTATTTGGGTGTGCGCCAGAATCACCCCAAACGAAAGCAAAAAGGTGTTTTGGGTTCCATCTACATAAAAAGAAGATGATAAAGCTCTAATTGGGCTTATTTCAAATTGGTGTTTTTGGGGTTAGAATGCACATTCAACCAAAAATCGCAGATGACATGTTTGTTATAAGTCCAAATCAAGCATAGGTGTTTTGGTTCCATCTCAATAGAAAAAGGACGAATAAGCTTCGATTGCTCTTTCGGTGTTCATTCACCCACAAATAGCAAAGCGAAGTGTAATAAGCCTAAAGAAAGCCAAACAGGTTATTTTGGTTTCCAACTACATAGAAAGAAGAATCTTGGATTGCGTGGCAAGTCCCCTCCCCCTTGTGAAATAAAGACACGGGACACAATATTTAAGGTTAATGCAGTGTTTCCCAACCACTGTTCCGCGGCACACTAGTGTGCCGCGAGATGTTGCCTGGTGTGCCGTGGGAAAAATTAAAAAATTCGAAAGATTTTTTTTTTTAAGTCAAATTTTCGATTGGGGCGCCCTCACTAGATGACCCCTGGGGTTCCCTCCCTCCCTCCCGCTCTGCGCCTCCCTCCTCCTCCTCCTCCTCCTCCTCCTCCGGGGAGGCCCTTCCTGGCTCTCGACCAAGGCTTGGCGGCTGCCACTCACTCACTCGCTCGCCCACCCGTCCCTCCATCCCTGCACCCGGCCTCTCCCCCTCCGTCCCCGGCGCGGGGGCTGCCGGGATCCGTAGTCCCCTCGCCCTTGGGCTCCGCGCCCGCGCGGGGTGCACAAACTACGTTTCCCAGCGTGGCCTGGCGGGCCGGGCGTTTTGTTTGAAGCGCTCTTCTCCCGGCCATGGAATGAGCGTGGCGGCGGCGGCTGGGCGGGCAGGGGCTCTTCCGCGTGGACCCCACGCAGCCTGCCTGCGCCCCCGCGGAGATCGGGCGGCAGGATGGAGCCCGGGGATCCCCGCGGAGGCGGAGCGGCGGAGGCGGAGGCTGCCCCCCAGGTAGGGCTGCGTCGGTGTGTGTGTGTTATTTTTGCAATGCTGTATCCGCGCCGGAGGGGACGCATCGGACCGCGGGGAGACCCCTTGGCGTGCGTGCAAGGCAATGCATGTGTGCAGGCGTTGCATGGAGTGCAGTACAATGCAATGGCAACACGGCGCCCTGCATGCATGCATGCAACTTCCACCGGCGCTCCGGACTTGGCAGGTGAGGGGGGTCCCCAGTGGGCGGCAGAGAGAGCCGGGAGGGCAAAGGGGAGCCGGGGGGAGCAGCGCTGCTCCCCGAGCCGAGCCCGGGGAGAAACTTCGGCGTCGTTGCGCCGGGTGTTGGAAGCGGAGGCTGGCGGGGGCCCCTCACCTGCAAAACCTGGTCGCCTCTCATATATTTCGTGCATTGCATTCATCGCCCGCTTTCTCCTCCAAGGAGCTCCCGGGGGCGCGCGTGGTTCTCCCCGTGTTATCCTCGCAACAACAGCCCTGCGAGGTGGGTCAGGCGAGTGGCCCAAGGGAGCACCCAGGGATTGTCCTGGCCAGGTGGGGTGATTTGAACCCTGCTCTCTGCCCGGTCTTCGTCCTTATTTAGCCCCCACATGTGCATGACTGTGCATGACTGAGGTTTTTCCCCCTCGTCTTGGCTATGGTGTGAGTCTGTGCTGTTAATTAATGGGGTTCTGCCTTCGGAGAAGATGAGCCAGCCCTCAAGGAGGTGATTATGTAATTTGCTAGCAATTCATGTCCCTCCCGGCGTGACGCTGCGCGCTGACGTCACGGGGCTGTAATGGTGGTGTGCCTCGAGATTTTTTTCATGAAACAAGTGTGCCTTTGCCCAAAAAAGGTTGGGAAACACTGGGTTAATGAGCATAAAAAAGGCCACAACTTTATTGATTACACAATTGAAAGGTATTGGCCTTAGGCATTGGCTCCTATCGACTACCCGGCATGGAGATCGGGAAGGGTTAACCACCAGCCGTGGGAGTCCTGTTGAAGTACACCAACTAAGATCCCACGGGTGTCACCGCTCGGGGGCGTGCCGGAGGCCCTTACCTTCCTAGGTTTCGGACAAGACAACGCCCCCCGGAGTCCTCTACCGGACTACCCATTTTCATTGGGGGAAGGTGATGGCGCTTCCTTCCCCCCTCATTTGCATAACAATTACCCCTGCCAATGCCTAACCGCCAATACTGAGAAGTTGTGACGTTTGCTACGAGGTAGGCGAAAAAACCAAAAGGCTGGAAGTGCGCCAAGTTGGAAAAATTCCTACCAGGCCCCTTGCGGCGACCAACCGAAGTCCATAGCAAGGTCATATCTAGCTAAGCCTAAAGGGTGGTTGGGATGGGATAACCGGTGAGCTGGAACGGGGCAAAGAGGGCGGTCCCCGGACGTGCCTGGCCTTAAATGGGCTAGGCCCCGCCGCCCCGGCCCCACCAATTGGCGGGCAGGGTTGCCGGCATGCCCGGGGATTCCCCTGTTCTCGCGGGGGCAAAAGGCCAGTCCCCGCGAGTGGAGTGTGTGGGAGGGGTTAGCCCGCAACCCCCTCTCCTCTCTAGCTCGGAAATGGCTTTGCGTGGCAAGTCCCCTCCCCCATGTGAAATAAAGACACGGGACACATTATTTAAGGTTAATGGGCATAAAAAGGCCACAACTGTATTGATTACAGAATTGGAAGGTATTGGCCTTAGGCATTGGCTCCTATCGACTAACCGGCATGGAGACCGGGAAGGGTTGTCCACAAGCCGTGGGAGTCCTGTTGAAGTACGCCAACTAGGATCCCACGGGTGTCACCGCTCGGGGGCGTGCCGGAGGCCCTTACCTCCCTAGGTTTCGGACAAGGCAACGCCCCCCGGAGTCCTCTACCGGAATACCCATTTTCATTGGGGGAAGGTGATGGCGCTTCCTTCCCCCCTCATTTGCATAACAATTACCCCTGCCAATGCCTAACCGCCAATCAAGCAAAGCTCGCCGCCAATACCTTCAAGCCTGTAACCAATCCGTAATCCCTGCTATGATGTCCCCCAACCAAATATCATTTCCAGCATCTGACAGATGCACGCCATCCCGTCTGTAGAGGGCCTTGTTGCTGTACTGGATGCCTGGGTGCCTAATGACGCACCCGTCCAGAGCCACCACTCTACGTTCCACAGCCCGTTCCAAGACCTTTCTTGCCTTGTTGATTCCAACCGGGCTCACACAATCCCTCCACGTCCTCCTCTCAAGCAGCGAGGACCACAAGATCGTAATGTTTGGGTAAGTCGCCATCAGATCAGCAAAATCGTCAAAAATGTTTCATCTCAAGTCAATAGCTTTGCGATACGCTAAGTCGTTTCCCCCCAACTGGACAACCAGGGCATCAGGTGGGCCCTCCGAGGCAGCTCTCGCCATCACGGCTGGCTTGAATTCGCTCCAGCGCATCCCTCTATGCGCTATCCACGCCAGCTCTACATTTGCAGGCAAGCTCAGATTTATACCCAAACCGGTGTTCATGGCACGATTCTTGGCCCAATGCACGACGCTGTGGCCCACCAGCCAAATGCGCACCCTCTTGTATTCTGAAAAGCAAACAGGCAGAAAACCACGGTCAGGAAACCCCACAGCTAGTCATAAATTCTTTCTCACATAAGCTCTGTATGCATTAGATCTCCACCGCCCCAAGTCCTTTATCCTGTCTGCTGAGAGCCCAAGGTGCACTGCAGTGGTTGCTGCCCCTATCCGAAAGGAGTGAGCCGCAAATTCGGCCGCGGACAGACCGCAAGCTGACAATGCCAAGCGCATCACCCGCGTAAACTGATGCCTGGCCAAGAGCGATCCATCCGCGTGAATAAATAGGGGGCCGGGGCTACTGGGTCTTAAGTAGAGGAAACGCCTCGTATCCCTCACCGGGCAGGGACCACTAGCCTGTGCAGCTGGTAGCCGAAGGAGGGCCCCTCTGCCCTGTTGGTCCGTCTTAGAGCTCCGTACTTGAACCATCAGGTCAGTCTCTGATAGGGTCAGATCACTTAACAGGATGCCCCTCTGGCCGTGGGCAACCCCTCCCTCGCAGACTACCTCACCTATGCGCAGGGCACCAAAGAAGGCTACGGAATAAGCGGCAGAGAATAGGCGCGCTTCATATTTTGACCAGCATATTTCTCGTATTTTTTTGTGTATCTGAGTCAAAATATCATACGTTATGGGCCTCCTCTTGTCAGAGCTGGGGGGCTGTAGCTGGCGCCAGCCCTCTAAGGTCTTACGCACGATAAATTGTGCGCACGGGTCGATGGCGAAAAAGGCTTTACAAAAATAGGAAATCCCCGCGGACTGAATATTGAGAGTCTTTGGTGCCCTGCCCAGCTCCTTCAGATGGGTTAAGTAGTGGAGGACCTCCCTTGTTGAGGGAATGGAATTCTGCTTTGCGCTGGGTATACTGCTGCGGAACTTTAAAAAGTCAGCCCAAGCCTTCTTGTATGATCTCATTGTGGAAGGGGCAACTGCACCGAATACTCCCTTCATCATTTCCTGCTCCCAAGGCTCCAGAGATGCTCCGGGAAAGGCATTGATGATTGTTCCGCTTCCGGCGCTAATGAGCGAAAGCGCTCCATCTGAAAACGAGACAGAGCATCCATGATGTCATTATTAATGCCAGGTACGAATTTGGCTGAAAAATATATATTCTGCTCCAAACACAGGAGGACGAAGGACCGTAACAAGTTACCCACCCTGGTGGAGCGCGCGGACTGCTGAGAAAGAACCGCTACCACTGCCTGGTTATCTGTGTTGAAACAAACCCTATGGTTGCGGAACTGCTCCGACCAAAGATGTACTGCCACCACGATAGGGAAAAATTCCAAGAATGTAAGGTCCCGAGTAATGGGCTGGCCCTGCCAGTCTGCAGGCCACTTTTTGGCACGCCACTGGCCCCTGAAGTAAACCCCGAAACCCAAGGAACCTGCTGAACTTGGAAATCAGCGTTGAGCGCCATGGAGTCTTGCCACAAGGATATACCGTTGTACTTGTCGAGGAACTGTAACCAAACTCCCAGATCTGCCTTAACTTCTTTGGAGAGGCGCACCCTATGCTGTGGTGCCCTGAGACCAGTGGCCAATCTGGCCAGGCGGCCACAAAAGGGGCGGCCCGGCGCCACTACCCTACAGGCGAAATTTAGGTGGCCTAGCAGGGACTGAACTTGCCTTAAGGTAACCTTCCTCAGGGGTAGCAGCTGCTGTATCAGTGCTTTAAGAGCGATCAATTTATTCTCGGGCAGTCTAGAGGTCTGGGCCACGGTATCTAACTCGATGCCCAAGTAGACAATAGAGGTGGCTGGACCCTCCGTCTTTTCGGCGGCTAGCGGCACCCCTAGCTCACCAGCTAAAGCCGTGAAGGCCTCCAAGAGGGCGGAGCATCGCTGCCTGTTATCTGCCACCAAAATAAAATCATCAAGACAATGCGACACGCCCAACGACCCTGTCCTGAAGCGTAGGGCCCAGTCCAAAAACGTACTAAACGACTCAAAGGCTGAGCAAGCCACGGAACAACCCATCGGCATTGTTTTGTCAATGAAATACGCTCCGTCAAATCTAAAGCCCAACCAACGGAAATCAGCCGGGTGGACGGGAAGGAGGCGGAATGCCGACTCGATGATGCATTTGGCTAGAAGTGCCCCCTGCCCAAATCGCCGAATCATTTTCACTGCTTGGTCAAAGGAGGCGTATTTTACTGTACAAAGCTCCTGGGGGATCGCATCATTGACAGAGCCTCCCCTTGGGTGGGAAAGGTTGTGTATCATGCGGAATTCCCCTGGGGTCTTCTTTAGTACAATGCCCAGAGGGGATAGGTGAAGTCCTTCAAAGGGGGGTTCGGCAAAGGGGCCTGCCACCCTCCCTGCCTTGATTTCCTTCTCTATCTTTTTTCTAACTATCTCTGGTCTTTCCTTAACAGACTTTTGATTTTGTGGGTTCCCGGTGTTGGGGGGGAAGCCACGGGGATTCTGAACCCCTTGGAGAACCCCTCCCAAAGGTATTGTGCAGCTGTTCGATTGGGATACTGGTCCAGTAAGGTTTTGAGGGGCTGAAGTTTGATGGGGGAGGAGGCTAAACCCAGGTGCAAGTTACTGGCGGTTACCAGGCCCCTGGCGGGTGGATCCGGGGGCACCCCTGTTATTGTTGTGGAAGAACCCCCACCCCCCGAAAGGGCTACTGTTTGTTCTTGAAGCAGGCAGAGGCGGGGTGGTTACCCCAGCACCGCTCACATTCATGCAGATACTTACAGGAGGGTCGCGAGCATACACCCCTGTTGTACTCCCAGCACTGACGGCGCCGCTTCACCTCTGTCTTACCCGCCTTGGATGAGTCCTGATTTTTCTTTTCGATGTAGGGATTGACGTCCTCGCCCCAGTAATTAGGATCCGTTAGATCCCAGTGGGTGGAAGGCAGGAGAGAAGCGTTTCTACGGAAATTCTCATTGTACGTTAAAGCGGCATTTTCTCCCGCGAGAGCATGTGCCCTCCTCACGTGAGCCAGATAAGCAACCAAATCCATGGAGCGCCGAGGATAAGCTGCACACACAACTCCCATGAAAACCTGGTACCCATCCAACCAATTCTCAAAGGTGCGCTCTGCCCTAGGCGTCCTGTACCTCCGCTTACCATAGGACCGCCTCTTTTCCCCTTTTAGAATCATAGACTCAAAGAATCATAGAGTTGGAAGAGACCACAAGGGCCATCGAGTCCAACCCCCTGCCAAGCAGGAAACACCATCAGAGCACTCCTGACATATGGTTGTCAAGCCTCTGCTTAAAGACCTCCAAAGAAGGAGACTCCACCACACTCCTTGGCAGCAAATTCCACTGTCGAACAGCTCTTACTGTCAGGAAGTTCTTCCTAATGTTTAGGTGGAATCTTCTTTCTTGTAGTTTGGATCCATTGCTCCGTGTCCGCTTCTCTGGAGCAGCAGAAAACAACCTTTCTCCCTCCTCTATGTGACATCCTTTTATATATTTTAACATGGCTATCATATCACCCCTTAACCTCCTCTTCTCCAGGCTAAACATGCCCAGCTCCCTTAGCCGTTCCTCATAAGGCATCGTTTCCAGGCCTTTGAACATTTAAGTTGCCCTCCTCTGGACACATTCCAGTTTGTCAGTGTCCTTGAATTGTGGTGCCCAGAACTGGACACAGTACTCTAGGTGAGGTCTGACCAGAGCAGAATACAGTGGCACTATTACTTCCCTTGATCTAGATGCTATACTCCTATTGATGCAGCCCAGAATTGCATTGGCTTTTTTAGCTGCCACGTCACACTGTTGGCTCATGTCAAGTTTGTGGTCAACCAAGACTCCTAGATCCTTTTCACATGTACTGCTCTCAAGCCAGGTGTCACCCATCTTGTATTTGTGCCTCTCATTTTTTTTTTGCCCAAGTGCAATACTTTACATTTCTCCCTGTTAAAATTCATCTTGTTTGTTTTTGCCCAGTTCTCTAATCTGTCAAGGTCGTTTTGAAGTGTGATCCTGTCCTCTGGGGTGTTAGCCACCCCTCCCAGTTTGGTGTCATCTGCAAATTTGATCAGGATGCCCTTGAGTCCATCATCCAAGCCGTTGATAAAGATGTTGAATAAGACCGGGCCCAAGACAGAACCCTGTGGCACCCCACTAGTCACTCTTCTCCAGGATGAAGAGGAACCATTGATGAGCACCCTTTGGGTTCGGTCAGTCAGCCAGTTACAAATCCACTGAGTGGTAGCATAGTCAAGACCGCATTTTACCAGTTTCTTTACAAGAATATCATGGGGCACCTTGTCAAATGCCTTGCTGAAATCAAGGTAGGCTACATCCACTGCGTTCCCTTCATCTACCAGGCTTGTAATTCTGTCAAAAAATGAGATCAGGTTAGTCTGACATGACTTATTTTTCAGAAATCCATGCTGACTATTGGTGATCACAGCATTCCTTTCTAGGTGCTCACAGACTGTTTGCTTAATGATCTGCTCCAGAATCTTCCCTGGTATTGATGTCAGACTGACTGGGCGGTAATTATTTGGGTCCTCTCTTTTCCCCTTTTTGAAAATAGGGACAACATTTGCCCTCCTCCAGTCTGCCGGGACTTCGCCTGTTCTCCAGGAATTCTCAAAGATGACTGCCAGTGGTTCTGAGATCGCATCTGCCAGTTCTTTTAATACTCTTGGATGAAGTTCATCTGGCCCTGGAGACTTGAATACATCTAAACTAGCCAAGTATTCTTGTACTATCTCCTTAGTTATTCTGGGCTGTGTTTCCTTTGCTGAATCATTTGCTCCAAATTCTTCAGGTCGGGCATTGTTTTCTTTATCGGAGAAGACTGAGGCAAAGAAGGCATTGAGGAGTTCAGCCCTTTCTGTGTCCCCTGTTTGCATTTCACCATCTTCTCCTCTGAGTGACCCCACTGTTTCTTTGTTCTTCCTTTTGCTACGAACATACCCATAAAAGCCTTTGTTCTTGCTTTTAACCTCTCTAGCAAGCCTGAGTTCATTCTGTGCTTTAGCTTTTCTGACTTTGTGTCTACACGTGCTGGCTATTTGTTTGAATTCCTCTTTGGTGGTTTCCCCCCTTTTCCATTTTTTGTACACATCCTTTTTTAATCTTAACTCAGTTAAAAGTTCTTTAGATAGCCACCCTGGCTTCTTTAAGCACCTTCCATGTTTCTGTCTCATTGGTATTTCCTGACGTTGTGCTTTTACTATCTTCCTCTTAACAAACTCCCAGCCATCATGAACTCCCTTTCCTTTTAGTATTACTGTCCATGGGATCTCACCCAGCACTTCCCTAAGTTTTATGAAGTCGGCTTTCTTAAAGTCAAGAAATTGAGTCCTAGTATGCTTGGCTGCTCCTTTCCGCTGTATAGTAAACTTCAGAAGAGCATGATCACTCGCGCCTAATGATCCTTCCACTTCTACCCCACTAACCAGGTCATCAACATTGGTTAGGACCAGATCTAAAATGGCTGTTCCTCTTGTTGCTTCTCCCACTTTCTGGACAATGAAGTTGTCTGCAAGGCCAGTGAGGAATCTGTTGACCTTATGCTCTTGGCTGAGTTTGACATCCAACAAATATCCGGGTAATTGAAGTCCCCCATTACTACTATCTCCCTTCCTTTTGCATGCTTGGCCATCTGTTCCAGGAAGGCATCATCTATGTCCTCCGTTTGGCTTGGGGATCTATAGTAAACTCCCACAATGAGATCTCTGTTATTCTTCTCTCCCTTAATTTTGACCCAAATGCTCTCACTTTGGCTTTGAGGTTCTAAATCTTGGATCTCTTCACAGGTATACACATCCCTGACATATAACGCCACTCCTCCTCCTTTCTTGTTTGGTCTGTTTCTCTGAAATAGATTGTATCCCCCCATTTTTACATTCCAATCGTGGGACTTATCCCACCAGGTTTCAGTGATGCCTATTATGTCATATTTAGTTTGCTGTACCAAGAGCTCAAGCTCATCTTGTTTATTTCCCATGCTTTGCGCATTAGTGTACAGACATTGAAGTCCATTAATCATTCCCCCGTGTCTCTTATTTAAGGATTTTTTCCTCCCACCACTAGGTCTGCGTGCTGTTTGCTCCATTTGGTCTATGACATTTGGATGATCATCTTCATCAATTGATAGACTCCTACCTTCAGGAGCACTGTCTCCCTCCCCTACATTAGTTAGTTTTCCTGTCAATTTGGTTGGAGGGAGAAGGGTAAACATGTCCACGTAATCCCCATTGAGGATCTTATTCCTCTTCTTCTGGGACAAATGGTTCCCCAATATAAAATCAGTGGATTGATTGGTAGCAACTTTTACATCCTCCACCAATGCCCCATCCTTCCATGCCAGTACACCATTGAAGGTCTTACGATGGGAATTGGCCCTCCTTTCATGCGCCCAAAGTGGGATTATCTTCCCCCAAGCCCCAGTAGCTATCCATGGGGCCCTCGCTATCCGAATCAGAGGATGGCGTACCTGACTCATCCTCGGTCTCTGACTGCTTACTTCTCTTCTTCTTAGAGGACGTGTGCTTCCTCTTGGACTTCCTCTTCCCACCTTGGACCTCAACGTTGGCTGGGGTCGCACTTGCCGCTGGCTGAGGGGTGGGAGGTTCAATGTGCTCATCCTCCAGGGCGGAACCCGCGCTGTCCTCGGTAGAGCTGTGCTGGGGCTGCTGTTCCTGAAACACACTAGGAATGTCTACAATTTGTGAGACGGCGTTACCGCTGGCACCCTTGGCGGTGGCCTTCCCCTTGCCGGGACCCTTAGCCGGCGCCCTTCCTTTGCCTATGCTTTGGTTTGTTTTCTTAGCCATGGCTGCCTGTGCACGGGTATTTGGGCGACCTGTATTCGCCGTTTCTGACTGGTTGCTGCCCCCTGCAATGACGGGGATGTCCTGTTGAACTTGGTAGCTAGAAGGAGTGTCGGGTATCACCTCCTGTGACAGTTCCGGGGCTGGAAGCGCCAAAGCCCCCCTAGGCCTACACTGTCTGTAAAATGTTTCAAACGCCATGAAAAATTGGGCGAAGGCTTGAGGGTCGCAAGGCATGGCCGGCACTTGAGCGCCCCCATTGCCTGCGGGGGGTGCCAGCTGATTGGCGGAAGTGGATGCCTGCTGGTCTCCACCGGAAGCCATTTCAAACTGAATCGTGAACTGGAACCACTAAGTTATTCGCCTAGCAATTTAAAATTGCCTACCTAGGAGGTCCGTGTACCCCCTTACCCGTTCAGTATCACCTGCGCTGACTTAAATGCAATCGCAATCCACTGTCCGTGATCAGCAACACTGCCAAGAATTACCTAGCTCAGTATTGTCAACGCTGTCTAGCTTGCACTTGATTATGGGATTGCTAATTGCACCCAGTTCAGTATTATCAACACTGGCCTAGCTATTAACTAAACTTGAAGAGGTTGGCTAAACCTAGTTCAGTATTAACCACGCTGTCTCAGTCAGTATTAACCACACTGACTTAGGTCTAACCTAATTTCAGTAAGGCTCGGTGTGCCCTAATTTGGTCTATATGAAAATAATGGCTATATAATTAGCTCTAAAATGAACACAGTGTTATTTGAATTTAACCTCTCACTACGCAATAAACAAAACAGGGCAGCCTTTCCTCAAAAGGCGGGAGCCAGAATCACCAAACCCATTTCAATGGGCAATACTCAAAACAATGCAATCCAGTTACACAGGTAGGAACCAAAGAAAATAATTGTTTATTTCTCTATTTATTATTTATCTATAACAACTATGAATTGACTATACTAAATTATGAAACTTAATGCCTAGGCAGAGCCCGCGAGCAGAATGAGATAATTTGAATTCACCCTTTACTAAACCCCATAAATCGCCTCTGCGTTAAATTAGAATATTATTTAAAGGGGTAAAGAGATGAGATCACTTGTCAATTAAACTGCCCAATAAAGCACTTCAATTAAATTTTGTCTGATCGAAGGCAGGCACTTAATAGATCTGTTAATTAATTATATTTTCATTTATACGTGACCTTCAATTAAATTTGTTTTATCCAGGGCTTTAGTTTAAATAGATCTGTTGATTAATTAGATTTCCGGATTAAAGTGCCCTGGAGCGCCAGGCACCTTGCATAAATCACCCTAATGCCTGTGAAGACGCTGCTAAAAGTTGCCGGCACGCCCGGGGATTCCCCTGTTCTCGCGGGGGCAAAAGGCAAGCACCTGCGAGTGGAGTGTGTGGGAGGGGTTAGCCCGCAACCCCCTCTCCTCTCTAGCTCGGAAATGGCTTTGCGCTTACTTCATGTCGTGTTCTTTGCTGTTAATGCACATTGACACAGAAATCGTAAAGTGTGTGTGTCAGAGCTGCCCGAGGTCCCAGCTCACAAAGGACCAACACCAGTCCGTTGTTATATACAAAAGTCTTTATTGAAGTTCAGTTTCATCTTCACAACCGTAGCGCGCAGCTCTACGTCTGAAACTCTAGACCGTCGAAGCCCCGTCTGAATCTCCTCCCCCCAGACACCAGTTTAAGACTCTAGCCTTGCTCCACCTCTTCCTTTGCTCTTTCCTCCTCTGGCTCCGCCTGTCAGCTGGGGTCTCGCCCTTCCTAGACTCATCTGACGCTGAGTCCCCTGAGTCTTCCCCCTGCCTCCGGCGGGCTTTAGGACCTGCCTCCCAATCCGGGTTTTCTGCTGTCCCCCGCGCCTGTACATTCGAACTTGGCGCGCGCGCACAGCCGGCAACCTTCCTCCTGACCGTTACACTGCTCCTGTCACTGCTTCCCCCTTCTGGGAGGCTAGCTGGACCTGACCTCCCCTCCGTTCCCCCACTCTCCGATAGAGGCATGGTCAGCCCTGACTCATCTTCTATCCCTGCTGGAGGAGACGCTGGTCCTGACACCTGGGACTCTTCCCCCCCACTACGCTCTGGTGGGGAAGCTGGTCCTGATCTCCCGCTGCTGCTTTGGGAGTCCCCGCTGGCCCCTTGTTTCTGGTGTGTTCCCCCTGGGACCCCCCCTTGCCCTGACCATCGGCGCCTCCTTCTGGGAATCTTCTGATTCGCTGGAGAAGCTCATGGAATCTCTCGGGTCGCTGTCATACTCCCCTACGCTGCCCTCAGATTCTTCCCCTTCGCTCTCCATTTCCTCTCTCCCCTGTACCTCTGTTCCTGAGCCCCTGACATCCATCCCCCCCTCGAAGCCCCCCTTCCCCCCTCCTCCCCTTCGGGTGCGGGTTCCGGGTGCTCCAGTGCTGTGGGGGTGAGTGCGGGATACCGTTCCTTCCCCCTGGTGTGTAGCCAGCCAGCTGGATCTGGCCAGCCCGTAATGGGCTCGTCAACGTCGATCTCCTCTGCTTCCATCTCTCTGCATTCGTGTTCGAACCCAAGGTCCTCCTCCAACACGTCCATGTCCGTCTCTCCCCCTGTTACCTCGGGTGATGCTGCGTGCCAGGGCCCCCTTAGCAATTCCCTGCTCCACCCCACCTCCGGTTGATTGTCCCACCAATAAGAGCGGTCCGTGGCAGACCCCGAGAGTCATCCCTCCGGGGAGCTTGTGTCTGGCGCCGTTTCCTCAGCTGATGAGAACCCCTGGAACGTGCTGGCTGAAAGTGTGGGTGTGAAAAGCCAGTCGTCGAAATAATCTGCCGGCATAGGTCTGTGTGGGAAGAGTGCATGGAAGTCGTCTTTGAGGTAGTGCTCCTCCAAGGCATAGTCCGGTACCCACCTGTTGGCGCTGGCCGGGGTACCTTCCCTGGCGAGGAGATATTCAACTCCCTCTTCCCCCCATCTCGAGTCTAAAATCTCCGTGACCTTGTTGAGTGGCGCCGCCCTCGTGGACTCCTCCCCCGTTGGTGATTTTCTGAGTGGATGTGGTGCGGTCCCTGGCGCCTGAAACCTGTGGGGTTCTTTGTAGGGTGTGAGCACTGACCTATGAAATACCGGGTGCATTCTGGAGCCCTCCGGGAGTGTTAACCGGAAGGCCACTGGGTTGATTTGTGCCTCGACTTGGTAAGGCCCTAGCTGCTTGTGTCTGAGCTTCTTCTTAGTTAACGTTCTGGCCGGCACTGCCTGGGCCGCTAACCAGACCCAGTCCCCCACCTGGATGTCTTCCCCGACTCTCCTGTGCCTGTCTGCCTGCATTTTGTAGGCGTGTTTTGCTAGTTCTAAGTGCCTTCGGAGTTGGTCGTGGATCTCCTGCAACTCTGCTGCCAAGTGCTCTGCACCCCGTGGCTCCCCCTCCCCCTTCGTCTCTAACCCCGGGAAGGTTCTGGGATGCCGCCCATTGTTGGCGAAGAACGGTGTCACCCCTGTAGACCCGTGCTTCGTGTTGTTGTAGGCAAACTCGACCAGCGGTAGGTAGTCCACCCAGGTCGAGGGCTGTTGATTCGCGTAGCATCGCAGGTACTGCTGCATGATGGCGTTGACCCTCTCCGCCTGCCCATTGGTCTGCGGGTGTCGTGCCGACGCTAAGTTGATCTTGACGTTCAGGATGCCCAGCAGCTTCTTCCAGAAGCTCGAGACGAATTGGCGACCCCGGTAGGACAGGATGGACCGTGGTAAGCCGTGAACTTTGAACTCGTGGTCTATGAACAGTTTCGCAGTCTGTTTCCCTGTGGCCACCTTCGCGCAAGGAATGAAGTGCGCCATCTTGGTGACCGGCAGTACGTCTTCAGACATGGAATACAGTTTTCCAGTCGGCAGCGTCGCCCCCGGTAGGAGGTCAATCGCGCAGTCGTAGGGCCGGTGGGGAGGCAGCTTGTCCGCTTCCTTCTCGCAGAAGACCTCCAAAAACGCCTTGTACTTGTTGGGTACCGCCTGCACCATGCCTAGGTGTAGCTGTGGTTCATCCCCTTGTCCCTCCTCTTCCTGGCTGGTTCGGATGCAGTGTTCTGCGCAGTAGGAGGAGCAGAAGGTTAAGTTCCGCTGGTACCATGCTAATGCCGGGCTGTGTCTATCCAGCCAACTCATGCCCAACACTATGGGCGTGTCCGACAGGTGGGTGACATTGAAGCTGATGACTTCGCGGTGATTTCCAATTTGCATTACCAGAGGCGGTGTTTGCTGCACCACCTGTCCACCCAGCAGCTTCCTGCCATCGACCGTGACGACGTTTAGGGGCATCGTGGCTGGTAGGAGCGCTATGCAATGTAGCCTGATGAAGTCCACTCCTATAAAGTCTGCATTACTACCAGAGTCAATGGTAATAGGGACTTCCAGGGTGATTCCATTTGGCAGCTGGAGTGATGCGGTGAGTTGCACCACTGGTTTGGGTGGGAGGGGGTCTGTGGGCTGCAAAATCTCTGGGGACTGCTTCACTGACTCGCCTGGCTGGGTCCCAGTGCCTCTGCCTCCAGCCAGGCTTCGTCGTTTCCCTGCAGCTGTTCCCCCTGCTGAACTGCTCCCCGTACTGTTGCTAAGGCTGCAGTGTGCTTCTGGATCCTCTGGGGACACTCTTTGGTCATGTGCAGTGCACTGTTGCAGATATAACACTTCCTGCTCCCTCTAGGAGCCTTCGTCTTGACTGCTCCCGGTGTTTGGGCTCTGGTCGCTGTCTGAGCCCTGGCATCACCTATCTCCATCGGCTCTTCTCCCCCCCCCCCCAGTGGAGGCGTGGATTGCGCGCGCCCTGGCTCTCTGGGAAGGAAGGGAGTTGTTTGGCTGGCGTGCGTGCCATCCGTCTGTCATCCCTGCTCCAAGGGCGTTCTTCCAGGCGCACCCCTATCGCCAGCGCCCTCTGGACGACTTCTGTGGTATTGGTAGGTCTCTCTCCCCTCGCCAGCTCATCTTTCACGGCTCCATTTAGCCCCTCCCAGAACAGATCCCTCACGTCAGCTGAGTCCTTCTCCCAGCCCAGCACATTTACTAACACAAAAAAGCGGGAGTGATATTGTCTCACCGTGGCTTTGCCCTGCGTCAGCCCGTGCATTTCCCTCCTGGCCACATCCACATCTACCGTTGATTTAAGACAAGCGTCCATAGCTTTGATAAATGCGTTTGAATCCTGGAGGGCGGGATCATTTTCACGCCATAAATTGCGCAGCCACGATTTAGCTTCCCCATGCAGATGAGTGATTATGAACCCTACTTTTTCCTCCTCATCTCTAAAGTCTTTCCGAAGCAAATTGAGTGTGAAAACTATGTCTGCCCTGAAGTTAGGATACTGCTGCAGGTCCCCGTCGAAGTGGGCTACGATGCTGCCCCCCCTCTTCCCGAGGCCAACTCCCTCCGGCTTGGGTCCTGGCAGCCCCTCTTTGCCCAAACGTTCCCACCTGTCACTGCTTCCCCCTTCTGGGAGGCTAGCTGGACCTGACCTCCCCTCCGTTCCACCACTCTCCGATAGAGGCATGGTCAGCCCTGACTCATCTTCTCTCCCTGCTGGGGGAGACGCTGGTCCTGACACCTGGGACTCTTCCCCCCACTACGCTCTGGTGGGGAAGCTGGTCCTGATCTCCCGCTGCTGCTTTGGGAGTCCCCGCTGGCCCCTTGTTTCTGGTGTGTTCCCCCTGGGACCCCCCTTGCCCTGGCCATCGGCGCCTCCTTCTGGGAATCTTCTGATTCGCTGGAGAAGCTCATGGAATATGACTGACCGAACCCAAAGAGTGCTCATCAATGGTTCCTCTTCATCCTGGAGAAGAGTGACTAGTGGGGTACCACAGGGTTCTGTCTTGGGCCCGGTCTTATTCAACATTTTTATCAACGACTTGGATTATGGACTCAAGGGCATCCTGATCAAATTTGCAGATGACACCAAACTGGGAGGGGTGGCTAACACCCCAGAGGACAGGATCACACTTCAAAATGACCTTGACAGATTAGAGAACTGGGCCAAAACAAACAAGATGAATTTTAACAGGGAGAAATATAAAGTATTGCACTTGGGCAAAAAAAAATGAGAGGCACAAATACAAGATGGGTGACACCTGGCTTGAGAGCAGTACATGTGAAAAGGATCTAGGAGTCTTGGTTGACCACAAACTTGACATGAGCCAACAGTGTGACGCGGCAGCTAAAAAAGCCAATGCAATTCTGGGCTGCATCAATAGGAGTATAGCATCTAGATCAAGGGAAGTAATAGTGCCACTGTATTCTGCTCTAGTCAGACCTCACCTGGAGTACTGTGTCCAGTTCTAGGCACCACAATTCAAGAAGGACACTGAAAAACTGGAACGTGTCCAGAGGAGGGCAACCAAAATGGTCAAAGGCCTGGAAACGATGCCTTATGAGGAACGGCTAAGGGAGTTGGGCATGTTTAGCCTGGAGAAGAGGAGGTTAAGGGGTGATATGATAGCCATGTTAAAATATATAAAAGGATGTCACATAGAGGAGGGAGAAAGGTTGTTTTCTGCTGCTCCAGAGAAGCAGACACGGAGCCAAACTACAATGGATCCAAACTACAAGAAAGAAGATTCCACCTAAACATTAGGAAGAACTTCCTGACAGTAAGAGCTGTTCGACAGTGGAATTTGCTGCCAAGGAGTGTGGTGGAGTCTCCTACTTTGGAGGTCTTTAAGCAGAGGCTTGACAACCATATGTCAGGAGTGCTCTGATGGTGTTTCCTGCTTGGCAGGGGGTTGGACTCGATGGCCCTTGTGGTCTCTTCCAACTCTATGATTCTATGAATCTCTCGGGTCGCTGTCATACTCCCCTACGCTGCCCTCAGATTCTTCCCCTTCGCTCTCCATTTCCTCTCTCCCCTGTACCTCTGTTCCTGAGCCACTGACAGTGTGCAATGAGACCAAAAGAACACAACACCATCTTTTCGCTTCCATATGCCTAGTAAGAAGACGAATAAGCTTTGATTGGGCTTTTTTCAATTCGCATGGTGTTATTTGGGTGTGCGCTAGAGTCACCCCAAACGAAAGCAAAAAGGTGTTTTGGGTTCCATCTACATAAAAAGAAGATGATAAAGCTCTGATTGGGCTTATTTCAAATTGGTGTTTTGGGGGTTAGAATGCACATTCAACCAAAAATCGCAGATGACATATTTGTTATCAGCCCAAATCAAGCATAGGTGTTTTGGTTCCATCTCAATAGAAAAAGGACGAATAAGCTTCGATTGCCCTTTCGGTGTGCATTCACCCACAAATAGCAAAGCGAAGTGTAATAACCCCAAACAAAGCCAAACAGGTTGTTTTGGGTTCCAGCTACATAGAGAGAAGAATCTTGGATTTCGCTTACTTCAAGTCGTGTTCTTTGCTGTTAATGCACATTGACACAGAAATCGCAAAGTGTGTGTGTCAGGGAACTGACATCAGAGCATAGTGGAGAGGCGAGGCTCCCAGATTCTGCAGGAGAGGGGACTAGTAAGGGAAGAGAGAGAACGTCATTTGGGGAAGGAAGTCCAGGGGACACCAGGAAGAAGGGAGAGGCGGAGAGCAGCTCGGAGGCGAGGCTCCGAGACTCTTCCAGTGAAGTCAGTGGGGAGGGTGGAGGACCACCACTCGGCACGCCCACTCTGCGCAGAAGGCTTCCGCGCAGAGAGGCGAGGCGAATGTTGTCCGTTAAGGAATTCTTATGCTGGAGGAAATTTAGGAGACGCCCACTCACGGATTCTGCTAGCAACTGAGCAGCAGCGCCAAGGCTGCTCAGTCAGGGAAAGACACAACCGACACTAAGCAGTTTGGAACAGCTAGAGGTTTACACACAAGCAACCCCAATTCCCGTGACAGCAATCCGTGAGTCCCTTACGTTGCTTGTGTGCAAGAGGACCGGGATACAATCATGAGTCAAACCGGAGGAGCCGGCGCAGGAGAGGGGGCCAAAGGCGGACAGAGTCTGGAGGAGAGAAACTGAGACTTGGAGCAGCAACTGGCTCTACTAGCGGCGCGGCTGGATGAAAGGAGGACACATGATGCCCAGGGGAAGATTACCCCCATCGCAAGAAAGGTACCGGGACTTGTGCAGAAGTTTGGGGGCAACCCCAGAGATTATAACGTTTTTAAGACAGAAGTGCAGTATGCGCTGGAGCTGTAGTACGATGACTTTGCCCACGATGGGGGAAGAGTCGCTTTCGTGGTGGGGCACCTGGAGGGGCGGGCCAGAGATTGGGTTCGACCCTTAATGGCAGCGGAGAACGCGGCCTTGAGGGACCTGAGAAAGTTTTTTAGCGCGATGGATCACATGTTCTCGAGCGATGTTGAACTGAGCGTGACGCGCAAAGAACTGATGGGGTGCAAACAAGGAAACCAGTCAGTGAGAGAGTACTGGTTGAGATTTGCTATGCTGATCCATAAACTTGGGTGGGACCTGAGTTCGGAACCAGTACAAATGTTATTTGAGGAGGGCTTATCCCCTTGGGTGAGAGACGAACTTTCCCGCTCACCCCACCCGGAATCGATGGACCAGCTGACCAAGTTGGCACTCGCTGTAGGAGTCCGACAAGAGACGCTGTCAGAGCTGCCCGAGGTCCCAGCTCACAAAGGACCAACGCCAGTCCGTTGTTATATACAAAAGTCTTTATTGAAGTTCAGTTTCCCTTTCACATCAGCAGCGTGCAGCTCTACGTCTGAGACTCTAGACCGCTGAAGCTCCATCTGAGTCTCCTCCCCCCATACACCAGTTTAAGACCCTAGCCTTGCTCCACCTCTTCCTTTGCTCTTTCCTCCGCTGGCTCCGCCTGTCAGCTGGGTTTTCTCCCTTCCTAGACTCTTCTGACGCTGAATCCCCTGAGTCTTCCCCCTGCCTCCGGCGGGCTTTAGGACCTGGTTCCCGATCTGGGCTTTCTGCTGTCCCGCGCGCCTGTACATTTGAATTTGGCGCGCGCGCCCAGCCGGCAACCTTCCTCCTGACCGTTTCACTGCTCCTGTCACTGCTTCCCCCTTCGGGGGGGGGGGGCTAGCTGGACCTGACACCTGTGACTCTTCCCCCCCACTCTGCTCTGGTGGGGAAGCTGGTCCTGATCTCCAGCTGCTGCTTTGGGAGTCCCCGCTGGCCCCCTGTCTCTGGTGTGTCCCCCCTGGGACCTCCCTCACCCTGACCATCGGCGCCTCCTTCTGGGCATCTTCTGATTCGCTGGAGAAGCTCATGGAATCTCTCGGGTCACTGTCATACTCCCCTATGCTGCCCTCAGATTCTTCCCCTTCGCTCTCCATCTCCTCTCTCCCCTGTGCCTCTGTCCCTGAGCCCCTGACAGACGCGCACGCTGGAAAGGCGGGAAGGGAGAGCAGAGCGTTGGCATGACAACCGCATTCCAGACATACCAGTGTCTACTGTGCCACCCGAGGAGCCAATGGAGATTGGAGGAGCGCGCGCGTGCGGGTTTTCAAACTCCAGCGAGGTGCGTAAGAAGGAGGGGAAAACCAGTAAGAGGTGTTTCCTATGCCAGCAGCCGGGACATTTTACCAGAGTATGCCCTCAGAAGAAGGCGTGGCAAGGAATGGTGGGGGCAGTGGGGAGTGAGGAGGAAAAAAAAGAGGCTCCGGGAAACGGCCGTGCTTGGCTGCAGGAAGGAGGGCACAGCAGCCAGGCGAGCAACCAGTAGAAGTGCCCAAACCAGACCCTCCCCGAGCAGCCATCGTCATAGAGGTGGTGCTAGAACTCCCAAACGGACACCCCATCAAAGTGAAGGCGCTGCTGGATTCAGGCAGCTCTTGCAACTTCTTTAGCAAGGATTTTGCGCTAGAACACCAGCTACAGGTGGTGCCTCTAGAACATCCCCTACAAGTAACCACGATTGATGGGAGAGAACTTTTGGGAGGGGAAGTGACCCACCAGACCCCGCCCATGAAAATGACAGTTTCCAGACACACTGAGACCATTGCCTTTCACGTAGCCACCTTAGCAGGACCACCTATCATACTGGGAATGAGTTGGCTGGCACTGCACGACCCAGTAGTAGGGTGGCATCAGCGGACAGTCACCTTTGGGTCGGCCCACTGCGTAGAGCATTGCCACGGAGGGGAAACCTCGAGGATGGCAGTAGCCAGGGTGGCAGGGATGGCAGTAGGGGGAAAAGGGAAGATACCACCTCAGTATGCGGACTTGGAAGAAGTCTTCAGCGAGAAGGAGGCGGATCGGCTACCCCCCCACAAGCCCTTTGACTGCCAGATCAACTTGCTCCCAGACGCTCAGCTGCCAGTGGGCAAGCTGTACGCCATGTCAGATAGGGAGATGCAGGAATTGCGGAAGTTTATTGACAAGAACCTGAAGCGAGGGTTCATAAGGGAATCGAGGGTGGTCCAGTGTTCTTTGTGGTCAAGCGAGACTCCCATGAGCCCAGGTTCGTAGTGGACTACCGTGGGTTGAACAGGGTGTCGGAAGCAGTGACCTTCCCAATGCCCAGAACTGATGAAATCTTGGCCAGGGTAAGGAAGGGGAAGATTTTTACCAAGCTGGACCTTCGGGGGGCGTACAACTTGATAAGGATGAGGGAGGGGGATGAAAGGAAAACCACCATGTTCACCCCTCTGGGAGCCTTTGAGTACTTAGTTATGCCCTTCGGACTCCAATTGTGAATTGTGTGGCCTTCCTGGACGACTTACTTATCTACTCAGAGAACGAGGAGCAGCATGTGAAAGATGTCAGGGAAGTGCTGAAAAGGCTGCAGGAGCATCAGCTGTGGGTCAAACTGGAGAAATGCCAATTCCATGCACGAGAGGTGGAGTTCCTGGGCTACAGGTTGTCAGACAAGGGCTTGGCCATGGACCCAGGCAAGGTGCAGGCCGTGCTAGAATGGAAGCCCCCCAAGAACAGGAAGGACGTGCAGAGGTTCTTGGGGTTTGCAAATTTCTACAGGAAGTTCATCAAGAACTTCGCCCATCTAACGGCACCCATAACGGATTGTCTCAGCAGTAAGAAGAAGTTCGAATGGACAGAAGAGGCACAGCGTTCCTTTGAAAAGCTTAAGAGGGCTTTCGCGTCGGAAGAGCAGCTCCTACATGTGGATCTGCAGAAGCCGATGAGGCTAGAGACGGACGCGCCAGACAGAGCTGTGGGGGGCATATTGCTCCAGCAGGAAAATGGGGAACAGTGGAAGCCGTGTGCCTTCTTTTCCAGGAAGCTGAACAAGTCAGAGCAAAACTACACAGTGTACGATCGAGAACTGCTGGCAATTCACGAGGCTTTTCGACGGTGGCGACATTTTCTCATAGGCGCACAGCACAAAGTCCAGGTGTGTACTGACCACAAGAACCTGGAGTATTGGAGAACGGCAAGAGTGCTCAACCAACGACAGGTGCGGGGGGCTCAAGAGTTTTCCAAGTTTAATTTTGAGATTAGGTACGTGCCTGGGAAGGAAAATGTCAGAGCAGACGCCCTCTCTCGCAAGCCTGAATACGAGGAAGGGGAGGGAGGACCAGAAGCACGACATGTCATTCCCGAGGACAGATGGGTGTGTGGGGGAGTGTTCGTCGGGACGCAAGAGCTGGCCGGTCTGACGAGGGATGATCAGGATGCACAAACCAAGATCCGGGAAATTGGTATCACTGGGGAAACTCAGGGGGGGGGGGTTCGAAGTAAAGGACGGGGCACTGTACTATAAGGGTGCATTGTACATACCTGAGGGGGATTTGAGGGGCAGAATACTCAAACAACTGCATGACAACCCCACGGCAGGACATTTTGGCCAACATAAGACAATGCTACTGGTCACCAGGCAGTTTTGGTGGCCACGGGTGAGGGAAGATGTGAAGGAATATGTACGCGGGTGCCAGTGCTGCCAGAGAGCGAAGGGGGAGAGGACAGCACCTGCAGGGTTACTGGAGCCCTTACCCACACCAGAGAGACCATGGGAGGTGGTAGCAATTGATTTTATGACGGATTTACCCAAAGCTAGGGGGAGAACGGCAGTAATGGTGGTAGTTGACTTGATGACCAAAATGTGCCATTTTATTGCGTGCTCGCATGCGGTGACTGCAGAAGAAACAGCAAAGCTGTTTGTAGAGCATGTTTTCAGGTTGCATCCCCCCCCCTTTGAGGATTTTATCCGACAGAGGCTGGCAGTTCACGTCCAGATTCTGGAGGAAGCTGATGACATCAATACCAGGGAAGATTCTGGAGCAGATCATTAAGAAAACAGTCTGTGAGCACCTAGAAAGGAATGCTGTGATCACCAATAGTCAGCATGGATTTCTGAAAAATAAGTCATGTCAGACTAACCTGATCTCGTTTTTTGACAGAATTACAAGCCTGGTAGATGAAGGGAACTCAGTGGATATAGCCTACCTTGATTTCAGCAAGGCATTTGACAAGGTGCCCCATGATATTCTTGTAAAGAAGCTGGTAAAATGCGGTCTTGACTATGCTACCACTCAGTGGATTTGTAA
The DNA here is from genome assembly GCF_964188305.1 of Podarcis bocagei. Taxonomy (NCBI): domain Eukaryota; kingdom Metazoa; phylum Chordata; class Lepidosauria; order Squamata; family Lacertidae; genus Podarcis; species Podarcis bocagei. The sequence goes on from NC_138131.1 coordinate 82,275,622, forward strand.
CTGGCTGACTGACCGAACCCAAAGGGTGCTCATCAATGGTTCCTCTTCATCCTGGAGAAGAGTGACTAGTGGGGTGCCACAGGGTTCTGTCTTGGGCCCGGTCTTATTCAACATCTTTATCAACGACTTGGATGATGGACTCAAGGGCATCCTGATCAAATTTGCAGATGACACCTGTCAGGGGTACAGGGACAGAGGCACAGGGAAGGCAGGAAATGGAGAGCGATGGAGAGGAATCCCAGGAGAGCGAGGAAGAGGATAGCAATGACGCAGGGGATTCCATGAGTCTCTCCAGCGAATCAGAGGATTCCCAGAAAGGGGCGCCTGTGGTAAGGGCAAGGGGAGCCCCGGGGGGAAAGTGTCAGGAGCGGGGGGCCAGCAGGGGACCCCAAAGTGGCAGCTGGGAATCAGGGCCAGCCTCCCCACCAGAGCGCAGCGAGGGAGGGGGAGGTTCCAGTGTGTCAGAGGGAGCAGCTCCGGCGACAGAGAAAGGGGAGGGATCAGAGCAAGCCGTTCTCCCGGAAGGGGAGGAAAGCAGTGAGGGGAGTAGCATAACTGTCAAAAGGAAGGTCAGAAGTTGGGCGCGCGCGCCAAGTTCAAATGAGGAGGCGTGCGGGAGAACAGGGAGCCCGGAGGAGGAGGGGCCAGGACCCAAAGCCCACAGGAGGGGGCAGGAGCAGTCTGGAGACTCCGCTTCAGGAGAAAGCAGGAGGGGAGGAACCCCGACGGGCAGAAAGACCCTGCGGAAAAGGAAAGAGAGAAAGAGGTGGGGCAGCGTTAGCTTATTAAACTGGTGTAGGGGTGGGACCGATTCAGAGGGGACTTCAAACGTCTAGGCTAAGAGACGCGGGGCTGCACGCCTCGGTTGTGGAACCCATAATGAACTGCAATAAACACCCTTGTATATAAGAAGAGCTTGGCGTTGGTCTTTTGTGAGCTGAGACCTGAGGCAGCCCTGACAGTAAGTCCCCTCCCAAAAGTACGCAAAAAATTTTTTGCGAAGCTCACGAAGTTTGGCGGCCATGAGTATGGAGGAGCAGATAGCTGATCTACGCAACGCAGTCTCCCAGCTTACCACTGCGGTAGTGGTCTCCCAGAAGAAGGGGGAAGAGGCGGAAAAGCGATGCCAGGATCTGCAAGCCAGGTGGGATCATGCATGCCAAGTGGGATTCCCGGGGTCCAGATCTGCAGGCGTAGGACTGGGCAGAAGGGGAGGCAACTTGGTAGCCCACTTTGATGGGAACCTGAAGCAGTACCCCAGTTTTCGAGCAGACGTCGAATATGCGTTGCATTTGCTTCGCGACGACTTTAAAGATGAGGAGGAGAAGGTGGGGTTCATTGTGTCCCACTTGCATGGGGAAGCGAGGGCTTGGCTGCGCAATCTGTGGCGCGAAGATTGTCCTGCTCGAAGGGACTCAGATGAATTTATCAAAGCCATGGACGCTTGCTTCCAATCTACCGTGGATGTGGATATAGCACGCAAGGAGCTGCATGGTTTAAGGCAAGGCAAGGCTACAGTACGTCAGTATCATGCTAGGTTTTTTGCCTTGCTGAATGTACTGAAATGGGAGAAAGATTCCCTGGCAGTAAGAGACTTGTTTTGGGAGGGGTTGTCTGGCCCTGTAAAAGATGAATTGGCAAGGGGGGTCAGACCTCAAACCCTAGCAGAACTTGTGCAGCGGGCGCTCGCCATTGGAGTGCACCACGAAGAACGCCCTTGGCGCAATGAGGAGGGTCGCCAGCTTCACACACCCTCTAGAGCGCCTCCTTTCCTTCCCAGGGATCTAGGACGTACGCGTCCCTCACCTCAGCTGCAGGCAGGGGAGGAACCAATGGAACTTGGTGGTGCACAGGCTCAGTCAGCTGCCGGAGCCCCAGCGTCCGGAGCAGTCAAGACGAAGCCTCCTAGAGGGAACAGGAAGTGTTACATCTGTGACAGTGCGATGCACATGGCCAAAGAGTGTCCCCAGAGGCTCCAAAAGCACACTGCAGCCTTAGCAACAGTAACTGCAGCAGCACTACCTGAAGAGCAATTTCAGGGAAATGACAATGCCTGGCTGGAAGCAGAAATGCTGGGGCACAGCCAGGCGAGTCAGTAGGACAGTCCCCAGCGCTTTTGCAGCATACAAACCCCCTGCCACCCAAGCCAGTGGTGCAGCTCACTGCAACTCTCCAGCTACCTAATGGACGCACCCTGGAAGTCCCCATTACAATTGACAGTGGGAGCAACGCAGACTTCGTGGGGGTGCACTTCGTCAAGCAGCATCGCATAGAGCTCCTACCAGCCACGCTGCCATTGAACGTGGTCACAGTGGATGGCAGGAAGCTGCTGGGTGGGCAGGTGGTACAACAGACGCCACCCATGGTAATGCAGATTGGCAATCACCGAGAAGTCATCAGTTTCAACGTCACCCGCCTGTCAGACACACCTATAGTGTTAGGCATGAGTTGGCTGGATAGGCACAGCCCAACCATGGCGTGGTACCAGCGGCAGCTCACTTTCGGCTCGTCCTATTGCGCGCAGCATTGCATCCAGACCGGTCAGGAGGAGGAGGGCCAAGAGGAGGGGCAGCAGCTAAGTCTCAGCATGGCGCAAGCAGTACCCCTCAAGTACAAGGGGTTTTTGGAGGTCTTCTGCGAAAAGGAGGCTGACCAGTTGCCACCCCACCGGCCCTACGATTGCGCAATTGACCTCTTGCCAGGGACAACGCTGCCGCCTGTGAAGCTGTATTCCATGTCCGAGGATGAGCTGCAGGAGCTCAGGGAGTTCATAGATCACAACCTGCAGCGGGGATTCATCCGAGAATCAAAGGCTGTAGGGGGCAGTCCTGTGTTTTTCGTGAAGAAGAAGGACACGCCCCAAAAGAGGCTGATCGTAGACTTTAGATTCATAAACTCGAAGACAAAGCCCGCGGCCTTTCCCATGCCCAAGATTGACGACCTGCTCGCGACGGTGCGGAAAGGGAAGATCTTCACCAAGTTGGATCTCCGCGGAGCTTACAATCTCATACGCGTGCGAGAGGGTGATGAGTGGAAGACGGCCATGTTCACGCCGTTGGGCACCTACGAATACAGAGTTATGCCGTTTGGTCTCCAGAATGGCTCCCACTATTTCCAAGCTTTTATGCATCACGTGCTAGCGGGACTCCTCTACAAGAAGTGCGTATGTTTCCTCGACGAAATTCTGATCTTCTCGGAATCGCCGGAGGCTCACGAGAGCGACGTTAAGGAGGTCCTGCAGAGGCTACGGGAGCACAGGCTTTACGCCAAGCTGGAGAAGTGCCAATTCGACGTGACGGAGGTGGATTTTCTGGGCTATAGGCTGTCCGACAGGGGACTAGCCATGGACAGCGCCAAGGTCCGCGCGGTGTTGGACTGAAAAAGCCCGCGAAATCGGAAGGAGGTCCAGAGGTTCGTCGGCTTCGCCAACTTTTACCGCAAGTTCATCAGGGGTTTCGCCAGGGAGACGGCAGCTATCACGGACACTCTCAGCTCCAAGAAGAAGAAGTTCACCTGGACGGACCAGGCAGAGCAGTCCTTCAGGAGACTTAAGAGTCTCTTCGCGTCCGAAGAACAGCTGCTACACGTGAATCCCGGCAGGCCCATGAGGGTTGAGACTGACGCATCTGACAGAGCGGTGGGGGCCGTCCTTTTACAGGAAGACCCGCAGGGGAACTGGAGGCCCTGCGCTTTCTACTCCCGGAAGCTCAGCAAGTCGGAACAGAACTACACCATCTGGGACAGGGAGTTGCTGGCCATCCACGCGGCTTTCAAGGCGTGGAGGCACTTCCTCATTGGAGCCAAGCACACCGTGCAGGTCCGCACGGACCACAAGAACCTAGAGTACTGGCGCACGGCGAAGCTACAGAATTCAGTGTTTAACCATAAAGGATGAAGCATATTCCATAGGAAAACAAGCCTACTTTCTTTCTGTTGTAGAACCTTCCTTGCTTGATCTAGAGGCCCCTGGTAAGCCTAAAGAACAAAAAATGTTAGATCATCTTCAGTATGTGATTCCTGAATGAAGTGCTGTACCAAAGGTGCATCTACGTTTTTGTTTCTGATCCTACTGCGATGCTCTGATAGGTCCTGATAGGTCTTATGCCCAACATACAGTAAGCCACAAGGGCACTTAATTATATAAACAACCTGTGCTGTGGCACACATGACTGTATGGTAAAGTTGAAGTCTTAACTATTCTTTTACTAGTAATGCAAACCTACATGTGGTGCAATGTCCACATTTGAAAAAAACCTGTTGTCAAGGTCTACTGTGTACATGTGTGTTTTAAGTCAGTGTGTACTAACATATCCCTAAGTGATCTAGTACTTTGAGTACAACTATATGACAGCCAAAATTGAAAAAATAACAAGACGCCATTGGTATATTCTGAAAGAAATTCCTGGCTGTGAAGTCTTTCCCTGCCTCGCCAAACGACTACAGATCACTTACTCCTATGACTCTTGTTGGTATCAGAGTGGGTTTTTATTTTTTATTTTTTTATAAGATATTTATTAAGATTTTCAGAAAAATTACAAAAGAAAAAGAAAAAAGAAAAATACAAAATAAAAATAGTTAAAAAACAGTTCAATCTTTCTATCACATATTTTTCATTTGCTTATTTCCCGGACCCCCTCACACCTTCCTTTTCTGTATTCCAGTTCCAATTGTTAATTCAGCAAATCCCTCCCCTCTTCATTCATCTTAATCTTCAATTTTTAAATATAACATTATTATTTTTTTACCTATTAATAACCATTTTCTCATATTCCCTTATAGCATTACAGCAAAAGACCACTTAATTTCTATCCACCATCATTCTAACATTCATTAATTTTACAGTGTTTCTGTAAATAGTCTTTAAACTTTTTCCAATCTTCTTCCACCAACTCTTCTCCCTGGTCTCGGATTCTGCCAGTCATTTCTGCCAGTTCCATATAGTCCATCACCTTCATCTGCCATTCTTCCAGGGTTGGTAGATCTTGTGTCTTCCAGTACTTTGCGATGAGTATTCTTGCTGCTGTTGTGGCGTACATAAAGAAAGTTCTATCCTTCTTTGGCACCATGCCCAGGAGAAAGGCCTCTGGTTTCTTCAGGAAGGTATATTTAAATACCTTTTTCATTTCATTATAAATCATCTCCCAGAAAGCCTTAATCCTTGGGCACGTCCACCAAAGGTGAAAAAATGTACCTTCAGTTTCTTTACATTTCCAACATTTATTATCGGGCAAATGATAGATTTTTGCAAGCTTGACTGGGGTCATGTACCACCTGTATATCATTTTCATAATATTCTCTCTTAGGGCATTATATGCCGTAAATTTCATACCTGTGGTCCACAACTGTTCCCAGTCAGCAAACATAATACTATGTCCAACATCTTGTGCCCATTTAATCATGGCAGATTTCACAGTTTCATCCTGAGTATTCCATCTCAACAGCAAGTTATACATCTTTGACAAAGTCTTAGTTTTAGGTTCTAACAGTTCTGTTTCTAATTTTGATTTTTCCACCTGGAAGCCAATTTTCTTATCCAAGTTATATGCCTCCATTATCTGATAGTAGTGAAGCCAGTCTCGCATTTTATCTTTTAATTTCTCAAAACTCTGCAATTTCAATTTATCTCCTTCTTGTTCCAAAATTTCCCAATATTTTGGCCATTTGACCTCCATATTAAGTTTTTTCTGAGCCCTCGCCTCCATTGGTGATAGCCACCTTGGGGGTTTGTTTTCAAGTAAGTCTTTATATCTTATCCAGACATTAAACAATGCTCTTCTGACAATATGGTTTTTAAATACTTTATGTGCTTTAACCTTGTGCCACCCAAAAACATTGTTAAAACCTTCTAGATCCAAAATGTCTGTGTTCTCAAGAAGCAGCCATTCTTTCAGCCAGCAAAATGCTGCTGACTCATAGTAAAGTTTAAGGTCTGGCAGGGCAAATCCACCTCTGTCCTTTGCATCAGTTAATATTTTAAATTTTATTCTGGGCTTCTTGCCCTGCCAGACAAATCTAGAAATGTCTCTCTGCCACTTCTTGAAACAGTCCATTTTGTCCAAAATTTGCAATGATTGAAACAAAAACAACATTCTTGGCAATACATTCATCTTTATAACAGCAATTCGACCTAACAAAGAAAGCTTCAAGTTTGACCATATCTCTAAGTCCTTTTTCACTTCTGACCAACATTTCTCATAATTGTCTTTAAATAAGTTCAATTCAATTCAAAATCCTTTATTAGGCATAACACACCACACATTAACAAACAAACATCATATACAGACTGTATAAAATACGGGCTCAGCGAACACAATTTATCCTAGTCCTATTCTTAACTCCAAGAAATGAATCGATGTACAAAGATAATATAATACAACACAGCAACATCACCTACCATTAAAACCACTAAGTCTCTTTATCATGGCCCATTCTTTCTTCATGGACAGCACTTAAAAATCTTTAAATAAGTTTAAATTCTTAGCGGTCATATTCACCCTCAGGCAGGGGCGCCGACTTATAAAAAATATTGGGGGGGGGGCCATACCGGGGTCCTGCCGCTGGTTCGCTCGGGTAGCCGGGAGAACGCAGTTCGAGGTGGCGGTGTTGGGGAGAGACCCTCGCTCAGGGCGCCACGAGACTTGGCGGCCGGCGGCCTATCTGGGGGGTTTTGGAGCGTATTTTGGTGGAGCGATTGGGGAGGAGGGGGCTTGTTGCCGGATTCTTCAGCTGGGCCGGAGATCCGCTGCTGGGGGGTCCCTGGGCCGAGTTGTGAGCACGGCCTGCTGAAGGGAGATCCAGCCGATTGCGCGACGGGGACGGCCGGGGCTCTCCGGCTAGGGCGCGCGGCTGGCTGGCTGGCTGGCTGGCGAGGGAGCAGGTGGGGAGGAGGCGGGGGTCCTGATACAGTCGGGGGCGGAGGCAGACGGGGCCGAGGGGCGAAGAGGGCAGGCGGGGACGGGGCGCTTGCTCAGGAGCTCAGCTAACCTGTCCCAAGAGACATAGCCTAAGTACTCCTTCCTTCCTTCCTTCCTTCCTTCCTTCCTTCCTTCCTTCCTTCCTTCCTTCCTGTTTTTCCCCTCCCTCTTTCCACTGCTCCCCTCTTTCTTTCTTTCTTTCTTTCTTTCTTTCTTTCTTTCCTTCCTTCCTTCCTTCCTTCCTTCCTTCCTTCCTTCCTTCCTTCCTTCCTTCGTCTCATTCCTTCTTATTTCATTCATTTTCTTCCATTCCTCCAACCCTTCGATGCTCCTTCCTTTCTCCCTTCCTATTTCATTCCTTTCTTTCCTTTCCTGCAACCCTTCCCTGCTTTTTCTTTCCTTCCTTCCTTCGTCTAATTGCTCCTTATTTCATTCATTTTCTTTCCTTCCTTCCTTCCTTCCTTCCTTCCTTCCTTCCTTCCTTCCTTCCTTCCTTCCTTTTCCACCCCCTCCCTCAATCTCACCCTCCCTCCCTCCCTTCCTTTTTCCTTCCTTTCTTCCTTTCTTTGCTCCAACCCTTTCCTTCCTTCCTTTCTTCTCATTGCTTCCTGTTTCATTCATTCCTTTCCTTTCCTCCAACCCTTCCCTGCTCTTTCTTTCTTTCCCTTCTTCCTTCCCTCTCTCTCTTTCCCTCCCTCCTTCCTTCCTTTTCCACCCCTCCCTCAATCTCACCCCTCTCTCTCTCCCTTCCTTCCTTCCTTCCTTCCTTCCTTCCTTCCTTCCTTCCTTCCTTCCTTCCTTCCTCCTCCAACCCTTTCCATCCTTCCTTCTTCTCGTTGCTTCCTGTTTCATTCATTTCTTTCCTTTCCTCCAACCCTTCCTTCCTTCCTTCCCCCACCCCTCCTCCCTCCCCCTCTCTCAATCTCACCCCTATCCCTCCCTCCTTCCTTCTCGCCTTCCCCACAGATTCACACTCTCCCCCCCTCACCGCCCGCCCTACAGCCCAGCTGAAACTCTCGCTCACCCTCCAGCCGCAATTGATTTTATATCGCTATTCTCCCTTACTCCCCGCTGCTGCTGCCGCCTCTCCCCTCACCCCCCGCTCCCCCCCGCCCACCTCCCAGCACATGCCTTTCCCTGTGGTGTGTGTGAGAGAGAGAGAGAGAAAGGGGGGAGAGGGAGAGAGAAAGAAAGAAAGAAAGGGGGCACACACCCTTGTCGATGCCTTCTATACACTGAGAGGCAGAAATCACATTCATAATAGGAACCAGAGAAGCCACACTGAGGCTAGCAGGTGGGCGCTCGTTAGGAGCACGCTGGGCAGGTTGTGTGTGTGTGTGTTTGGGGGTGGTGTCGGTGGAGAGGGGGGGTGGACAGACCATAGCTGGGCGCCGTGACATCAAGGTGAGAGGGAAGCTGAGCCGAGGAGCAGAGCTGCGCGATCGGCGGCGGCGCTCTGCTGGAGGGGCGCCCAAGATTATTGGGGGGGCAGAGCCCCCCCAAACGAATTTTTGAGGGGGCTCGGGCCCCCTCAGGCCCCATGGAGTCGGCGCCTATGCCCTCAGGTATTTTACTTTCTTGACTAATGTTAAACCTGTCTCCTTCTGAAACCTCTCTTTCTCAATCGGTGTTAAATTTTTCTCAAGCACCTTAGTTTTTAACTTATTCAGCTTAAATCCTGCCACATGACCAAATTCCTGAACCAATTCTAATACTCTTTTAGTACTAGATTCTGGCTCCTGTAACGTCAATACTAAGTCATCTGCAAAAGCTTTCAATTTGTACTGTTTAGCTCCGACCTGTATACCCTTGATCAAACGGTCCCTTCTAATCATGTTTAGCAAAACCTCCAGGACCGAAATGAAAAGCAATGGGGAAATTGGACAGCCTTGTCGTGTCCCTTTTTCTATCTTAAATCCCTCTGTTACCACATTGTTAACTATTAGTTTGGCCTTTTGCTCTGAATAAATTGCACCTATACCATTTTCAAACCCTTGGCCAACCCCCATCCCCTGAAGATTTTTCTTCATGAAACTCCAAGAAATATTGTCAAAGGCTTTCTCCGCATCTACAAAGATTAAGACAGCTTTAGTGTTAATATTCACTTGCAGCTTCTCTAGAATATTAATTATATTTCTCATATTGTCAGACAAGTGTCTGCCCGGGAGAAAGCCCGCTTGGTCCTTGTGTATCTCCTCTACTAGGACTTTTTTCAGTCTTTTAGCCAAAATGTCTGCAAAAATTTTGTAATCCACATTAAGCAAGGATATGGGGCGCTAATTCTTAAGTTGCGTCTTTTCAGACTCATTTTTAGGTATTAATGTAATATAAGCTTCTTTCCACGACTCTGGTGCTTTTTCCCCCTCCAAAATTTCATTACAAACCTCCTTTAGTGGTTGTATTATCCAGTCCTTCAAAGATCTATAATATTTTGAGGTTAAACCATCTGGCCCTGGAGCTTTGCCCAACTGCATATTCTGAATGGCACCTTCCCAGAGTGGGTTTTTAAAAGTGTTGACCTATCTAGCATTGTAGTTCTCTGCATTGCAGCAGAGACTACTGTGCATGCGATGTTGATTTTGGCATTATAAGAAGCTGTATCTAATTTTTGAAAAGTGGTTTCGAGTAGATAGCTTTGCAATTGTTACTATATGGCCTATTACGCTTATGTATCTAAACTTCCAAGCTGCAAATCACGACTCAGAGTTCAAGGGCCAATGGCAGAGGCCCAAATCCTGAAATGTTCTGTGATTGGACATCATTTATCAAATCAATTTATCAAATTATCACAGGAGCTCAGAATCCTTAGTCCAGGCTCAAGCTCAGGCAAAGACAGACCACTGAATACATAACAGTGAAAATATATTATTCCTTTCCACTTGGGATAATCTTGCCATAAATGCCCAAAACTAGCCTGACTAAGGAGTGGTGGAGAGGTATACTTCTGAATATTCAATAATTCCATAACACTTGCAGTATCAGATTGAGGCCTGCTGTTTCACATCAACAAGCTGAATGGATTTACTCCATGACTTTATACTTTCCTTAATGGTAAATATTAAGTAGGGTAGACAAATTGCAACACTGAGCTATTGTAGTTCCCATGCCAATATTGCAGTTCCCCATTTAAAATTCCTTCTTGCTCCCTGTCAGTGGAGGCTCATCCTTAAGGGGGACTGGGGCACTGCTCCACCAAGCTCAATTGCTTCTCTGCTGTCCTCCAACAGCCTGCTTCTTTCTTACATCCTCTCTAGGGTTGGCATGAGCAGTGAGCTCTTTCCTCCTCAGTCTCAGGCTGCCTTTGCAGAACTCAACGAGGGGAGAGGGGCATGCCCCACATGCCCCTGTCCAGGGGAGGAGAGGGGCAGGGAAGCTGCTGCTCAGGCTCCTTGAGTGCGCCAGGTCAGACGTGACCCGGAGGCGGAGCTGCTGCTGTGACTGGGAGCGAGGTGCACTGCGGCCACCCACCCTCCTGCTCTCTTCCCTGGGTCAGGCCTAACATAAGGACAGAACTCTGGCCAGCAGAAGCACAGCAGCTTAGGTCAGCTCCTTCTCACACAGAGCCAGGCACCAATGAGGGAGCCTGCTTTGGGGGCACCTGTTTGTGCCCCCTGCCACAAATTTGTGCCCCCACGGCCCACACATGCTACACTGTAGTTGGCTTCATCCATGGGCGTAGCCAGCATTTTTGTTAGTGGGGGCAGGCCTTTTGTTAGGGGGTCAGAACCTCAGTTAGCTATGTATTTTTATTTATTTTTATTTAGTAGGCCCCCCTTGGCCACATCCATGGCTCCATCTATCATAACATTTTGGAAATGCCCTGACCCACCCACCCCAACACGGATGTTGATTTTCTGAGATATCAGGCGCTCAAGCACAAGATTCCACCTAAACATTAGGAAGAACTTCCTGACAGTAAGAGCTGTTTGACAGTGGAATTTGCTGCCAAGGAGTGTGGTGGAGTCTCCTTCTTTGGAGGTCTTTAAGCAGAGGCTTGACAACCATATGCCAGGAGTGCTCTGATGGTGTTTCCTGCTTGGCAGGGGGTTGGACTCGATGGCCCTGGTGGTCTCTTCCAACTCTAGGATTCTATGATTCTAAGTCAAACATAAAGAATCGCTGCTGTTTCTTTTTGTGTAGCCTGTTTAGGCTGGAAATTTGCCTCAGTTTTTTATTCTCTAAGGAAGGTTCTGTAAAGTGCAGGATAATGTAGTAGCTCACAGCATGGCAGGATGATCCCAAGAAGCTCAGTTAGTTGGGGACATGGGCATAGCCAGGGGGTGAAGTGGCCACCCCTAAATCAAGTAAATAAATAAAAATACAGAGAGTCTGATATTCCAGATGCAATCACACTTCTTCCTTAGGGCAGCCTCCTATTCATTTATTTCTTGTTGAAAGATAAAGAAGTGTTTTGCAGAAACCAGCAACAACTTTATATATCAAGAAGACACATGTAGTTCATAGTAACTGTCTTTCAGGGCAGTTTGTCTAGGAACAAAAGCAACTGTTGCTATGAACACTGACTAGTCACTAGAATAATAAGATGAAAGCTGGAGGTGGGGTTCGGGGTGGGGTTAGTCTTTCTTTAAACAAACATGTAAGTATGGATGCTAAGCAGAAGAAGAAGTAAGACAAGCGTTTCTGTGGGGGAGGGAGTTTATTGACTGCTCAGATATAAGACTCACAACATCATTTTATAACCAAAGAAAGTGCCTTTATGTGACCATTAAAACAAATCAACTGGAATTATATTCACAGAAAGCCTTTAGCAGAATCATTTCCTGTCCTCGGAATCCAGCTGGAAGTGTTGGGCGAGCCGACTGCATAATCAAAAAAGCCAGTAAGTTACTGTGAGACAAACAGAGGAAGCTGTGTTCCTTTTCAAATCTGTCTGTCAACAGTCACACACACCAAGCAAAAGCCACCCATAACAGACGTTTTCCTTGATAAATGGGAGAATTGTCTGATAATCAACAACCATATAATTTTATCCAGTAGTATTAGTTTGATCTGACGGAAACTGCACATTTCCCAAGAAGCACTGAAAGAACGCTTCATTTAACTACAAACCCCCAAATCTGGGATCCCATCAAAACTGATGCTTGGCAAAAGTTTTGCAGCAAAACCCCCACATTTTGTAACACCCCACAAACAGAGTAATTGATACATCAAACTGGGGTTCATAATTAATATCCAAAACCAAACATTGTCCAATTCACTCCACACTGGTGCCAAAGTCTGGCAAAAGTTTTGTAGCATTTTGCAGCACCCCACAAACCAAGTAACTGACAGGGGTCATGAGGTCACCCAAAAACCCAATGTCGTCTGACTCACTCCAAATCAGGGCCAAAGTCTGGCAAAATGTTTGCAGTAAAAACCACACATTTTGCAGTGCCCCACAAACGGAGTGGTTCCTAGCACATCAGGAGGAAGAGTCCAGACAACCAAAAGTGGATAAATAGGTTGTATTTATTAAATATAACAACTTGAGGATCAGCAAAACTAGTCAGATTTGACCAATGAAACCAAATCAAATTAAGTCTGGGCAGGTGTGCTTGTTCACCTCCACCCACAAACACGCAAGTGCTCAAACAGAGCTCTTTGCAGATCCTTAAGAATCATGTCACAACCCAAATCAGAAAGATGCATACCACCAGGTCTATACAACTGTGGGGCACAGAACATAATTCTGCCATGAGGGATATAAGCACCCACATTCTCAAACACAAACATCGTTGTAGAATGATTAGCTTTATGTCTTGCCCATCCACCTTCTTAGGAAGGCTGCCCCCACTCCATAAGCACCTCTACAACATTCCAAACCAAACTATGATAAACTCAGGGATGAGGAAGCACAGCTGATATTTAGTGATCTCAACTGAATTTACCTCACCAGATTGTTATCCCCAAGATGGATGACCAGAATATCAGGATTAGGGTTAGGGAGGGGATAGGTGGACGTTCAGGGTTAGGGTTAGTGCCTGGGTTTTTTTTTTTTTCATGCTTTTTAAGCTTCTAATGATATTGCTTCATTTTTATGAGACTCGATAATTCCAAAAAGTAAGCAAACTACCTGAAACGTAGCAAAACGAAGAGAAATGTGAAAACCAAAAGTGAGATACCAGAAACCCAAGAAGGAAGGAATTCATGAAAAAGGAAAATTGCCAGACAGAGACTTCAATCAAATCATTACCAAATTCACCAGAATCCCAAAACCAATTGAAAAGAAGCAGATTTATAACTTTGTAATCAACTTTGCATAGCCTCCCCTCTCCCACGAAGTGTTGCTATCTTTCCTTTCCGGGGATTTCTGTTTGTCGTTGGCTGTGGACTACCATGGACGCTCAACGGAGTATAAATCAATTTTACAACGGCTAAGAGTACTTCTGCTGACTCACGTGCTCTGACATTTTCTTAGACCAACATTTTCCTGGTTTGAGGAACGGAAATGGATTGTATAAGACTGACATAGACTGACATAGATTGAGAAGAGGGTTGGAAATTGCAGAGAGGGAGTGACTCAAACAGCGACATCAGCTGGTGAATAAAAATTTTGCACTCTTTCGAAAAAGACGTTCCTCTAACAAGACTTATAAGATCAATTACAGGGATTTTTGCAAGATCAGCAACTAGTGAAGATACCAAAGCACTGCATCATAATCTGCTGAAAGAGAAAAGGTTTCATAAAATTTTATAGACCTTATACCCCATTACTGGAATAGCATTCCTGTTGCCTCTGGAAGAGTAACATCTAGAGAGAATAGTACCTAATATTATTGCATTGTACATTATTAATTGAAAATACTCACCAGCTCCTTTCTTATTATTTATATATACTTTTCATATTTTCTTCCCCCTCTTTATTCCTTTACAAATTATAAATTATAAATAGCATTATTATTATTACTTTCTCTTGCTTTATTTCTCTCTTACCCTCCCATCTTTTCTTTGTTTCTTTCTTTTGTATTTTTTTTGGGGGGGTAGTTTTTGTTTTGTTTTGTTTCTCTGTTTCACTTCTGTTGTTTTTCTGGTTGTGTTTTTGTGTGGTTTTGTCTTGTGTGTGTTTTTTGTTTTTTGTTGCTGTTTTTTCTGTTTTTATTTGCTTTGCCTTTTGCCATCTATTGGTAGCTAATGCAGCTGATATTAGCATCAGATGTCTTTAGTTTTGTTGTAAGGTGCTGATTAACTGAACCGCTAACCTGTTTAAAGATTTGTATATATGATCTATCACCCTGAATGAGTAAGTGAACGCAAGGATTGCAATCATTTATTATATTTATTTGAGCTGATGAATTTGTGATAGTTCTGTATTGATGATTGGCTGTCACTAATTAGATAATTGTCCATAATCAATTTTAAATATATTTAGTGAAACTGGTGAATATAAAGAATTAGTGGATACATAGGCCAGAGATTATTATCAGATTGGTAAAACTGTCGTGATTGCATTAAGAAAGATTGAATTTAATTGACATTCATTAATTATCACATTGGAAATATTGTCACGATTGCATTAAGATTGAATTTTATTGATATTCAGTCTGTAAGACAGAAAGAAAGAGAACAAATTACCTTGTGAGCTAATTGAATTTCTTAGTGATGTCTGGTAAAAAAACAACTGTGTCAGGTTCTGTGGCAGTTTCAGTCTCACAAAACAGGAGAACTTCTGTAATTGACATGGATCAACCACTAGATATGAGAGAATTAATTTTAAGTTTGAAGAAAGATATCCAAGATTTAAAAAATAATGTAAATGAAAAGGCAAAAGCAACAGAAGAAAAATTTATTTCAATGGGTGTTAAAATAGATGAAAATGTGAAAACAACAGCTGAGTTATCAACTTAGGTCAACAATTTAGTACAAAAAAATTCAGAACTGACGAAAATAGTGCTAGACCTTAAAGGTAAAACACAGAACCTAGAGGAAGCTCAGAAAAAATTACAAAATGAAAATAGAGAGTCGAAAAGGGAATGTGATAAGATAAGGAAAGAAACAGCAGATCTGAAAGCGCAGCAGGATTCAACTCTGGACTCTGTTGCGATGTTGCAAATGCAGAGAAGGGAGAATACCCTAAGATTCAGAGGACTAACAGAGGACGCAGAAGAAATAACTGGGGAAAAAAACTCAAAAGAGCTAGCAGCTTGGTTAGACCTAGAAGAAGCAGAAGTAGCACAAAAAATAGAAAAAGCATTCAGAGTCAAATCTAATGCAGCAAAAGCAAATAACTGTCCGGCTGACTGTTTAGTCTCTTTTAACTCTTTAAAGGAAAAGAAGAAAAGGTTAAAAGGTGGCAACTTAATGAGAGTATGTTAAATGATGAAAAAACTGTACAGAAGGCCAAGCAAATCTTAGAATAATATTTTAAGTTTATTTAAATCAAGGAGTAGATCTAGAGAAAGTTTGGGACGCGGGTAAAGCCGTCATAAGAGGCTTCTTTATCCAACAAAACGCATTCCAAAGGAAAATAAAGGAGGAGAAGAAAATGGAGATCTGGGAGGAAATTAGAAAAAAGGAAAGGACCCTTTCCCAAAAACCAGATGATGAACTAATTAAGCAAAGTATAAAAATTTTACAGATGCAATTCTCCATGATAATAAACGAAGAGATAGAATGGAAGATAAAATGGTTGAGACATAGAAATTTTGAGTTTGCAAATAAACCTGGCAAACTTCTGGCCCGGCAATTAAAGAAGAAAAAGGAAGATAGAATTATCAATAAAATTAAAACTGAAGACAAATGGATCCAAGAACCGAAGGAAATTAGTAAAAACTTTGCTAGTTTTTTTGGGAAAACTATATAAAGAAGGTCCAGAGACTCTAGAGAAAATAATTGATTATTTGGGCAAAAATAAACTACCTAACCTAAGGAAAAAATTGAAATTTTGAACTCACCAATAACAGCTATGGAGGTGCAACAAGCTATACAGAGATCAAAATTAGGAAAGGCCCAGATGGTCTCCCAGCTAATTACTATAAAAAGTTAGAACAAGCATTATTTCTTCCCATGAAAGACCTAATGAAAGCTACCGAAAACCTGGAAGGACAGCTTTATTACTCTTATCCACCAACAGGGAACAGATGCCTCAAACATGGCCAATTACAGACCCATTGCACTGCTAAATAACGATTACAAGATATTTGCAGACATTCTTGCAAATAGATTAAAAATGGTGCCGAAAGAGATAATTCATAAAGATCAAACCAGATTTCTTCCCGGACGATTTATGCAATCCAATATTAGATGTGTGTCAGGGAACTGCAGGCAGCGAGGGAGGAAAGAATTAGAGGATACAGGGAACGATCTCCACTGCTCAGTACTGAGTCCTCCTCAGAAGACAGAGAAGAGGATGAGTCTGGGGAGGAAGGGGTGCTTCAGAGAGATGGGGATCCACGTCACAGGGGGAAACGGAAGGGGCTGAGCCGTTGGCTCTGTTGGTCTCGAGGGAGGGGTCACTTTGTTTATTCGGCATGTAATCTTGTCTGAAGAAAATAAAGAAAGGAATTTATGGCTGGCTGCCGGGAGTGTTTTTCTGCTAAGTGCAGCAACGTGTGCAGCTGGCAAGCTGACAATGTGTGATTAATGTATTAGAATATTTGGATATTAACATTGATAAACCAGCAGCTATTATGTTGGTGGACGCTGAAAAAGCTTTTGACAACGTGTCCTGAAAGTTTATGAAAAAATTAATGGAAGAAATCAGGAGAAAATATTTGTAAAGGAATAAATGCCATCTATTCAGAACAATATGCAAAATTAATCATCAACGGAAGAATTACTGAGGAGTGCAAAATAAACAAGGGAACCAGACAGGGCTGCCCACTGTCACCACTGATATTTATCTTGGTGATGGAAGTCTTGAACAATCAGGTAAGAAAGGATCAGCTTGTTAAAGGCATCACTCTGGGAAACAAAACATATAAAATTAAAGCTTTTGCGGATGATTTACTTGTTATGACTGAAAACCCTAAAGAAAGTCTGAAAAGAGTGCTGGAATTGATTAAAGAATTTGGAGAAGTGGCAGGCTTTAAGCTGAATATACCGTATTTTTCGGACTATTGGACGCACCGGTCCATAGGACGCACCTAGATTTGGGGGGGGGAAATAGAGGCAAAAAAAAATTTATCCCCCCCTGCCAGGCGCGGGGCTGGGGCGGGGAAGCCCGAGCTTCCCCCTCCCCCAGAACGGGACCCAGAGCCATGCCAAAGCTGCGCGCAACTTTGGCATCGCTCTGGGAACTTGCGGGGCTGGGGGAGGAGGAAGCCTTCCGCCAGCCTCCAAACCATGTCGGGAGACAGCGGGATGGCGCGCTGCGCCTCTCCCGCTGTCCCCCGAGCTTGTGGGGCTGGCGGTGAGGCTCTCCTGAAGCCTGGAGGTTGTGGGGCTGGTGGGGGGGAGAAGCAGGCTTGCTTCTCCCTCCCCCAGCCTCCAGATCAGGTCGGGGAAAAGCGGGATGGCGGAGCGCCGCCATCCCGCTTTCCCCCGACCTGATCTGGAGGTTGTGGGGATGGTGGGGGGGAGAAGCAGGCTTGCTTCTCCCTCCCCCAGCCTCCAGATCAGGTCGGGGAAAAGCGGGATGGCGGAGCGCCGCCATCCCGCTTTTCCCCGACCTGATCTGGAGGTTGTGGGGCTTGCTTCTCCCTCCCCCAGCCTCCAGATCAGGTCGGGGAAAAGCGGGATGGCGGAGCGCCGCCATCCCGCTTTCCCCCGACCTGATCTGGAGGTTGTGGGGCTGGTGGGGGGGAGAAGCAGGCTTGCTTCTCCCTCCCCCAGCCTCCAGATCAGGTCGGGGAAAAGCGGGATGGCGGAGCGCCGCCATCCCGCTTTCCCCCGACCTGATCTGGAGGTTGTGGGGATGGTGGGGGGGAGAAGCAGGCTTGCTTCTCCCTCCCCCAGCCTCCAGATCAGGTCGGGGAAAAGCGGGATGGCGGAGCGCCGCCATCCCGCTTTCCCCCGACCTGATCTGGAGGTTGTGGGGATGGTGGGGGGGAGAAGCAGGCTTGCTTCTCCCCCCGCCAGCCTCCAGATCAGGTCGGGGAATAGCGGGGTGGCGGCTCTGCGCCTCCCCGCTGTCCCCAGCTTTTGGGTGCAGGCTGCTGCCCGCAAGCCTTGCAAGCCCGCGGGACATACCGCGGGGCTTGCAAGACTTGGGATAGCTTCCTGAAGCCTGGAGAGCGAGAGGGGTCGGTGCGCACGGACCTCTCTCGCTCTCCAGGCTTCAGCAAAAGCCTGCATTCGCACCATAGGACGCACACACATTTCCCCTTCATTTTTGGAGGGGAAAAAGTGCGTCCTATAGTGCGAAAAATACGGTAACAAAAACAAAAATGCTTGTTAAAAATGTAACCACGGAAGAAAAGGATGACTTAGAAAAAATATTGGGCCTTAAAATCTCCTCAAAAGTGAAATACTTGGTGTCAGGGGTTCAGGAGCAGAGGCACAGGAAAGGGAGGAAACAGAGAGCGAGGGGGAGGAATCCGAAGGTAAAATGAGCGATGACAGCGGCCCGAGATCTCCGAGTCTTTCCAGTGAGTCGGAAGATTCACAGAAAGGGGCGCCAGTGGTCAGAGCAAGGGGGCGCCTAGGGGGACACCCCAGGTAGAAGGGACCAGAGGGGACTCAGAGAGCAGCAGTTGGAAATCGGGACCAGCTTCCCCACCAGAGCGCAGTAGGGGGGAGGGGTCCCAGGTATCGGGATCTGGCGGCTCGCCGCAAGCGGGAGGGCAGGAGTTAGGATTGGCCACACCTCCATCGGGGAGCGAGGAAACGGTCAAGAGGAAGGTTGAAGGCTGCGCGCGCGCGCCAAGTTCAAATGCACAGGAAGGCGGCACAGTAAGCAGCCCGGATAGGGAGCCAGGTCCTAAAGCCCGCCGCAAGGAGGGAGAAGAGTCGGGGGGGTCAGCGTCAGAAGAGTCCAGGAAGGAAGAGACCACGGGGGGTAGAGGGACCCAGAGGAGAAAGGAAAGACGGAAGAGGTGGAGTAAGGCTAGAGTATTAAGTTGGTGTACAGGAGGCGGAGACTCAGACGGAGCTTCGCCGGTCTAGCTTCTAAGACGTAGAGCTGCGCGCTGCGGCTTGAAAATGGAAACTGTAACTCAATAAAGAAGTTTGTACAATACTGCCGGCTAGCGTGGTCCTCTGTGAGCTGGGACCTGGAAGCGGCTCTGACAGTAAGCTCCGTCCCAAGATTTTGCACCAAAAGCCTCGCAGCGTGAGTGGGCGCAGCGAGGCGTGGAGATTGGTGCTTCACAAGCTCACGAAAGTCGGAAGAGATGAATACTGAACAGCAGATAGCAGCCCTGCAAAATACAGTGTCACATCTAAACACCGAGATACTAGCCTCCAGGAAGAGGGAGGAGGAAGCGGCTGCCGCCTACAAGGATCTCCAAGTCAGGTTGGAAGTGCTTACTAAGCAGGGGCAACCGGGACCCAAATCGGAGGGAATTGGGCTGGGGAGAAGAGGAGGCAGCCTTGTATCTCATTTCGATGGGAATTTACAGCAGTACCCCAACTTCCGAGCAGATGTGCAGTTTGCGCTGCAACTGCTGGATAAAGACTTTAGAGATGAGCAAGAGAAGGTGGGGTTTATTTTATCCCATCTGCATGGAGACGCTAAAGCGTGGCTGCGCAATCTATGGAGAGATAAGGATCCGGCGCTCCGAAGTGCGGATGCCTTCATTAAAGCGATGGATTCGTGTTTTCTATCAAATATAGACGTTGATATCACCAGAAAAGAGATACATGGGCTGAAACAAGGGAGGGCCAGTGTGAGGCAGTATCATTCCCGCTTTTTTGCACTGGTCAGTGCCCTGGAATGGGACAAGGATTCAGCTCCAGTCAGAGACCTGTTCTGGGAAGGGTTGAACAGTGCGGTAAAAGACGAAATTGCGAGGGGGGAGAGGCCCCGGAGCACTCAGGAGATCGTTCAGAGGGCGCTGACGATTGGAGTGCGTCTAGAAGAACGTCCATGGAGCAGAGATGAAGGGCGTGGAGGACGCGAGTCGGCGAGAGCGCCTTCCTTCTTTCCCAGGGATGCAGCGCGTGCGCTCTCCACGCCTCCGCCAGGAGGAGGAGGGGAACCTATGGAGGTTGGAGGTGCCAGGGCTCAGTCAGCAACCAGAGCCCTAGCACCGGGAGCAGTCAAGGCGAAGCCTCCTAGAGGGAACAGGAAGTGCTACCTCTGTGACAGTCCTCAGCACATGGCGAAAGAGTGTCCCCAGAGGCTCCACAAGCACACTGCAGCCTCCGCGACGGTAACAGAAGCAACTCAGCAGAGAGAACCACAGCAGGGAAACGACGGAGTCTGGCTGGAAACAGAGGCACTGGGGCCCAGCCAGACGAGTCAGTGAAGCAGTCCCCAGGGATGTTGCAGCCCACAGACCCCCTCCCGCCCAAACCAGTAGTGCAGCTCACCGCATCGCTTCAGCTACCCAACGGACTTACAATGGAAGTGCCAATTACCATTGACTCTGGTAGCAACGCGGATTTTATAGGGCAGGATTTCATCGAGCAGCACAAGATAACGCTACTGCCAGCCACGCTGCCCCTGAAGGTTGTCACGGTGGATGGCAGAGAATTGCTAGGGGGGCAAGTGGTGAAGCAAACGCCACCGATGGTGATGCAAATTGGAAATCACAGGGAAGTCATCAGCTTTAATGTCACCCAACTGTCGGACACGCCTGTAGTATTGGGCATGAGTTGGCTGGACAGGCACAGTCCGACGTTGGCTTGGTACCAGCAGCAACTAACTTTCGGCTCCTCTTACTGTGCAGAACACTGCATCCTACCCAGACTGGAGGGGGAAGAAGAGGACACACAGCTGCAATTGGGCATGCTGCAAGCAGTGCCCCACAAGTACGCAGAATTTTTGGAGGTTTTCTGCGAGAAGGAAGCGGACAAGCTACCTCCACACAGGCCCTATGACTGCAAGATTGACCTTCTGCCAGGGGCGACGCTGCCGACAGGGAACCTGTATTCCATGTCTGAAGATGAACTACAGGAACTCAGGGAGTTCATAGATCATAATTTGAAGCGCGGGTTCATCCGGGAGTCCCAGGCAGTGGGGGGCAGTCCCGTATTCTTTGTGAAGAAGAAGGACACGCCCCCAAAAAGGCTGGTGGTGGACTATCGCATTTTGAACTCGAAAACCAAGCCCACGGCTTTCCCCATGCCCAAGATCGACGACCTCCTCGCGACGGTGCGCAAAGGACGCGTGTTCACCAAGTTGGATCTGCAAGGGGCGTACAATCTTATTCGCATACGGGAGGGCGACGAGTGGAAGACGGCCATGTTCATGCCCCTGGGCACCTACGAATACAGAGTTATGCCCTTTGGATTACAAAATGGCTCCCACTGTTTTCAAGCTTTCATGCATCACGTGTTAGCGGGGCTCCTTTACAAGAAGTGTGTCTGCTTCCTGGACGACATCCTGATATTTTCAGAATCGCAGGAGGTTCACGACAGAGACGTCAAGGAAGTTCTGCAAAGGCTACAGGAGCATAGACTGTACGCCAAGCTGGAGAAGTGTCAGTTCGACATGACGGAGGTGGATTTCCTGGGCTACAAATTGTCGGACAAGGGGCTCGCCATGGACAGCGCCAAGGTTCGCGCAGTGTTGGACTGGAAGAGCCCGCGCAACCGGAAGGAGGTCCAGCGGTTTGTCGGCTTTGCTAACTTCTATCGAAAGTTCATCAAGGGGTTCGCGATGCAGACGGCGGCCATTACCGACACGCTCAGCTCCAAGAAGAAGAAGTTCATCTGGACGGAGCAGGCGGAGCAGTCCTTTCAGAAACTCAAGTGTCTCTTCTCGTCCGAAGAGCAGCTGCTGCATGTAAATCCTAGCAAACCGATGAGGGTTGAGACAGACGCCTCAGACAGGGCCGTGGGAGCAGTCCTGTTGCAGCAAGATCCACATGGGGATTGGAGGCCGTGCGCCTTCTACTCCAGGAAGCTCAGCAATTCGGAGCAGAACTACACCATCTGGGACAGGGAGTTGCTTGCCATTCATGCAGCATTCAAGGCGTGGAGGCACTTCCTGATCGGAGCCAAACAGACAGTGCAGGTCCGCACGGACCATAAGAATCTGGAGTACTGGCGCACGGCGAGGTTCCTGAACCAGAGGCACTTACGTTGGGCGGAGTTCTTTGCGGACTTCAACTTCAGGATAGAGTACGTCCCAGGTGACACCAACATCATGGCGGATGCACTGTCCAGGAAGCCGCAATACCTCGAGGAGGCAACGCCAGCGGCGGCCAAGCACATTTTCGCACCAGAAACGTGGGCGTGCGCTTCCGCAACCGTCGACCTGGATGTGGTATGTCGCGCGCTGCAGGACGACTCTTTCGCACGAGCGAAGATGGAGGAGGTGCACAGGGGCACGGCGAAGGGCGGCGAGTTCCAGATACGCGAAGGGTTGCTCATGCGCAAAGGGGCCCTCTACGTGCCGGGAGACGAACTCCGCGCTAAGGTACTGCAGCAGTTGCACGACGCACCCACCGCCGGGCACTTTGGCACAGAGAAGACGATAGAATTAGTCGCCAGAGACTTCTGGTGGCCCAAGATGCGGGGGGAAGTCGCGGATTACGTCGCGAGGTGCGACACCTGCCAGAGGGCTAAGCCAGTGCACAAACCGCCGGCGGGACTGCTGGAACCGCTGCAAACTCCGCTCGAACCGTGGGAGAGAGTGGCCCTGGACTTTGTCACGGATCTGCCCAGCTCGAGGGGCAAGACAGCAGTGCTAGTGGTGGTGGACTTGTTAACCAAAATGGCACATTTCATTCCGTGTGCGAAGGTGGCCACGGCGGAACAGACAGCCAAACTGTTCATAGATCACGTGTTCAAGGTTCACGGTCTGCCACGGTCTATACTGTCCGACCGGGGGCGGCAGTTCATCTCGAACTTCTGGCAGAAGCTGATGGGCATCCTGAACGTCAAGATCAACCTAGCGTCGGCGAGACACCCGCAGACCAACGGGCAAGCGGAGCGGGTCAATGCCATCATGCAGCAGTACCTGAGATGTTACGCAAATCAGCAGCCTGCAACGTGGGTGGACTACCTGCCACTCGCCGAGTTCGTCTACAACAACACGAAGCACGTGTCCACGGGGGTGACGCCGTTCTTCGCCAACAATGGGAGGCATCCCAGAACCTTCCCAGGATTAGAGAGAGTGGGGGAGGGGGAGCCACAGACAGCGGACGCCTTCGCGTCAGAGTTGCAGGAGGTCCACGAACAGCTTCGAAGGCAGTTAGAGCTAGCTAAGCACGCATACAAACTGCAGGCTGACAGACACAGGAGGGTTGGGGAAGAAATACAGGTGGGAGACTGGGTTTGGTTGGCAGCCCAGGCAGTGCCGGCCAGATCGTTAGCGAAAAAGAAGCTCGGCCATAAGCAGCTAGGGCCCTACCAAGTCGAGGCACAGGTCAACCCGGTGGCTTTCCGGCTGACACTTCCGGAGGGATCCAGGATGCATCCGGTTTTCCATAGATCAGTGCTCACTCCCTACAAGGCACCGCACAGATTTCAGGAGCCAGGGACGGCACCAAGCCCGCTCAGGGAAAGGACCACGCAGGGGGGGTCACCAGAGGGGGAGCCCATCAACGAGGTCACAGAGATTTTAGACTCAAGATGGGGGGAAGACGGAGTGGAATACCTTCTCGCCAGAGAAGGCACCCCAGTCAGTGCCAACAGCTGGGTGCTGGGCTACGCTTTGGAAGAACCTCTGCTAAAAGACGAGTTTCATGCCCTCTTCCCACACAGGCCCATGCCAGCCGAGTTTTTCGACAACTGGCTTTTCACACCCACGCTTTCAGCCAGCACGTTCCAGGGGTTCGACTCGGACGAGGAACCGACACTGAACACACGTTCCCCGGAGGGGTCACCCTCGGGATCTGCCTCAGAACCCTCGTATTGGTGGGATGACCGACCAGAGGAGCAGTGGCGCAGGAAGTGGCTGGAGGGTCCCGGGCGAGCAACGTCCCCAGAAGGGACCGAGGGAGAGACGGACATGGACGTGTTCGGGGAGGACCTTGGGTTCGAGCACGGCGGCACAGAGATGGAAGCAGAGGAGATCGATGTCGGCGAGTGCAAGGAGGAAGAGCCGGACTTATCCAGTTGGATGTACGCCACGGGGAATGAACTGTATCCGGCACTCACCCCCATATCAACGGAGCACCCAGCACCCACGCCTGAAGGAGGGGAGGGGGAAGGGGGGGCTTCGAGGGGGGATGGATGTCAGGGGTTCAGGAGCAGAGGCACAGGAAAGGGAGGAAACAGAGAGCGAGGGGGAGGAATCCGAAGGTAAAATGAGCGATGACAGCGGCCCGAGATCTCCAAGTCTTTCCAGTGAGTCGGAAGATTCACAGAAAGGGGCGCCAGTGGTCAGAGCAAGGGGGGCGCCTAGGGGGACACCCCAGGTAGAAGGGACCAGAGGGGACTCAGAGAGCAGCAGTTGGAAATCGGGACCAGCTTCCCCACCAGAGCGCAGTAGGGGGGAGGGGTCCCAGGTATCGGGATCTGGCGGCTCGCCGCAAGCGGGAGGGCAGGAGTTAGGATTGGCCACACCTCCATCGGGGAGCGAGGAAACAGTCAAGAGGAAGGTTGAAGGCTGCGCGCGCGCGCCAAGTTCAAATGCACAGGAAGGCGGCACAGTAAGCAGCCCGGACAGGGAGCCAGGTCCTAAAGCCCGCCGCAAGGAGGGAGAAGAGTCGGGGGGGTCAGCGTCAGAAGAGTCCAGGAAGGAAGAGACCACGGGGGGTAGAGGGACCCAGAGGAGAAAGGAAAGACGGAAGAGGTGGAGTAAGGCTAGAGTATTAAGTTGGTGTACAGGAGGCGGAGACTCAGACGGAGCTTTGCCGGTCTAGCTTCTAAGACGTAGAGCTGCGCGCTGCGGCTTGAAAATGGAAACTGTAACTCAATAAAGAAGTTTGTACAATACTGCCGGCTAGCGTGGTCCTCTGTGAGCTGGGACCTGGAAGCGGCTCTGACACTTGGGTATTTGGATCACCCCCAAGAACATAAACTTATTTCAGGATAATTACACCAAAACTTGGTTAGAGATTAGAAAAAACTTTGTAACCTGGAGTAAACTAAAATTAACATTTCTGGGTAGGATTTCCATTATAAAGATGAATGTGCTTCCAAAATTCATCTTTTTATTTCAAATGATTCCAATACTGGGCGAAGCAGGTTGTCTCAAGATATGGCAAAGAGAAATTTCCAAATTCCTGTGGGAAGGGAAGAAACCTAGGATTAAACACCTGATCTTAATAGACATAAAAGAGAGAGGAGGCTTTTCTCTACCCGACCTAAAACTTTACTACGAGGCAGCCTGTTTCACCTGGCTAAAAGATTGGTGCACGTTGCAGGATTCGGACCTCCTGGAAGGTTTTGACAACTGTTGGGGATGGCACGCCTACCTGATATATGGAAAAGCGAAAATTCATTAAAAAATTACCAACCATATAATAAGAAAGTCACTCTTTGCTGTATGGGAAAAATATAAAGACCTGATGGAGCCTAAAGTCCCGTGGTGGACTTCTCCAATAGAAGCCATAGCAGTAAAACGGAAAAAAAAACCAGGAAAGCTGGCCAACATATAAAACACTTCTAAAAAATGGAGATTACCAAATAAAATTTAAAAACTTTGAGGAAATAAGAGAACACATCTCAGACTGGTTTCAATACCATCAGTTATTTGAAAAAATTAAATCTGACAAACAAAAGGGGTTCTCAACAGAAATTTCCCGATTCGAATCTGATCTGGTAAATTCTAAAAGAAAAACTCTTTCCAAAACTTATCGACTCCTCCTTGACTGGACAGTCAAGGAGGAGGAGGTAACAGTGGCAATGGTGAGGTGGTCCCAGAATTTTGGCCATTCAATAACCATGGCACAATGGGAAAATTTATGGAAGATCAATTGGAAATTCACAAATTGTTACACGATTAGAGAGAACTTTCAAAAAATGCAACATCGATGGTATTCTAACACCATGGAAACTTTCAAAAATGTATAAAAATGTGTCAAGTAATTGTTGGCAATGCGGGGACTCAGGAACATTCTACCATATGTGGTGGATATGTAGGAAAATACAGGTATTCTGGGAGAGTATACATGCAGAACTGCAAAAAAATGATAAAGATCTCTTTCAATAAAAAAACAGAGGCCTACCTCCTGGGAATAACAGATTTAGATATTCCACAAAAGAGGAAGGGTATCTTTTTATATGTGACAGCAGCAGCAAGAGTTTTGATCGCAGCAAAATGGAAGAGTAATGAAATCCTCTCTATACAAGATTGGATTCAAAAGCTGACAGAATATGCCGAATTAGATGGTTTATCAGAAAAAATAAAGAATAAATCAAAACAGGAATTTGTTTCAAAATGGAAGGTTTTCAAAGAATATCTGAAAAATAAATATAGTAGTTTAAATTCTGTTGCAGCATTCGAGTAATAGTTGCAAGGTAGATATAAGAAATTATATTTACCGTATTTTTCGCCCCATAGGACGCACCGGCCCATAGGACGCATCAAGTTTTTTTGGGGGGGAAATAAAGGGGGGGGAAATTATTTTTCCCCCAGGCGCTTGTGGGGCCGGCAGCAGGGAGAAGCGCTCTTCTCCCCGCTGCCCGCCTTCAGATCAGGTCCGGGGACAGCGGGATGACGCGCTGCGCCTCCCCGCTGTCCCCGGAGCTTGCGGGGCTGGCAGTGGGGTCTCCCCGCTGTCAGCCTCCAAACCACTTCGGGAGACAGCAGGATGGCGGCGTTCCGCCTCCCTCTGTCCCCCGACCTTGTGGGGCTGGCGCTGGGGCTCTCCTGAAGTCTGGAGAGCGAGAGGGGTCGGCGCGCACCGACCCCCTCTCGCTCTCCAGGCTTCAGCGAAAGCCTGCATTCGCCCCATAGGACGCACACACATTTCCCCTTCATTTTTGGAGGGGAAAAAGTGCATCCTATAGGGCAAAAAATACGGTATTAAGAATAAGTTTAATTATGATAAAAGTGTGTATTGGCAATAAGTAATATGAATTTGAAATATGGAATAGAAGGGAGGTTGGTTCTTTAGTGTTAAGACCAATAGATGTTTTATTATTTGCTAAGAAAATTATGTGTCTATGGTTATTCTTGTGCGTAATTTGGTACTTGTGTTCTTTTTCTTTTTTCTTGTTGTACCAATAAACTTTATTAAAAAAGAAAAGAAAAGAAAAGAAGTAGAAATGTGAGAAGCAGAAGAAATACCACCAGAAACCCCCGACAAGAGGGGAAAAGTAAATTGCGCAGAAACCCCAAAGCCAGTTAAACCTTAGTTTTGCATGGTGTGGGGGTGATTTCGCTTTTGCGTGGCTATTCCCTCCCCCCCCCCACAGGTGGAATAAATAAAGACAACGGACACAGCGTTTTAGGTTAATGGGCGAAAATGGCCACAACTTTATTGATTACCGGAAATGAAGGGTATTGGCTTTGGGGCATTGGGGGAGGTGATGGCGTTCCTCCCCCCCAACCTCATCTGCATGACAATACCCCGGCCAATGCCTACCGCCAAAACCGAGGGAGTTGTGACGATTTGCTATGAGGTAGGCGAAAAAACCAAGTGGCTCACAAAACCAGCCAATTAGCCAAATGGAAAAACTCCTACCAGGCCCCTTGCGGCGACCAGCCAAAGCCCATAGCAAGGTCAGTGGCAAAACCTAGAGGGCGGGTGGGTGGGAAACCGCGTCGTCTCCAGGGTGAAAAGGGGCAAGCCGAGGGCTGCCCCGACCTTAAGTGGCCTTTCTAAGGCCCGCCCCTGCCGCCAGCCGATTGGCTGGCGCCACAGGGGATGCTAATTGGGGGAATCCCTGTCTCCCGCGAGGCTGGCGCCAGCCTCGCGAGAGCGAGTGTGGGCGGGGTCGTGATCCCGCAACCCCCCCTCCTCCTGACGATCGGAAGGGGCATTGCGTGGCTATTCCCTCCCCCCCCCACAGGTGGAATAAATAAAGACAACGGACACAGCGTTTTAGGTTAATGGGCGAAAATGGCCACAACTTTATTGATTACAGGAAATGAAGGGTATTGGCTTTAGGCATTGGCCCCTAACCGACTATCCGGTCTGACCGGGAAGGGTTAAACACCAACAGGGGGAGCCACCTGAGATGCGTATCCCTAGGCGCTCCCCGAGGGGTTACCGCTCGGGGGCGCGCTTTAGGCCCTAGCCTCCGTAGGTTTCGGACGAGGCGTCGCCCCTCGGAGTCCTTTAACGAACTACCCTTCAAGCATTGGGGGGGTGATGGCGTTCCTCCCCCCCAACCTCATCTGCATGACAATACCCCGGCCAATGCCTACCGCCACCGAGCCTCAAGCCGGCTCGCCGCCAATACCCTCAGACCTGTAACCAATCCCTAACACCTTGAAAAATATCAGCCAACCAAATATCATTTCCCGCATCAGATAGATGCACGCCATCCCAGCGATAAAGCATTTCCTTTTCAAACCGTATGCATGGGTGCTGAATGACCCGACCGCCCCATGCGGCCACTCTACGTGCCACCGTGCGCTCCACAATCCTCCTAGCTTTATTCACAGCCACGGGTTTCTCTGCATCCCGCCAACATCGCCTTTCCAGCAAAGATGACCAAATTATTGTAATGTTTTCATGGGATGCCCTCAACAATTCCAAGTCATTGATAATGTTCCACATCAAGTTCACCCCTTTCCTATACGCCAAGTCGTTCTCGCCCAGCTGGACGACCAAGGCACTGGGTGGGCCCTCGGCAGCGATTTTTTTGGATACAACTGGGAAAAACTCTTCCCAACGCATACCCCTCCTAGTGATCCATGATAGTTTGACCCAGCTGGGTAGCCGTAGCTCTTTAACCCAGCCCCTTTGTTCGGCGCGCCGCTTTGCCCAATATACGATGCTGTGGCCGAGGATCCACAGTCGAACCACACCAGTACCTGAAAAGAGAGAATCGGAGAACCGGATCAGGAGGAGTGCCCGGGGGGAAAGCTGAGGGGAATTTAGAAGGTCTACCGTATATAACCCTGGAATGCGTTGGATTTCCAGCGCCCCATGTCCATAATTCTTTCAGCCGGTAAGCCCATATGGGCGGCGGTGGTCACCGCCCCAATGCAAAAGGAGTGCGCGGCGTACTCCTCTTGGGGAAGCCCGATGGCGGCAATTGCTTTGCGCATGACCCTCGTGAACTGCTGCTTTGAGAGGGAGGAACCGTCGGAATGCAAGAAAAAGGGGCCACTAGATTCTGGTCTTACACACAGGTATTTTCTAGCATCCTTTACAGGGCAAGGGCCCGCCTTTTGAGTCGCCTGGAGGCGAACCAAGGCTCCCTTGCCAAGCTGATCAGTCTTCGAACTACGGATTCTTAACATTACATGAGCACTGCCCACAGTTACGTCCTCAAGTAGTAGCCCCCTGGACGCTGCGCGGTCCTCACAAACCACTTCGCCTATGCGTAGGGCGCCAAAAAATGCGAAAGAAAACGCTGCTGAAAATAATCTGGCTTCATATCTTGACCAACACAGGGCCCTCAGCTTCCTACGGATTTGGGTGAGTATATCTAAAGTTATTGGCCTTCTCCTGTCCCGGCCATGAGGCCTGGACCTGCGCCAGCCCTCAAGCATCTTACACACAACGAAATGCGAACAGGGATCCACAGAAAATAAAGTTTTAGAAAAGAAGGATATAGCTGCTGAATGAATATTGAGGGTTTTGGGGGCCCGGCCAAGATCTCTAAGGTGGACCAAGTACTCTATGACTTCAGACTTGGACGGTGGCCTGCCTGGCTTGGACCGTCCCTTTTTGATGCGGAAGGATGTGAAGTCTAGCCACGCCTTATTATACGATCTCAGGGTAGAAGGCGCTAGCGCAGACAATACTCCTTTATTGCTTCTCGTTGCCAATATTCCAGAGGTGCTCCGGGAATGGTTGCGGCTGCTGCTGCGCATCCAGCGCCAATGAGCGAAAGCGTTCCATCTGGAAACGAGATAGAGCATCCGCGATGTTATTATCAATACCAGGGACGAACTTGGCTGAAGCGTGAAGGTTCAACCGCAGGCAGGAGAGGACAAAGTACCGTAAAAGGGACGCTACTCTGGGTGAGCGTGACGATTGTTTATTCAAAACTGACACGACCGCTAGATTGTCCGTCCAGAAACAGACCCTATGGTTCTTGAACTGGTCTTCCCATAAGTGAATTGCAACCACGATGGGAAAGAATTCTAAGAATGTCAAGTCACGTAGTATTGGTTTACCTTGCCAGGAGGGAGGCCAGTGCTGGGCACACCACTGGCCCCTGAAGTAGACCCCAAAACCTAAGGACCCGGCCGCATCCGAATGTACTTGGAAATCAGACTGCAGCACCAAACTATCCTGCCAAAGCGATATGCCGTTGAAACCACCCAGGAATTGCAACCAAACAAGGAGGTCCGCCTTTACTGCCTTGGATAAGCGTACCCTATGATGGGGTGACCGTAAGCCCGTGGACAGCTTTGCTAGGCGGCCACAGAACGGACGACCGGGGGAAATTACACGGCAGGCGAAGTTGAGGTGCCCCAGGAGGGATTGAATTTGCCTCAAGGTGACCTTCTTTAGGGGCAGTATTTGGCCGATAAGCTCTCTTAAGGCAACCAATTTTTTAGCCGGTAATCGCGAGGTTTGGGCAACGGTGTCAAGTTCAATGCCCAGGTAGGTCATGGTAGTGACCGGGCCCTCGGTCTTCTCGCTTGCCAGAGGGACACCCAGTTCCCTAGCTAAGGACTCGAAGGCCAGGAGGAGGGACCTGCACTCCCCAGCGTCACTTGCCACCAAAATAAAATCATCGAGATAATGACCCACCCCCAGAGAGCCAGTTCTAAACTTTAGGGCCCATTCCAAGAATGTGCTGAAGGTCTCGAACGCAGCACAGGCAACAGAACAACCCATGGGCATAGCTTTGTCAATGAAGTAAGCTCCCTGGAATTTGAAACCCAACCAGTGGTAGTCTTCCGGATGAACCGGGAGTAGGCGAAATGCTGACTCGATGTCGCATTTTGCCAAAAAGGCGCCCCTGCCGAAGCTCCGCACCAACCGCACAGCTTGATCGAAAGACGAATACTTCACCGTGCAAATCTCTTGGGGAATGGCGTCATTAACCGAGGATCCTTTGGGATAGGACAGGTTGTGTATCATTCTAAATTCACCGGGGGCCTTCTTTGGGACAATACCAAGGGGGGAGATATGAAGCCCTTCGATAGGCGGAGTTGCGAATGGACCGGCCACCCTGCCGGCTGTAATCTCCTTCTGTATCTTTTTAAACGCGATGTCGGGCCTTTCTAATACTGATTTCTGGTTAGGGGGGCAACTGGAATTGGGTGTGAAGGCAACCGGAATTCTAAAACCTTCAGAAAACCCTTCATCCAGTAGGTGGGCTGCACGTCTATTTGGATAGAACTTTAACAATGCTCTCAAGGGCTCCAATTTTATCGGAGAGCACGCAAGGCCTAGGGAGATGTTAGTAACGAGCCCCAGTTGGCCCTTGGGAGGGGGCTGCAGGTCCGGCGGGGCCACCCCTGTTTCCCCAGGAGAGGTGACCCCTGCCTCCCCGAAAGGGCTGCTGCCTCCCTTTGAAGCAGTTGACTGCTGGGTGGCTGCCTAGGCACCTATCGCATTCGTGCAAGTACTTACAAGTAACGCACTGACAGGTACCCTTGTTGAAGTCCCAGCACTGCCTACGGCGTTGGGTCTCCACCTTACCAGATTTTGGCTGTTGAGCGGCTTTCTTCTCAATATTGGGCCCCACATGTTCAAACCAGCAATTGTTGTCCTTTTGGTCCCAGCGCGTTGAAGACAGCAGCGAGGCATTCCTCCGAAAGTCTTCATCATACGCCAAAGCAGCTCCTGCCATCTCCCGTGCCCTCCTGACGTGTGCCAGGTAGGACACGAGGTGCGCGCCCCTCTTGGGATAGCAACTTGACACCACAGCCATAAACACTTGATAGCCATTAAGCCAATTCTCGAACGTTCGCTCTACCCGGGGTACCCTGTACCTCCTTTTCCCATAGTACTTAATTTTTTCCCCTTTTCCCTTGACCTGAGCTGGGGGCAGCAAGGAAAACATATCTACATAATTGCCATTCAATATCTTATTCCTCTTCCTCTTAGAGAGGTGGTTCCCCAGAATAAAGTCAGTGGCAGCGTTGGTTGAGACTTTAACGTCTGGAACCAGAGCCCCATCCTTCCAATCAAGCGTGCCGTTAAATGTCTTCCTGTGTGAGTTTGCCCTCCGCTCATGCACCCACTGGGGTGCTCCAGTGTCCTCCCCCTCCCCCCAATATGCCTCCATTGGGGCGTCACTATCCCCATCTGATGAAGAGGTACCTGTTTCCTCCTCGGAGTCCGAAGTGTCCCTCTTCTTGCTTTTCTTCGACCGGTGTTTCTTCTTCGCCTTCCGCTTTCCGCCCCGTGGAGCGTTGTCACGGGGGGCCGGGTCGCTGGCAGCGGCCACCTGCTGAGGGGGCAGCTCCTCCTCAGAAGATGACTCCTCCGATGTGCTTGGTTGCCTAGGGTTATCCTGGAAAACACTGGGAACATCAATCACCTCCTGGCGCGGGGCTGATGTAGAGGCCACCGCCGGCCTGGCCTTTTGTCTGCTCGCCCTAGGTTTTTTAGCTGGTGCCTTGCCTTTCAGTGGACCTGACTTAGATATTTCAGTTCTAGCAGCTTGTAGGCGCGTCCGTGGCCTGCTGGGGGCCTGCTCAACCACGTTAGCTGCACTAGTGGAGGGACCATCCTGACCCTGCTGACTGGGGGGGTGTCTGGTATGCAATCTTGTGACACCTCGACAATGTTCGGAGAGGGAGTGATAGGTGCCCTGCACTGCGCGTAGAATGATTGCAGCGCGGAAAAAAGCTGGGCCAAGGCCTGAGGGTTACAAGGGCCTGTTGGCATTAGGGCGTTGCCACGCTGAGATTGTTGGGGGTTGCTGCTGCCCTCCATGACCAAGCTGAAAGCAGTGCCTCGGGGGGGGGGCGCAAGTCAAGTCAAGTTAGTAAGCAAATCGAGTGTCTATTTTATTTATTTATTGTTTACCTATTTGTTTATTTATATGTTTGCTTGTTTTTTAATTTAATTTTATTTATTTTATTATTATTATTTATTTATTTATTTATTATTTATTTATTTATGCTTGATTTCTATTTATTTATTTATTTATGTATATATATATGTGATTACTTATTTATAATTATTTATGTAACTGGGGCTATATCACTATCAGTCTAACCTGCTAAATGAATTTCCAGGCAGAGGCGGCCTGGATAAGCAACGAAACACAGCAGGAATTGCGGTCAATGGGGTCAGGTAGCCCTTGTCAACCAAGCAAGATATTCTGTATTAATATATTAGCAACCAGTACAATTGACAACCACTTTGGGAATAGCCTTATAAACCACCAAATGTCCTTTTAAATACAACGCGTAAGGCTATCAAATACTAAATCAGCTCAAATTAATTTAGCGCCAACCACCAAATAATTATAAATAATTGTAAATGCTGGGAAAGCGGCCGGAAAAACCGGCTAGGTTATAGCCTATACAACCTCAAATATAATTCAGTACCAGCTAAATCACTATGACTGCGAATGCTTTCCTCAAACCAGGCTAGGTAGCAGATCTAGTTTAAAAAGGCCGCCCCCAGGCCACGTGGGCGGAGGCAAATTAAATTAAATTAAAGAGGGACTTCTCAGCCAGGTAAGAAGGGAAGCACTAAGCCTCTATGCGCTCCCAACTAGAGATGCCTCTACTAAAATGGCCGCTTCTAAAGCCACGTGGTTCAATCAAAATGGCGACCGTTGGCTAGGCAACCAGGACGCTGCAATCTGCAACAGTCGCTGCAAAAGCCCCCCGCGTACCCGCAAAAGGACTCTCCGGCCCTGAGGCTTCGTGGCCGCTACCCCTCACCACGCTCCCCAATAGCCTCCCGTTCCCCCTTGTAACCTTCAGTGAGCGCTGCAGCTGCTCACTATGGCGATCCGTCCAGGGAGGGTCAAACAAAGCGGCGCGGCACCAGCGATGTGCCGATGGCTCGTGGGGAAGATGCGGACAGTGGCGCTTCGGCGGCGCGGCTCGTAAGCCTTGAGCGCGGTGGCTGCTCGCACCCGAGAGACCAGCACGGAGGTAGATTCAGGCAGGGGCGCGTCGCTCCGATCCGCTGCCGGAGGATCAGCTGATGGGCGGCCGCTTGCTGGCAGGCTGCTGAGAGGCTGAAGGCGCTCCCTTTCTTGAACTGTTTTTATTTTCACCTTCTTTCCCTTGTAGTTGAAGGACAGTCCTTGTGGAAACTCCCACCTAAAAGGTATGTTGTTCCTTTTCAGCAGGTAGACCAGATCTTTATAGAAGGCTCTCACCTCCAGGATGTATTTAGGGATGTCCTTAAAGATTTGTATATGAGAATTTTCAATTTCCAAGGCCTTTTGGTAATGTAGGTTTAGTATTTTGTCTCTTTCTTCCTTGGATCTGAAAGTAATCAGACAATCCCTCGGGGTCTTTCTATTCTGTCTCCTGCCCAGTCTGAATGCTGTTGTTATCTTGAATTCTTCCTCCAATTCTTCCTGCCAAAAGTCAGAAAACTCTTGTGTAAGGAACTCCACAAGGCTGTCCCCTTCACTTTCAGGAACTAATCTTAATTTCAAATTTCTCTCCTTTCTCTGTAATTCCAGCAAAGACAAGGCCGCATCATGTTCATTCACTTTTTTGGAGATCGGTTCTAATTTTCCCTGTGTCTCTTCAGCAATATTTCTGGCGTCCTCTGCAATCTTGAGTGTTGCAGAATTTTCTTCAATCAACTTATTTATAGATTCTGTGTTAGATGTCACACTTTTCGTATTCAAGTCCAGCCTTGATGTTAATTCGGTTAATTTTTGTGAGTTTTCTGTACTCTGCTTTGTCAAGGCTTCTAAAGATTGGTTTATCTTGAGTAACGCCTGTGTCATTGAATCCATGGAAGCAGCTGTCACTTTTTCTTGCCCGGCTGCTCCTGCTGGTGTTACACTTGATATTGAGCCCCTTTTCTTTTGTGCTTGTTTTGCTTTAGCTCTAGTTGTTATCTCGTCTGCTGGGCCACTCATATCCCAAGGACTTTCTCACAGGAGCAGTTTCCTGATGGAAAATCCCACTGTCCTATTCCGTTGCTCTGCAATTGTTACTCCTCAACCCTCTAGAGGGAGCAATCCAAAATGTCCAACTGAAAAAGACAAAGAATAAAGAACAAAGAAACCAGGAATCCTCTGTATAAATGCTGCAACACTTTTTCTATATAGTTTCTCTATCAACACTGTCCAATAAATTGTTGCAGCAAAGCCCCAAAACTTTGTATCAAGTAGCACTCCAACTATGTAACTTTGTAACAAGTTTCTAAATGCAGATCACTGTCCTGGTACTTTACTTTGGCAGTCCGTTTCAGGAGATTAAGGCAGCGGAAAACTTTTTTCTCTCAATAAGTCATGCAGGTTAATAAAGTCACTTTTTCTCCCCTCTGCCCCTGGTCTACCTGCTGAAAAGGAACAACATACCTTTTAGGTGGGAGTTTCCACAAGGACTGTCCTTCAACTACAAGGGAAAGAAGGTGAAAATAAAAACAGTTCAAGACAAAGAGAAGTTTTTGGAGAGAAACCACGAGGATTTGCAGAAGGGAACGGTAGACCCAATTTTAGAGGTAAAAGGAGCAGTGGACATTCTGAATTTATCGTTTGGACTTAAACCACCGTCAGAGGAAGAGCAGCAACTTGGAGCGGTTGGAGGAGTAGAAGACAAATAACAAGATGGCCCTGCAATTCCTTAGTTGGAATTGTAATGGGCTGAACATTCCTACGAAAAGACGCCAAGTTTTTCATATTTTGAAAAGAGAACAATTGGATTTGATCTGTTTACAAGAAACTCATGTGACCAGGGTACACAGGAAACTACTTATAAACAAAAGATTAGGACAGGAATTCATCTCATCGGATAAAGTTAAGAAAAGAGGAGTGGTGATTTATGCAAAGGAGAAATTGGCCCCAAAAATGATGTTTAAAGATGAACAAGGAAGATACCTGGCAATTGAAATACAAATACAAGGAGAAAAACTGTTAATAGTTGGAATCTATGCACCAAATGAAGGGAAGGCGGAATTTTTTAAGAAGTTGCATGAAACTCTGATGGACTATTTGGACTACAATGTGGTAATCATGGGAGACATGAATGGTGTGGTTTCTACAAATATGGACAAGGCACAAAGACAGACAATCTCCAAGGAAGGGAGACTTCCAAAGACCTTTTTTGAAATGACTGAAAATATGGACTTAATAGATATTTGGAGAACAAGGAACCCTCTCTCTCGAGAGGGAACTTTTTTCTCTCAAGCAATGATGACTTGGACCAGAATTGACCAAATTTGGATTACTAGTGGGCTGGCTCCGAAGATCAAGAAAGTGGAAATCTGCCCAAAGACTTGCTCCGACCATAACGCCGTGAAGATGGAGATGAAACCTACAACAACTGGTCAATTTAGATGGAGGATGAATGACACCCTGTTTCGAGATGAGGAGATCCACAGAAAGGCCCAAAAAACTTTAAAGGACTATTTCGAAATAAATTTAAAAAATGATGTAGAAAAAAGAGTGATCTGGGACGCAAGTAAAGCTGTGATGCGAGGATTTTTAATTCAACAAAATTCAGTAAAAAAGAGAAAGCAAAATGAGAAGAAGGAAAAGATCCTGGAAAAGATAAAAGAAGGAGAGAAGAAATTGAGATCAAAACCAAAGTCCCAGGAGATTTTGAGAGAGATTAAGCTATATCAGACACAATATATGGAACTGATGAACCAAGAGATTGAATGGAAGATAAAGCAAATGAGACAAAAGACATTCGAATCTGCAGACAAATGTGGTAAGCTTCTGGCTTGGCAATTGAAGAAAAGACAGAAACTAAATACAGTTACAAACCTAGAAGTGGATGGAAAGAATATATCTAAACCCAATGAGATTAGAAACTGTTTTTTGAGTTATTTTAAAAAATTATATTCACAAGGACCGCAGAAGGAAGAGGATATAGATGAATTCCTTAAAAAATATGGATTACAAAAAATCTCTCATCAAAGTAAGGTGGATCTAAACCAGAGAATAACAGAACAAGAGATAGAGGGTGCCATTCAGAACATGCAACTGGGCAAATCTCCAGGACCAGATGGACTGACTTCCAGATACTATAAAGCTTTAAAGGAGTGCTTGGTACAACCGTTAAAGGAAGTCTGCAATGAGATCTTAAAGGGGAAAAGGGCGCCAGAATCGTGGAAGGAAGCGTATATTACACTCATACCAAAGACAGAGACTGAAAAGACTCAACTTAAGAACTACCGCCCAATATCATTACTTAATGTGGATTACAAAATTTTTGCAGACATTTTGGCAAAAAGACTGAAAAGAGTGTTGATGGAGAAGATTCATAGGGACCAAGCAGGCTTTCTCCCAAAAAGGCATTTATCAGATAACGTGAGGAACATAATTGACATTTTGGAACTATTGGAGGTGAATATAAACACTAAAGCAGTTCTGATCTTTGTAGATGCGGAGAAAGCCTTTGACAATATTTCTTGGAGTTTTATGAAAAAGAATCTTCATGGGATGGGGGTAGGCCAAGGATTTGAGAATGGTATGGGTGCGATATACTCTGAACAAAAAGCCAAGTTGATTGTAAATAATGTGATAACTGAAGAATTTAAGATAGAAAAAGGGACACGACAGGGGTGCCCAATTTCCCCATTACTTTTTATTTCTGTTCTGGAGGTGTTGCTAAATATGATTAGAGATGACCAGCAGGTTAAAGGTGTACATTATAAGTTAAGGGCCTTTGCAGATGATTTAGTACTTACTTTACAAGAGCCAGATGCTAGTACAAAAAGGGTGTTGGAGTTAATTCAAGAATTTGGTCAAGTAGCCGGATTTAAACTGAACAAACAAAAGACTAAAGTTTTGGAAAAAAAATTTAACAGTCATGGAGAGGGAGAGGTTCCAGAATGAAACAGGTTTGACAGTGGTTAAGAAGGTGAAATATCTAGGGGTTCATTTGACATCTAAGAATTTGAACTTGTATAAAGATAACTATGAAAAATGCTGGTCAGAAATTAAAAAAGATCTAGAAATATGGTCAAATTTGAAATTGTCCATGTTAGGCCGAATTGCAGTTATTAAGATGAATGTATTGCCCAGAATGTTATTTCTGTTTCAAACATTGCAAATTCTTGACAAGATGGATTGTTTCAAGAGGTGGCAGAAGGATATCTCGAAATTTGTCTGGCAGGGCAAAAAGCCCAGAATAAAATTTAAAATACTGACGGACGCAAAAGAAAGAGGGGGATTTGCCCTGCCGGACTTAAAACTGTACTACGAAGCAGCTGCGTTTTGCTGGCTGAAAGAGTGGATGCTCCTCTAGAATACAGACATCTTGGATTTGGAAGGTTTTAATAATGCATTTGGTTGGCACGCATATCTATGGTATGATAAAATTAAGGTGCATAAGGCCTTTAAAAATCATATTGTCAGAAAAGCTTTATATAATGTTTGGATAAGATATAAAGATCTGTTGGAAAACAAAACCCCTAGATGGTTGTCACCCTTGGAGGCTAAGGCGTTGAAAAAACTTAATATGGAAGCGGAATGGCCAAAGTATTGGGAAATTTTGGAACAAGATAGAGATAAGTTGAAGTTACAGAGTCACGAGAAATTGAAACCCAAAGTACGAGACTGGCTCCATTATTATCAAATAATGGAGGTGTATAAACAAGACAGGAAAATTGGCTACCAGGTGGAGAAATCAAAATTAGAAATTGAACTGTTAGAACCCAATACTAAGAATCTGTCAAGAATGTATAATTTGCTGCTGAAATGGAATACACAAGATGAAACAGTTAAATCAGCTATGATTAAGTGGCCACAGGACATTGGTTATAACATTATGTTTGCTGGCTGGGAATGGTTGTGGAACACCGGGATAAAATTCACGGCATGTAATGCCTTAAAGGAAAATATTATGAAAATGATTTACAGGTGGTACACGACCCCAGTCAAGCTAGCAAAAATTTACCATTTGCCTGATAATAAGTGTTGGAAATGTAAAGAAACTGAAGGTACTTTCTATCACCTTTGGTGGACGTGCCCGAAGATTAAGGCCTTTTGGGAGATGATATATAACGAAATGAAAAAGGTACTTAAATGTACCTTCCCTAAGAAACCAGAGGCCTTTCTCTTGGGCATTGTCGGCCAATTGGTGTTAAAAAAAGATAGAACTTTCTTTATGTATGCTACGACAGCAGCAAGAATACTCATCGCAAAGTATTGGAAGACACAAGATCTACCCACTCTGGAAGAATGGCAGATGAAAGTGATGGACTACATGACACTGGCTGAGATGGCTGGCAGAATCCGTGACCAGGGGAAAGAGACGGCGGAAAAGGATTGGAAGAAATTTAAAATCTATCTTAAGAACTATTATAAAATAGATGAATGCTAAAATGGCGAGGTTTTGAGAAAGAAAAAGAATCATAGAATCATAGAATCATAGAATCATAGAGTTGGAAGAGACCACAAGGGCCATCGAGTCCAACCCCCTGCCAAGCAGGAAACACCATCAGAGCACTCCTGACATATGGTTGTCAAGCCTCTGTTTAAAGACCTCCAAAGTAGGAGACTCCACCACACTCCTTGGCAGCAAATTCCACTGTCGAACAGCTCTTACTGTCAGGAAGTTCTTCCTAATGTTTAGGTGGAATCTTCTTTCTTGTAGTTTGGATCCATTGCTCCGTGTCCGCTTCTCTGGAGCAGCAGAAAACAACCTTTCTCCCTCCTCTATGTGACATCCTTTTATATATTTGAACATGGCTATCATATCACCCCTTAACCTCCTCTTCTCCAGGCTAAACATGCCCAGCTCCCTTAGCCGTTCCTCATAAGGCATCGTTTCCAGGCCTTTGACCATTTTGGTTGCCCTCCTCTGGACACGTTCCAGTTTGTCAGTGTCCTTCTTGAATTGTGGTGCCCAGAACTGGACACAGTACTCCAGGTGTGGTCTGACCAGAGCAGAATACAGTGGCACTATTACTTCCCTTGATCTAGATGCTATACTCCTATTGATGCAGCCCAGAATTGCATTGGCTTTTTTAGCTGCCGCGTCACACTGTTGGCTCATGTCAAGTTTGTGGTCAACCAAGACTCCTAGATCCTTTTCACATGTACTGCTCTCAAGCCAGGTGTCACCCATCTTGTATTTGTGCCTCTCATTTTTTTTGCCCAAGTGCAATACTTTACATTTCTCCCTGTTAAAGTTCATCTTGTTTGTTT
Organism: Podarcis bocagei; assembly: GCF_964188305.1. Lineage (NCBI taxonomy): Eukaryota > Metazoa > Chordata > Lepidosauria > Squamata > Lacertidae > Podarcis > Podarcis bocagei. Next base: position 82,315,866 of record NC_138131.1, read on the forward strand.
TGGCCCAGTTCTCTAATCTGTCAAGGTCGTTTTGAAGTGTGATCCTGTCCTCTGGGGTGTTAGCCACCCCTCCCAGTTTGGTGTCATCTGCAAATTTGATCAGGATGCCCTTGAGTCCATCATCCAAGTCGTTGATAAAGATGTTGAATAAGACCGGGCCCAAGACAGAACCCTGTGGCACCCCACTAGTCACTCTTCTCCAGGATGAAGAGGAACCATTGATGAGAACCCTTTGGGTTCGGTCAGTCAGCCAGTTACAAATCCACTGAGTGGTAGCATAGTCAAGACCGCATTTTACCAGCTTCTTTACAAGAATATCATGGGGCACCTTGTCAAATGCCTTGCTGAAATCAAGGTAGGCTACATCCACTGTGTTCCCTTCATCTACCAGGCTTGTAATTCTGTCAAAAAACGAGATCAGGTTAGTCTGACATGACTTATTTTTAAGAAATCCATGCTGACTATTGGTGATCACAGCATTCCTTTCTAGGTGCTCACAGACTGTTTGCTTAATGATCTGCTCCAGAATCTTCCCTGCTATTGATGTCAGACTGACTGGGCGGTAATTATTTGGGTCCTCTCCTTTCCCCTTTTTGAAAATAGGGACAACATTTGCCCTCCTCCAGTCTGCCGGGACTTCGCCTGTTCTCCAGGAATTCTCAAAGATGACTGCCAGTGGTTCTGAGATCACATCTGCCAGTTCTTTTAATACTCTTGGATGCAGTTCATCTGGCCCTGGAGACTTGAATACATCTAAACTAGCCAAGTATTCTTGTACTATCTCCTTAGTTATTCTGGGCTGTGTTTCCTTTGCTGAATCATTTGCTTCAAATTCTTCAGGTTGGGCATTGTTTTCTTTATCGGAGAAGACTGAGGCAAAGAAGGCATTGAGGAGTTCAGCCCTTTCTGTGTCCCCTGTTTGCATTTCACCATCTTCTCCTCTGAGTGACCCCACTGTTTCTTTGTTCTTCCTTTTGCTACGAACATACCCATAAAAGCCTTTTTTGTTGCTTTTAACCTCTCTAGCAAGCCTGAGTTCATTCTGTGCTTTAGCTTTTCTGACTTTGTGTCTACACGTGCTGGCTATTTGTTTGAATTCCTCTTTGGTGGTTTCCCCCCTTTTCCATTTTTTGTACACATCCTTTTTTAATCTTAACTCAGTTAAAAGTTCTTTAGATAGCCACCCTGGCTTCTTTAGGCACCTTCCATGTTTCCGTCTCATTGGTATTGCCTGACGTTGTGCTTTTACTATCTCCCTCTTAACAAACTCCCAGCCACCATGAACTCCCTTTCTTTTTAGTATTGCTGTCCATGGGATCTCACTCAGCACTTCCCTAAGTTTTATGAAGTCGGCTTTCTTAAAGTCAAGAAATTGAGTCCTAGTATGCTTGGCTGCTCCTTTCCGCTGTATAGTAAACTTCAGAAGAGCATGATCACTCGCGCCTAATGATCCATCCACATCTACCCCACTAACCAGGTCATCAACATTGGTTAGGACCAGATCTAAAATGACGGTTCCTCTTGTTGCTTCTCCCACTTTCTGGACAATGAAGTTGTCTGCAAGGCCAGTGAGGAATCTGTTTGACCTTATGCTCTTGGCTGAGTTTGACGTCCAACAAATATCCGGGTAATTGAAGTCCCCCATTACTACTATCTCCCTTCCTTTTGCATGCTTGGCCATCTGTTCCAGGAAGGCATCATCTATGTCCTCCGTTTGGCTTGGGGATCTATAGTAAACTCCCACAATGAGGTCTCTGTTATTCTTCTTTTCCTTAATTTTGACCCAAATGCTCTCACTTTGGCTTTGAGGTTCTAAATCTTGGATCTCTTCACAGGTATACACATCCCTGACATATAACGCCACTCCTCCTCCTTTCTTTACAGCGACATAAGATTAAGTTGAAGAAAAGATTAGCAAGACATATATTTGATAAAATTATTTAGAAGTTGCTGAAAGAAATTTGGACATTGGGATGCACGAAGGGGAGGTATGGGGGAGTCCGAGAAGTAAGGGATATGAAAAAAGGGCTATGAAATTATACATGTTTGTATGTCTTTTTATTTGTTTGTATTGTTTGAAAAATTTTGTAAAACCAATAAAAAATTTATATATATAAAAAAGAAGGAGGACGAATAAACTTGGATTGTTCTTTCGGTGGTTATTCACCCGAACCCGAACCCGAACCCGAACCCGAACCTTAACCTTAACCTTAACCTTAACCTTAACCTTAACCCTAACCCTAACAGTAACCCTAACCCTAAGCATAACCCCAACCCTAGCAAAGAGAAATGTAATAAGGCTAAACAAAGCCAAACAGGTTGTTTTGGGTTCCAGCTACATAGAAAGAAGAATCTTGGATTTGAAATTAGCCCAATCAGAGCTTTATCAATAAGGCAAAAAAAGCCAAACAGGTTGTTTTGGGTTCCAGCTACATAGAAAGAATAATATTGGAATTCGGTTATTTCGAGTCGTGTTCTTTGGTGTTAATGCACATTGACCCAGAAATCGCAAAGTGTGTGTAATGAGACCAAAATAACACAACACCGTCTTTCCGCTTCCATATGCGTATTAAGAAGACGAATAAGCTTTGATTGGGCTTATTTCAATTCGCATGGTGTTTTTTGGGTGTGTACCAGAATCACCCCCGACCAAAGCTAAAAGGTGTTTTGGGTTCAATCTACATAAAAAGAAGATGATATAGCTCTGATTGGGCTTATTTCAAATTGGTGTTTTTGGGGTTGGAATGCACATTCACCCAAAAATTGCAGAGTGACATGTTTTTTATCAGCCCAAATCAAGTATAGGTGTTTTGGTTCCATCTGAACAGAAAGAGGACGAATAAGCTTGGATTGTTCTTTCGGTGGTCATTCACCCCGAACCTAACCCTAACCCTAACCCCAACCCCAACCCCAACCCCAACCCCAACCCCAACCCCAACCCTAAACCTAAACGTAACCCTAACCCTAACACTAACACTAACCCTAGCAAAGCGAAGTGTAATAAGCCTAAACAAAGCCAAACAGGTTGTTGTGTGTTACACCTACATAGAAAGAAGAATCTTGGATTTCGCTTATTTCAAGGCGTTTTCTTTGGTGTTACTGCACATTTACCTAGAAATCGCAAAGTGTGTGTAATGAGCCCAAAATAACACAACACTGTCTTTTTGCTTCACTATGCGTAGAGAGAAGACGAATAAGCTTTGATTGGGCTTATTACAATTCGCATGGTGTTTTTTGGGTGTGCACCAGAATCACCCCCAACCAAAGCAAAAAGGTGTTTTGGGTTCCACCTACATAAAAAGAAGATGATAAAGTCCTTATTGGGCTTATTTCAAATTGGTGTTTTTAGGGTTAGAATGCACATTCACTCAAAAATCGCAGAGTGACATGTTTGTTATCAGCCGAAATCAACCATAGGTGTTTCGGTTCTATCTCAATAGAAGGAGGACGAATAAACTTGGATTGTTCTTTCGGTGGTCATTCACCCTGACCCTAACCCTAACCCTAACCCTAACCCTAACCCTAACCCTAACCCTAACCCTAACCCCAACCCCAACCCCAACCCCAACCCCAACCCCAACCCTAAACCTAAACGTAACCCTAACACTAACACTAACACTAACCCTAGGAAAGCGAAGTGTAATAAACCTAAACAAAGCCAAACAGGTTGTTTTGTGTTCCAACTACATAGAAAGAAGAATCTTGGATTTCGCTTATTTCAAGTCGTTTTCTTTGGTGTTAATGCACATTGACCCAGAAATCGCAAAGTGTGTGTAATGAAACCAAAATAACACAACACCGTCTTTTTGCTTCAATATGCGTAGAGAGAAGACGAATAAGCTTTGATTGGTCTTATTTCAATTCACATGGTGTTTTTTGGGTGTGCACCAGAATCACCCCCAACCAAAGCAAAAAGGTCCTTTGGGTTCCATCTACATAAAAAGAAGATGATAAAGCTGTGATTGGGTTATTTCAAATTGGTGTTTTTGGGGTTAGAATGCACATTCACCCAAAGATCGCAGAATGACATGTTTCTTATCAGCGGAAATCAAGGATAGGTGTTTTGGTTCCATCTCTATTGAAGGAGGACAAATAAGCTTGGATTGTTCTTTCAGTGGTCATTCACCCTGACCCTAACCCTAACCCTAACCCTAACCCTAACCCTAACCCTAACCCTAACCCTAACCCTAACCCTAACCCTAACACTAACACTAACACTAACACTAACAATAGCAAAGCGAAGTAAAATAAGCCTAAACAATGCCAAACAGGTTGTTTTGGGTTCCAGCTACATAGAAAGAAGAATCTTGGATTTCGCTTATTTCATGTCGTGTTCTTTGGTGTTAATGCACATTGACCCTGAAATCGCAAAGTGTGTGTAATGAGACCAAAATAAAACAACACAGTCTCCTGGCTTCCATATGTGTATACAGAAGACGAATAAGCTTTGATTGGTCTTATTTCAATTCGCATGGTGTTTTTGGGGTGTGGACCAGAATCACCCCCAACCACAGCAAAAAGGTGCTTTGGGTTCCATCTGCATAAAAAGAAGATGAGAAAGGCCTGATTGGGCTTATTTCAAATTGCTGTTTTGGGGGTTAGAATGCACATTCACTCAAAAATCGCAGAGTGAAATGTTTTTTATCAGCCCAAATCAAGCATAGGTGTTTGGGTTCCATCTGAATAGGAAGAGGACGAATAAGCTTGGATTGTTCTTTCGGTGGTCATTCACCCCAACCCCAACCCTAACCCTAACCCTAATGCTAACCCCAACCCAAACCCTAACCATAATCCTAACCGTAACCCTAAACCAACAACAACAACAACAAATCCGTTTATTGTGAGGACCATGCCTGTACACAAACATCAACACAACAATAGTTAAAAATATTAAAATTCATTACATACTATGCCAACAAAACCTTCATCCCACAAAATAGAAAGAGAGGGAAAACCAGCAATGAGTTAAACAGACGATGAAGGGGTCTTTACATTGTCATCCATAAATCTTTCCCTGGCTTTCATGGCCTTCATCACAAAAACCGCTACCACATGGGTCAGTATAGTTGCCTGACATCCCAGTTCTGATTTTAACTGTGGTGTCTGAATGTAACTCTCTAAGTATTTTGAGAATCATAGAATCATAGAATCATAGAATCATAGAGTTGGAAGAGACCACAAGGGCCATCGAGTCCAACCCCCTGCCAAGCAGGAAACACCATCAGAGCACTCCTGACATATGGTTGTCAAGCCTCTGCTTGAAGACCTCCAAAGTAGGAGACTCCACCACACTCCTTGGCAGCAAATTCCACTGTCGAACAGCTCTTACTGTCAGGAAGTTCTTCCTAATGTTTAGGTGGAATCTTCTTTCTTGTAGTTTGGATCCATTGCTCCGTGTCCGCTTCTCGGAGCAGCAGTAAACAACCTTTCTCCCTCCTCTATGTGACATCCTTTTATATATTTGAACATGGCTATCATATCACCCCTTAACCTCCTCTTCTCCAGGCTAAACATGCCCAGCTCCCTTAGCCGTTCCTCATAAGGCATCGTTTCCAGGCCTTTGACCATTTTGGTTGCCCTCCTCTGGACACGTTCCAGTTTGTCAGTGTCCTTCTTGAATTGTGGTGCCCAGAACTGGACACAGTACTCCAGGTGTGGTCTGACCAGAGCAGAATACAGTGGCACTATTACTTCCCTTGATCTAGATGCTATACTCCTATTGATGCAGCCCAGAATTGCATTGGCTTTTTTAGCTGCCGCGTCACACTGTTGGCTCATGTCAAGTTTGTGGTCAACCAAGACTCCTAGATCCTTTTCACATGTACTGCTCTCAAGCCAGGTGTCACCCATCTTGTATTTGTGCCTCTCATTTTTTTTGCCCAAGTGCAATACTTTACATTTCTCCCTGTTAAAATTCATTTTGTTTGTTTTTGCCCAGTTCTCTAATCTGTCAAGGTCGTTTTGAAGTGTGACCCTGTCCTCTGCAACCTTTGGCAAGATGGCAAACATTGCGCAGGAATCGCAGGTGACTGCAGCTGTTCCCTCCCCTTCCATCTTGAGATCGTGTCGTTGGGGGTGGCTACAGAGGTCCTCCATCATAAAAAGCTTGAAGACAGGACAAATAACTTCCCCCACAAAAAAACCCTAGGTCTCCCCCAACAAACGTTTGAGACTAGCTCCCCTAATTCTAAAAGATGCGTATAACTTCGCGCGCCGCTGCCCTGCAAACTCTGATAAGAAGTCGTCTATCAATATCTGTTTCATATAGTTTTTGCCATAATTTGTCCCTACAGATTGAATCAAAAGCGGATGTGAGATCTACAAAAGCCACAAAAAGTTTGCTCTTCTGTACCTTTGTATACTTATCTATCATTGTCTGTAGTACCAAACAATGGCCTGTTGTACTATGGCCCTTTCTAAACCCTGCCTGTTCCGGATTAAGCAAGTTAGAGTGGTCAGCCCAGTCAACCAGTTTATTTAGCAGGTATCGAGTATAAAGTTTATACACAATGTCCGGGAGACTTATGGGGCGATAGTTTGAGGGGTCTTGGGGGTCTCCCTTCTTATAGATGGGGGCTACCAGGCTCAGTTTCCAGTTTTCTGGGATTTTGCATGTATCATTTATTGCTGTAAAAAGTTGGGCCAAAATAGCAGCCCACCACTAGGCATTTAATTTAAGCACCTCAGGAGGAATCATATCTTCACCGGGAGCTTTGCCATTCTTGAGTGCTTTAATTAGCTGTAAACATTCTGATTTGGTAACAGGATCCCAGCCCATTAATAGATCGTTTTTAAGAGGAGGAAACTGGCTCGGTTTAGCAATGTTTGGAGCTGTATATAGCCGGGAAAAATGTTGGTACCATAAGTTAGATGAAATACTGTTGGTTACAATTTTCCCTTTGGGTGAAACTCCCTGAGCAATTATTTCCCAGAACTTTTTGTCGTCCCACAATTTGATCGCTTTGTCAAGTGCCTCCCATTGTTCCTTTCTGTAGAGGGATTTCTTAAATTTTAGAGTATTTTTATAATGAGAACGCCACCTGTGCAGGTTTTCCACTGAGGACAGGGTCCCTTCCTGTTTTACCTTATTTTGTAATTTCCTAAGCAAAGATCTTAGATTCCTACAGTCTTTGTTGAACCAGGCCCTCGAGTTGTTTTGTTGTTTGGGAGGGTTGGAATTCGTGAGTAGTGGGAAGAGCGACTCTGAGACCTGCTGAAATGTTGAAAAGGGGTCAGAATTAGATGAGATACACTGGTCTCTCAAGGCCAGTAAGTCTGATGAATGCAGGTGTAGTTTGATTTTAGATTCCAGGTCGCTGTTCCATTTACGCCTACGAAGGGCCAGAGTTGGAGGTGGGTCTGCACAGTGATTGCGGTATTGCGGATCCTCCAAACCACGGGGAATTAGTGAAACTGATATAGGAAGATGATCACTCTCAATTCTATTGAAAGTCCTGAAGCCCTGTGACCTCTCCAAGAGTTTTGGGGAGACCAGGATATAATCAATAACGCTCGCACCTCTAGGTCCAAGAAAAGAAAAGAAACCCCCTGACCTGTCCATATGGGTACCATGCAAATTATACAAATTATGTTTGAAGGCAGTCTCCATTAATGTAATGCCTGCCTTATTCAAGACCTTATCGTCAGAGGACCAGGGAATAAACCAATCTGCCTCTGGCAGGAACTGGGATTTAGAGCAGTACGTATTAATGTCATTTCCTATCCTGGCGTTGAAATCACCTGCCAGCAGGATATCCATGCCAGGGAATTCTAATTCAGCCTTCTCCAAACATAGCTCTAAATCTTCCCAGATTTGTAACGACTGGGGAGGGGTGCCTATGGGAGGGATATATATATTAAAGCAAAGGAAATCTCCTCCTTCACTGCTAGAAATAAGTAAGATTTGTAAATTGTTGCTCTTCACCCACTGCTGTTGCCGGGCCTTGCACTTTAGCTTGGTAGAAACAAAAGTGACTAAACCACCACTAGGTCGGCCTCGGGAATTTGGTTTTATCGCAGGGGTAGCAAAGGCTTCGTATCCCTGTAAAGAAGGGACATGGAGATCTAGACACCATGTCTCCTGTAGACATATAATCTGAAATTTTGTAAGGAAATCCAGAAGGTCGACATCACCCTGCTTAGATAGCCATCCCGCCACATTCCAAGAAAGGATGTGGAAATAGGGTGATGGTGGAAATAGTGGCAGTCAATCTCTTTTCCGGTGGTTTGAGGCTCCTGAGCTGGGCTCCTCCTCTTTCTGCCCTGCTTGGTGGTTCCAGGTTTGAGGTCGCTGGTCCCTAGGTAGGTGTGATAGCTTTAACTGAGGGGCCAATAGGTTGATTTGGCCCAGAGGATCTTCAATGACACTGTTACAAATATCATGTTGTTCAGCTGCTGTATCATGATGTTCAGCTGGTTTTTGCAGAGCAAGGGTTTTGCAGACCCGTATAGGCTGTACAGGTAGCAGGTCAACAGCTGCATCTTGCGTCGGTACTGCTAGCGGGTCAAAATTTGACAAAAGCTGTGGATCTTGATTGCGTATTGGGCTTAGAATAATGGAAGCCTCCAATTCCGGCATCGAGGCATATTTCTCCCCTAGTCCTCTCCCCTAGCATGGAAGACGAAGAGCAGACTCCATTTGAGGATCTCTCCCTCATTACAGTCGATCAGGTATATGAAGACGAGCAGCAAAGTCAGTCCTCAGGGAATGTGCAGGCGACCTTGGAACGGACAGCTCACGGAAGAACCCCGACCAAACCTAAGAGGAGGCGTGTAGTGGTGATAGGGGATTCCCTACTGAGGGGAACAGAAGCAGTGATCTGTGGGCCTGACAAGATGTCTCGGGAAGTGTGCTGTCTCCCCGGGGCTAAGATCCAAGATGTAACTGAACGACTGCAAGGAATTATAAAACCCACTGACAAATACCCCTTCCTCTTGGTTCATGTGGGAACCAATGACACTGCAAGCAATAGCCTCCAGAAGATCAAAAGAGACTACGAGGCTCTCGGCAGGAAATTGAAGCAACTAAATGCACAAATTGTCATCTCATCTGTCCTCCCAGTTGAACGACGTGGCCCAGGGAGAGAGGGAAAAATCGTGGAAGTGAACAGCTGGCTTCGCAAATGGTGAAAACAGGAACGGTTTGGATTCTTAGATCACGGACTGCAGTTTCTTGAAGATGGACTTCTGGCAAGCGATGGGCTGCACCTCACAACGGTTGGGAGAAATGTTTTTGCCAAAAATCTCAGAAACCTCATCAGGAGGGCTTTAAACTGACTAATGTGGGGGAGGGAGACAGTGCTCCTGAAGGTAGGAGTCTATCAATTGATGAAGATGATCATCCAAATGTCATAGACCAAATGGAGCAAACAGCACGCAGACCTAGTGGTGGGAGGAAAAAATCCTTAAATAAGAGACACGGGGGAATGATTAATGGACTTCAATGTCTGTACACTAATGCGCAAAGCATGGGAAATAAACAAGATGAGCTTGAGCTCTTGGTACAGCAAACTACATATGACATAATAGGCATCACTGAAACCTGGTGGGATAAGTCCCACGATTGGAATGTAATAATGGGGGGATACAATCTATTTCAGAGAAACAGACCAGACAAGAAAGGAGGAGGAGTGGCGTTATATGTCAGGGATGTGTATACCTGTGAAGAGATCCAAGATTTAGAACCTCAAAGCCAAAGTGAGAGCATTTGGGTCAAAATTAAGGGAGAGAAGAATAACAGAGATCTCATTGTGGGAGTTTACTATAGATCCCCAAGCCAAACGGAGGACATAGATGATGCCTTCCTGGAACAGATGGCCAAGCATGCAAAAGGAAGGGAGATAGTAGTAATGGGGGACTTCAATTACCCGGATATTTGTTGGATGTCAAACTCAGCCAAGAGCATAAGATCAAACAGATTCCTCACTGGCCTTGCAGACAACTTCATTGTCCAGAAAGTGGGAGAAGCAACAAGAGGAACAGCCATTTTAGATCTGGTCCTAACCAATGTTGATGACCTGGTTAGTGGGGTAGAAGTGGAAGGATCATTAGGCGCGAGTGATCATGCTCTTCTGAAGTTTACCATACAGCGGAAAGGAGCAGCCAAGCATACTAGGACTCAATTTCTTGACTTTAAGAAAGCCGACTTCATAAAACTTAGGGGAGTGCTGGGTGAGATCCCATGGACAGTAATACTAAAAGGAAAGGGAGTTCATGATGGCTGGGAGTTTGTTAAGAGGGAGATAGTAAAAGCACAACGTCAGGCAATACCAATGAGACGGAAACATGGAAGGTGCTTAAAGAAGCCAGGGTGGCTATCTAAAGAACTTTTAACTGAGTTAAGATTAAAAAAGGATGTGTACAAAAAATGGAAAAGGGGGGAAACCACCAAAGAGGAATTCAAACAAATAGCCAGCACGTGTAGACACAAAGTCAGAAAAGCAAAAGCACAGAATGAACTCAGGCTGGCTAGAGAGGTTAAAAGCAACAAAAAAGGCTTTTATGGGTATGTTCGTAGCAAAAGGAAGAACAAAGAAACAGTGGGGCCACTCAGAGGAGAAGATGGTGAAATGCAAACAGGGGACACAGAAAGGGCTGAACTCCTCAATGCCTTCTTTGCCTCAGTCTTCTCCGATAAAGAAAACAATGCCCGACCTGAAGAATTTGGAGCAAATGATTCAGCAAAGGAAACACAGCCCAGAATAACTAAGGAGATAGTACAAGAATACTTGGCTAGTTTAGATGTATTCAAGTCTCCAGGGCCAGATGAACTGCATCCAAGAGTATTAAAAGAACTGGCAGATGTGATCTCAGAACCACTGGCAGTCATCTTTGAGAATTCCTGGAGAACAGGCGAAGTCCCGGCAGACTGGAGGAGGGCAAATGTTGTCCCTATTTTCAAAAAGGGGAAAAGAGAGGACCCAAATAATTACCGCCCAGTCAGTCTGACATCAATAGCAGGGAAGATTCTGGAGCAGATCATGAAGCAAACAGTCTGTGAGCACCTAGAAAGGAATGCTGTGATCACCAATAGTCAGCATGGATTTCTTAAAAATAAGTCATGTCAGACTAACCTGATCTCGTTTTTTGACAGAATTACAAGCCTGGTAGATGAAGGGAACGCAGTGGATGTAGCCTACCTTGATTTCAGCAAGGCATTCGACAAGGTGCCCCATGATATTCTTGTAAAGAAGCTGGTAAAATGCGGTCTTGACTCTGCTACCACTCAGTGGATTTGTAACTGGCTGACTGACCGAACCCAAAGGGTGCTCATCAATGGTTCCTCTTCATCCTGGGGAAGAGTGACTAGTGGGGTGCCACAGGGTTCTGTCTTGGGCCTGGTCTTATTCAACATCTTTATCAACGACTTGGATGATGGACTCAAGGGCATCCTGATCAAATTTGCAGATGACACCAAACTGGGAGGGGTGGCTAACACCCCAGAGGACAGGATCACACTTCAAAACGATCTTGACAGATTAGAGAACTGGGCAAAAACAAACAAGATGAATTTTAACAGGGAGAAATGTAAAGTATTGCACTTGGGCAAAAAAAATGAGAGGCACAAATACAAGATGAGGGACACCTGGCTTGAGAGCAGTACATGTGAAAAGGATCTAGGAGTCTTGGTTGACCATAAACTTGACATGAGCCAACAGTGTGACGCGGCAGCTAAAAAAGCCAATGCAATTCTGGGCTGCATCAATAGGAGTATAACATCTAGATCAAGGGAAGTAATAGTGCCACTGTATTCTGCTCTGGTCAGACCTCACCTGGAGTACTGTGTCCAGTTCCGGGCACCACAATTCAAGAAGGACACTGACAAACTGGAACGTGTCCAGAGGAGGGCAACCAAAATGGTCAAAGGCCTGGAAACGATGCCTTATGAGGAACGGCTAAGGGAGCTGGGCATGTTTAGCCTGGAGAAGAGGAGGTTAAGGGGTGATATGATAGCCATGTTCAAATATATAAAAGGATGTCACATAGAGGAGGGAGAAAGGTTGTTTTCTGCTGCTCCAGAGAAGCAGATACGGAGCAATGGATCCAAACTACAAGAAAGAAGATTCCACCTAAACATTAGGAAGAACTTCCTGACAGTAAGAGCTGTTCGACAGTGGAATTTGCTTCCAAGGAGTGTGGTGGAGTCTCCTACTTTGGAGGTCTTTAAGCAGAGGCTTGACAACCATATGTCAGGAGTGCTCTGATGGTGTTTCCTGCTTGGCAGGGGGTTGGACTCGATGGCCCTTTTGGTCTCTTCCAGCTCTATGATTCTATGATTCTATAACCCTGATGGTCCCAGACAGAAGACAATCAAGATCACAAGAACTTGCATATGGGAGTGGATTTGGCACAGACTGGAACAAAGGACAATAATCAGCTCTTCCCTCTGGGGGCAGGAAACTGCAAAGTCCCCTCTGTCACCTGGTTAATGACTCATGGGGAGGGGGAGAAGGGAACCAGCCAGGTGACAGGACACTCAGATTACCACCATCACCCCTCCCTCAACCCCTCCTTTCTGTGATGTATGCATGATGTTTCTGGGGGTGGGCTTGACCTACAGGATGAGAATTTCAAAAGTTTTTATAAGGCCTTGCACACCATTTTTCTGTGTCTTTTCTCTCTCTTGCAAGTGAGGGGAACACCCTGTTGCAACAGTTCAATAAAGGCCAACCCTACAGGCTGCTGTTTTGCTCCAAGTTATCCTGGTTGGTGTCTTTGTTTTGTCCAAGGGAGCCCTCAGATTTTTCCGGTAACAGTTTGGCGACCATGCTCAGGGACACTTGGTCCTCCTGTGAAGGTGAGGGGGGAGATGGAGGGGATCGGGTGCCACTGGGCAACCTTAGCCCAGGGATCCCCTTTTCCTCTCCCTACCTCCTCTTTGCGGGCGGTAATCAATCGTCACCAAAAGCCCAGCCAGGGGGAGCAAAGGCAAGGTCAAGCTGGCTAAAGAGAAAGGATCCCGGGATCCACGAGGGACATCTACGAATGTGAGTATGGTTTGAAGTTAATACATTGGGAGGGGGTGGGAAAGTAACGTCTCCACGACAGCTGGGCTTTTCTTCTTTCCATCTCTGACGTCTTCCCTCGGAGTCGCCTGGAAGCGTCCTAAACTCTATCCTTCCCTCCCCCGATTTCCCTCTCGGACCGGGGAAACCGCAGAACTTTTGCTGTTTTTCTGACGTTTTTCCTCGGAGTCGCCCAGAAACGTCCTAAACTCTTTCTCTCCTTTTCTCTTTCCCGATTTCCCTCTCGGAGCCTGACCGGGGAAACCGTGGAAAGTCTCCTTTCCTCTTTCCCCCACGTCTTCCCTCGGAGTATTAGTCTTGTAAGCAGCGCTGAATAAATTCCGAATCCATGGTTTTTACCGGGTTAGAGAGACCCGTGGTTTCCAGGCTAGTGCCTGTGGTTTTCTGGTAGGCAGGGATTGCCTTTTAGTTGAAGAAAAAAAAAATCAAGTACTGATAGAATATTCTTCTCTCTACCCCCCCCTTCTCTGTCCCTTTCTTGTGCTTGTTTTTCTATCTCCTAGTGTAATCTACTGAGCAACCCCCCCTCAGTATTAGAGGGAAAATGGGAGCTCACTCTTCTAAACACCCTAGCTGGACTCCTCCTGGCAACAAAGCTTCCATGAAGCCTTTTTGCCCCAGAGAGGATTCTGATACGCCCCTCCAGTTTGTCATCTGCAACTGGGAAAAATAAAATGAAATAAAATAAAGGGGCAAAATGGTCTTTCCAAGTACAAATTGCGAGACCGTTGTAACTTTTAGTGGGTGGCTTAGGCCCACCACCTGGAACCCAGGGCACAGCGGCCACCTCAGAGATCCTTCAACAAAATCAGGGTGTGAACCCTTAGGGAGAGCTGAACACATCAAATTTGTGTTGTTAAACTATAAACTATAACCTAAAGCTAGAATGTGAAACCGTAAACTTAATGGTGCTCAGAAGGCAGTAGATATAATAACAGCCCAGCCTGAGAGCCCACGCATTAGAGATCTTAGTTTCTCTAAAAAAAATGAATAAGAGATGTACTCAAAGATTTAGAAATATTTAAAGGGTTTGTGTTTACATTGGCTTTGGCATCCACAGACTGTTCTTAAATGCACATAGTTTTAAAATTGCAAGCTTGCTTCAAAATTTTTAAATATAAGGGCCTTAGCAATCTTAAACAGGACAAAAATGAGAATGAAACGTGCAAATGTTTGTTATTTGAGAGAGGCTCCAAAGAGTCTTCCTCCGAGTAGCTTAAGTGAGGATTATGATTTTAAGTTGACGGTAAATGATGTTTTGTTGCAACTTTTGAGTTTGTGAGCCTACATCCGTGTTCCAGTCTTTTTTTCCAGTATTTTGAAATGTGCTGTGAAGAAACTAATGTTTCTGCTGCAAAAGCCTAGTTGAGCCAACTGCTCTCTCAAGCTAATATGCAGTGTACGTATTTCATTAAGCATATGCCTATGAAAATATGGTGTTCCTTCTAAGAAAATTGTTATTAAAAGGGAGAAGCTTCCATAGCCAGCAATTGTCTATCTGAGCCCTGATACCAGCCTCTATAAGACTTCCTGGCCTCTTTTCTTGGAAAATGCCCCCCCCCCTGTATCAGTCTCTTTCAGTTTTTTCCCCCTTCTTACTTCTGTGCCAGGTAAATTTACTCCTGAGTAAGCTTCCTTTAAAAGGAAACTATGGGGAGGGGGGGCAATCTTTTCTAAAGGTACCTTGAATCTCACTTTCCTATGTGTGGTTGTTTTAAAAAATCTTAATTAGGCTTACTGTTCCTAGGCAAGTTCAGAAAAAATGTTCACTTTTGTATTCCTTTTAATTTTAATTTTATTTTAATTGATTAATTCTATGGCTCTTTTAATCATTTGTGAGTGATTATGTCAATTGAATTAACTATGCTTAATAAAAGATCCTCTCCCTATCTTAGGAAAAAACTGTTCACTTCAATTTTCCTTTAAAGATCATTTCTCTAGGAACTTGCATTCTTTAGTCTAAGGAAGCAAACTCACTCAAACTATCTCAAGATCTGCTAAAAGGGTTCTGTGTAAAGTTGGGTATTTTTATTTTCCTCTTCCTTAGTACATGATAGGAGCATAGATGTTTCCTTTCCCAGTTGTGCTTGTTGTTGTTTAGTCGTTTAGTCGTGTCCGACTCTTCGTGACCCCATGGACCAGAGCCCCATGTAGAGTGAGTTACAATAATCCAGTCTGGAGGTGACCGTTGTGTGGATCACAGTGGCTAGGTCAGGGCGAGAGAGGTAAGGAGCCAACTGCTTAGCTTGCCGGAGATGAAAAAATGCCGCCTTTGTTATGCAATCTGACCTCCATGGAAAGGGAGGTGTCAAAGATTACACCCAAACTCTTAACGGACGGTGCTGGCACTAATTGCACCCCCGCAAGAGATGGGAGTTGCCCCCTCAATCCCATATCGCTCCGTCCCAGCCAGAGGACCTCTGTCTTCGAAGGATTTAACTTCAACCGGCTCCCACGTAACCATCCAGCCACAGCTTCCAAACATCTGATCAGTGTGTCTGGGGCCGAGTCAGGATGGCCATCCATCAACAGATAGAGTTGGGTGTCATCAGCATACTGATGGCAGCCCAGCCCAAAACTCCGGACAAGCTGGGCGAGGGGGCGCATAAAGATGTTAAAAAGCATCGGGGAGAGAATCGCACACACCAAGGAGTGGCGCGATGACAATTCCCCCCCAAGCGCCACCCTCTGTCCCCGACCGGAGGGAAATGAGCGCAGCCATTGAAGGACTGTGCCCTGGACCCCCACGTCGGCAAGGCGGTGGTCCAGAAGTTCATGATCAACCATGTCGAAGGCTGCTGACAGGTCTAGAAGAATCAGCATCCCCGACCCGCCTCGATCCAGCTGCCTGCGGAGATCATCTGTTAGGGCGACCAAAGCCGTCTCGGTCCCATGACCAGCGCGGAAGCCGGACTGGAATGGATCCAGAGCCGATTTTTCATCCAGAAACCCACCAATTATAACCTTTCTGCCTCTCACTATACCCCAGACTTTCCCAGTATTCTACAGGATTCACAACCTTACTACGGAAGGGGGCTCCGAAACATCATCGGAGGAAGAGATGCAGGGGCAACAGGAAGTGTCAGCGGCTGCAGAACAGCACCAGTCTCCAATGATGGGCAAGGGAGAAAGAAGTCTAAGTAAGAAGAAGCATTCGGCCAAGAAGAGCAAGAGAAGTAAGCCTTCTGATTCCGAGGACAATTCAGAAATGCTTCCCTGCTGCCCACCACCTGCTGGGACCTGAGCTACCAGAATTACTGGATGGAGCACGTGGGTCCCTATGTGGAAAAGAAGCAGCCAGATCCCTCTAAGTTTGGAAATTCAAAGCTAAGCGAGTCCCTCACCGTGAGGTTTGCTGGGTGTGTGCCAGGGGCCAAATTGTAAGTATGCACATGAATGTGAAAAGTGCCTAGGTAACTACCCGGCGTCCTCATGTTTTAAAGGTAAACAGCCCTTTCTGGGCGGTAGGGGGCATTTCCACCAGGGGTCTTGAAATGCTCACAGACCAGCCCAAAGAACAGCCACAAACCGGTATTAATTCAGCCGCAAACCGGTATTAATTTGGCCCATGGTTTTGGCGTTCTCTTCTGTTAAGCTCTCACCTCTTAGATCCCTCCTAACTCAGGGGACCCCCTAAACCAACCAACCAAACAAACAAACAAACAAACCAGTTAGGGAAATGCTAGCTATTGCAAAAAGAAAATAAACAAATAAATTCTGGCTGGGAGGGTGGCTGGCCCCTTCAGGGAGCCGCCTATACTGGCTTTACACATTTCACCTTTAGGCATCGTCCCTAAAAAGACTCCAGGAGAGTATCGTATGAGCCACAACCCATCCTACCCTAGAGGTGGCTCAGTCAATGATCCACAGGAGCCTTGTTCTGTGAAATATGCCTCCTTTGATCAGGCTATAAAAGCTTATTCGCAGGTTCAGCAGGGGAGCACTCTTGGCTAAGTGTGTCATTGAGTCAGCCTTTTGCCTCCTGCCAATTCACCCAGAGGACTTTCTGTGGCTAGGTTTTAGGTTTAGGGCTTATTCATAGACAAATTTATGCCAATAGGGTGCTCAGTAGCTTGTGCAGCTTTTGAGTCATTTAGTACAATTTTAGACTGGGCCCTTTGTTTTAGAACTGGTTCTGAAAGGGTGACCCATTACCTCGATAACTTTTCTCTCATCACTAGTAATAGCCCTGATTGCGCTTCTCTTTAGAGGCTTTCACCTCCCTGGCTGAGGAGCTTGGGGTACCTTTGGTGGCAGACAAAACAGAGGGTCCAGTTTCGACCATAACCTATTTTGGGTATTGAATTGGACACAATCGCACAGACATCAGCCTACCAAGGGAGAAGCTAGCAGCACTTAAGGAATTAATTCTGTAACTTCTTCCTCTCAAGAAGGTCACCCTTAGGCAGAGTCGATCACTCTTGGGTCACCTCAACTTTGCATGCCGGGTAGTGCCCCCTGGCTGCCCCTTTTGTAGGAAATTGGCTAAGCTGTCAGCGGGACTGCATGCTCCTCAACACAGAGTGCGCCTCTCTAAAGTGATCAAGTAAGGCCTGGAGGTTTGGTTAAAGTTCCTGGATAAGTACAGGGGAATTCTTTGTGGCAGGACAATTTGATGCTGCGTTCAGACTTTCAGGTACAGTCTGATGCAGTTGGTTCCCTGGGGTTTGGTGTCTACTTTAGGGGATGCTGGTGTGCTCAGCGTTGGCCTACCAGCTGGCAAGGAAAACCTATCACGCGTGACCTCACCTTCTTAGAATTTTCCTATCGTAGTTCTGGTGCACTTGTGGGCTGATGAGTTCAGGAATCACCAGGTATGCTTCTGGACTGACAATCAAGCGGTTGTCAGTGTCCTGTCTAAACAATCATCACACTCTCCTAGGGTGGCAAACGTGCTCCGGTGCTTTGTCCTTTTGTGCTTAGAATTAATCACCTATTTCTCTGCCAAATTTACACCTAGGGTTAACAATGACATCGCGCATGCTCTGTCTCGTTTTCAGATGGACTGTTTCCGCTCATTAGCACCAGAGGCGCAGCAATTGCCACAGCCATTCCTGGAGCACCTTTGGAACATGATGTCCTGAAGTGAGTATTGGCTTTAGTAGTCCCATCCACGCTTAGACATCATAAAAAGGCTTGGTTGGACTTTATGGAGTTTCAAGGCAAATTAAAAAATGCTAGGCTTGACACACCCCCTACCAAGGCTGAGGTTCTGCAATACTTGGTACATTTTAGGGAGCTGGGTCGCGCAGCAAAGACTCTATAACATCCAGTCAGCTGCAATCTCCTCCTTCTGTAAGGCTATTTACTCCATAGACCCTTGTGCGGATTTCTTAGTGTGAAGGGCACTGGGGGGCTGGCGCAGGCTGCTGCCTCCCAGCAGTGATGGTAGAAGGCCCATAACATATGACATTCTATGCCAAATCCAAACAACAACAACAACAAAAATAAAAGTTAAGAAGTATCTGTTGGTCCAAGTACAAGGCCCGGTTATTTTTTGGCTGCATACGCCATTGAAGGAATGGGTTTCTGTGCAGGGACCCAAAATCCACTTTTTTCTGTTTCCAAGGGAGCATTTCTAGAATGCTTTAACTTGAGCTCTTGAGCCAAAACCCAGCTGTATAAACAAGTGCTCAGAGCCCTCTCCTTTATCAGTTTGTGACGGCAAGGATGACCTTGGCTGTTCTAGTGGAGTAGGGATGACATGTCTGTTAGGATATTTCTGTTCCACCTTAAAAAGGGGACAGGCTGTTGTGATTCACAACCTACGTATTTCCTGCTCACAGGAAGTTTCTGTTTGTCTATTGCTTTCGTTTCTCTCTATGTGCCCGAGACATCAACGCAGGCAGTCATGTTTTCTTTGTTCTGACCAATGCTGAATAAAGTTGTAAATAATGCTCTCCTGCGTGCATCTTTCGCTGTGCAAATTCTGCTGATAGAGCGTGCACCAGCTCTGGAATGTGGCAAGCTATTTCTGGAGCTCGTGTTGCTAATTGAATGATACTGCGTGTCTACGGGAGATCGATGGATCGTCCGGAATCGACGTGGGGTCATGATGGCCTTTGTCTCCCTGGCAGTATCCCAACAACAGGTTATGGTTCCAGATTCACAGCACTTACAGGAGAGTAAGACTGCGACAGACTGCTGTGAGTTATGTGGAAAAATTGCCGAGGCAGAGTGACTTTGATGTCCGGCTGGCTTAATTGACCTGGGAGCCGCACTTCATGATTTATGAGCTGCCGAGATAAGAAGTTTTTGAAGGCATAAAGGCTCACGGCTCAAGTAAAAGCCTGGAATGGAGTTTTTCCAAGCCTCTGAAGGCACTGAGTGCCCAAAGTTACAGGCACAATTATGAGACTTGGGCAAGTTGCTGTGAGAGTCTACTTCATCAGTTTGGAGTGTGGCATACTGTGTGTGAAGCCCCACTAGTTCCTCTGACAGATAGATGGAGGGCCCAAGATTCAAGGGCCATAGACGTAATTGTCTTGTCCGTCTCTCTGGAGGAAATTGCTACGCTAGCTGGCAATACGACAGCACGTCAGATGTGGAATGCTTTGAAAGTAGCTCATCTGCCGGTCATCCCAGCCCAGAGTTTGACTGCATCGGAGGTCCTGGCTGTTTCCCAGAATGCGAGTGAATGCAGGGATGCTGAGGGCACCGGTTGCAAGCTGCAGGGGGAGCTGACTGTGATGTCATCCCAGGCAGCATTCCAGCCTCCAGGGGGAGCCAAGGAGTCAGCAGCTGAGAGCTCTGATTCCCATGAGAGCCAAGGTCATCGTCTTTGCAGAGGCCAGAAGGCCAGAAGTAAACAGAGACAGATGCCTGTTTGATGGCCAGGAGCAGGGGGGCAAGCAGCAAAAGCCCACGCCGGTGGAAAACAAGGTTTTGCTTGCTGTAAAAGCTGCTCCAAAGGCCAAAGCCAGATTTATTGTTGATTCGGGATGCACCCACCATCTGGCAAAAGATAAGCATCTGTTTATCTCCTTCACACCTCAAGACGGAGAGATCCACCAGGCTGATGGAAAGACGTTGTGAATCGCAGGAGAAGGGACTGTGAGACTTGCAAGTCTGCACACTACCATCAAAGATGTACTTTATGTTCCAGGTGCTGCAGACAATTTGCTCAGTGTCCCACAGCTGACTGGGTGTGGCTTTGAGATTTCCTTCAAGAGGAGCATCTGTGTCATCAGGAAAGGCAAATAGGACATTTTGCATGCAAAGTTTATGGATGGCTTATTCTGTATAACTTATGATGACAATGGTGCTGCTGTGTCAAATGTTGATTCTTGTTGTGTTGCACAAACTAACAAAGTTCTTCATGCAGGATGCATTCACAAGGCACACAGAAGGTTTGCTCACATGTCTTGGCAGGCACTGGCCAAGATGCCGGAGTTGGTTCAGGGTTTGAACATCAAGCCCTGTAAGTATCACATGAAATGTGTATCTTGTGCAGAGAACAAGGTGAAGGTTGCTCCAAAAGGCAAGGAGTCTAGCAGGCAGGCTTCCAAACCCTACCAGCTAGTCCACGCAGACCTGGTTGGTCCACTTGCGCCCTCTTTGGGTGGAGCAAGGTACTTCATGGTTCTAATTGATTCTTTTTCCAGGTACATTCATGTGTTTATGCTGCAGCAGAAATCGGAAGCGTTTCCTAGGTTCAAGGCATTCTGTGCTTGGTTGGAGAATGTTCACAGTAAACGTATTGGCTGTCTCTTTACTGATCAGGGCGGGGAATTCATTTCTCAGCAGTTTGAAGCTTTCCTGACTGAGAAGGGAATACAGCATGACTTGTAAATGTTTAGATTGCCATGGATGAATGGACTTGCGGAGCGAGCAAACCAGACATTGCTTCAAGGCCTAAAAACCTTGTTGCATGATGCCAATCTCCCTGGGAAGTATTGGGGGGAGGCTTTATCAACGTTGGTTTATTCCTATAACAGGAGACTGTCATCACCTATTGGTTGTACTCCCTATGAAAAGATGTTTGGTAAGAAACCTTACGTCAAGCACATGAGAATCTTTGGTTCTGACATGTGGGTACACACCCCACAGAGCAACAAGCTTGGGAAGCGTGGGGCACATGGTTTGTTCATGGGGTAAGAAAAAGGTGCATACAGGGTATGGATGACTGATTCTAAGTCCATTAAGTTCACAAAGAGTGTTGCGTACAATCCTAAGTGGGGGGGGGGGGAATGTGGGGATTTTCCAGAGTTACCCAGAGGAAGATGAAGGTGATGTGAAAAAAGCAGATAATGTTGAGGTAGAAGAGGAAGCTGAGGATGATGATGATGATCAGAGTTCGGATTCCAGCTCAGTGGGCAGCGCTGCTGCTGATGTCAGCGACAGTGATGACACAGCAGACTACAAGAGCGCAAAGGCCTCAGTCAGACCATCTGATGCGTCTGACAATGAACTGGAAGAACCACTGTTCACCATTGGTCACTTTTCTCCTAAGAAGGAGGAGGTGAGTGCAGAAGACTTGTGTCTAGTACGCAGATCTGAAAGGGCCACGAAAGGCAAAGCTCCAAAGAGATTTGCTGATGAGTTTGCTAAGATAGCAACTGCTGTTCTTAGTAGCTCAGAGAAGGTGTGGGAACCTTCAAGCTTCAAAGAGGTTCAGGAGTTAACCTCTAAAGATGCTGAGCCTTGGCTTAATGCCATGAAGGCTGAAGTTGATTCCTTGAACAGGAACCAAACTTGGGAGCTGGTACCAGTAGTCCCAGGAATGAGACTGGTTGGCAGCAAATGGGTCTTCAAGGCCAAGACAGACCAGAATGGCAAGGTTGTCAGACACAAAGCCAGACTGGATGCCAGAGGTTTTTCACAGGTACCAGGACAGCATTACCACGAGACCTACTCACCCACCGTCACGTATGAGAGCATTCGGCTAATGCTCAAGATTGCTGCAGAGGAGAAACTGCATGTTTCCCATCACGACATTAATACAGCTTTTTTGTACGGGGTTTTGGGGAGGAGCTGTTTATGCTTCCACCTGACAGGATGCAGATACAGAAGGGAATGGTCTGTAAACTTCGGAAATCCTTATATGGTCTCAAGCAGAGTGCCAGGTGTTGGAACACAAAACTCACTGAGACATTGCTTTCTCTAGGTTTTCACCAGGGCAAAGCTGATCCATGTGTGTTTGTCAAGGAGGAGGGGCAAAACAAACTGTATTGTTTATGTTTTGTTGATGATCTTCTGATGTTTTGGAAGAATCAGGCTTTGTACCAAAGCACCCTAGCTCAGCTGAAGGAGCACTTTGACATGAAGGATCTTGGTGAGGTATCCAACTATCTTTCTCTGCAGGTGGAGAGGGACCAAGCAGGTAATTTTCTGGTACACCAAACACAGAAAATTGCTGATGTATTAACTAGGTTGAATTTGGTTGATGCAAACCCAGCAGGCACACCGATGGTGACAGGTTACCAGGTAGATAGTACTGCTGAAGCGTTTTCTGACACTACGCTGTACAGATGCATTCTAGGCAAGCTGAATTTCATTGCTAGATGTTCAAGACCTGACATAGCTGTAAGCTGTAACCTGCTTAGCAGACATGCCAACAATCCTACTGTTCAGGATTGGAAAGCTCTGAAACGCATAGCCTGCTATTTGAAAGGGACTTTGCACTACAGGCTGAGGTTCACCAGTCAGAAGACTGGAGGTCTTGAAATCTTTGCAGATGCTAGTTTTGGAAGTGACACCACAGATGGTACAAGCACTTCTGGAGTATGCTACATGTACAACCACTGTCTGTTTGACTGGCTGTGCAAGCAGCAGACAACAGTGAGCCTAAGTTCCTGTGAAGCAGAACTCAATGCTCTGTCATTTTCACTCATGGATTGTGAATGGTTGATGCAACTGTTTAAGGACATCAGAGTTTCTGTGAAATGTCCTATACAAGTGTATCAAGACAATAGATCCTGTTTGGTTTTGGTGAACTCAGAGTTGCAAGCAAAGAACCAAGTACCGTATTTTTCTCACCATAGGACACACCGGACAATAGGACGCACTTTGTTTTAGAGGGGGGAGAACAAGAAAAAAAAATTCTCCCCCTCTCTGCCCAGCACCCCTTCAGTGAAGCGGCAGGAGGCGCTGCACAGAGAGGGGGAGAACTTTCCCCCTCTTGTTTTCCCGCTCTAAAACAAGGTGCCATTTAAGGTGCGTTCAGGCGGCTACCTTGGAAGCCTGGAGAGCGAGAGGGGTCGGTGTGCACTGACCCCTCTCGCTCTCCAGGCTTCAGGTTCCTTTTGACCTGCTCTTTGGGGCTGGCACGGGGAAGCCCACCACCAGTCCCAAAGAGCAGGTCAGGGAGCAACGGAAAGGCGCAGGGAGAGGCTCCTGCCATAGCTGCGCGTCACCTCTCCAGCCGGGAGAGGGTCACGGGGGGCTGCTTTAGTCCCGCGCGTGCTCTCCCGGCTGGAGAGGTGACGCGTGGCTATAGAGGCTCCTGCCATAGCCGCGTGTCACCTCTCCAGCCGGGAGGGGGTCGCGGGGTGCTTCTTTAGCCCCGCCCGCGCGTGCTCTCCCGGCTGGAGAGGTGACACGGGGCTGTAGAGGTTCCTGCCATAGCCGCGCATCACCTCTCCAGCCGGGAGAGGGTCGCGGGGCTATGGCGTCTTCGCTCCATAGGACGCACACACATTTCCCCTTCATTTTTGAAGGGGGAAAAGTGCGTCCTATAGAGCGAAAAATATGGTACTTGCAGATTAAGCTACATCGTGCAAGAGAGTGTATTCAGAAAGGACTCATTTAGGTGTCCTACATGCCAGGAAATGAAATTCCTGCTGATCTGTTGTCTAAGGTTGTTAACAGAGAACAACCTAAGGTTTATGTACAGAGGTTGCAGTTGGGTTGAACCACAGGTACTACAGGTTACACGGAAAGGGGGAGGGTGTTAGGATATTTCCGTTCCACCTTAAAAAGGGGACAGGCTGTTGTGAGTCACAGCCTATTTATTTCCTGCTCACAGGAAGTTTCTGTTTGTCTATTGCTTTCGTTTCTCTCTATGTGCCCGAGACATCAACACAGGCAGTCATGTTTTCTTTGTTCTGACCAACACTGAATAAAGTTGTAAATAATGCTCTCCTGCGTGCATCTTTCGCTGTGCAAATTCTGCTGATAGAGCGTGCACCAGCTCTGGAATGTGGCAAGCTATTTCTGGAGCTCGTGTCACTAATTGAATGATACTGCATGTCTACGGGAGATCGATGGATCGTCCGGAATCGACGTGGGGTCATCATGGCCTTTTTCTCCCTGGCAGTATCCCAACAATGTCTAGGTCTTATCTTACGTCCTGACGCATAGACCTAGTCCGGGAACAGTGCCAGAGTGTGTTCTTGGAGTTGGTGACCTCTTGCTCCAAGATAAGAGTAGGAACAGGAATACCCTTTTATGGTCAGAAGTGCAGGAACGAATATCCTTTTATGGTTAAGAATACCGGAGCAGGAACACATGTGATGTCAACCTGCGTGTATAGGCTGATGTGGTTGGATTCCTGGGGAAGGAGGGAGAGGGTGCCTGGAGGATATATATACTGCATGAAATTTCTCATTTCTTTGGACTTGCTGTGGACTCACCACACAAGTGCCTTCTGCTATCTGGAGAGCAGAATAAACTCTTTCTTTGAACCAACCTTGGTGTCATTTGACTTCCTTCCTCCTGTCCAGGAGCAACGCAGAGCCCACCAATCAGTAAAGTCTAATAAGGCTACACCATTGCCTCCTTTGGCGCTCTGCGCATTGGCGAAGTGGTTTGTGAGGGCCAACAAGATTCCGCTGCTTGGGGAAGTTTGAGAGACCTGACCTTGTCCAGATCCAATTTAGTCCTGCATGTCCGATGTTCCAAAACTGATCAGCAGGGAAAGGGGGCCCTTATTCGGCTCCGAGCAACTAGTCACAATGGGCCATGCCCAGTAAAGAGTACTAGACATTTCATGTACGTGAGACCAACCGTCTCAGGCCCATTCCTCATACATTTGGATGGCTCCTACCTTGCACGGCATCAGTTCATGCGCGCTATGCGAAGGGCGATTGCTGCCTGTGGTTTACCCCCAGCTGAATTCGCGGCCAACTCCTTTCGGATTGGGGCCACCAGCACAGCAATGCATTTGGGACTCTCAGCTGAATGGATGAAGGACTTGGGGCGGTGGAAGTCACTGGGGTCCTCTAGCTTGGAGGCAAGAGGGAACTCTGTGGGCCGTCCAGCCCACCCTGAGCTCAGGTAGTACCAGAAGCCGATGCATTGGGTGCCCCCAAGCAGCGGGTATATCCCCATCCGCAGTGCCGCTGCTTGACCTGACACCAGAGAGCCAGTGCTGGTGTCGGCAACCATGTAGTGCCATGGGGAAGGGAAGAGATGTGTTCCAGTTAGATCTTCTTCTGGATTGGAAACCCTGGGGGTCATCCAGTCCAACCTGCCGCAAGGCACCACTCACCCTCCGGTGTGCCCAGGGTGTGGTCGTCAAGCAGACCTTGTTCCAAGGTGCCACCCCGCCACGCCCACCTGGTGGGGCCAGCTCCTAGGAAAGGACAAGGGCTGGTGGGATCTGGAGCCGTTCCTTGACTCCCAGCACCCACCGCGCCACTCCTTGGTGTGTGGAGTACCTCAGGGTGCGATACTCTCCCCGATGCTTTTCAACATCTTTATGCGCCCCCTCGCCCAGCTTGTTCGGAGTTTTGGGCTGGGTTGTCATCAGTATGCCGATGACACCCAACTCTATCTGTTGATGGATGGCCATCCTGACTCGGCCCCAGACACACTGACCAGATGTTTGGAAGCTGTGGCTGGATGGTTACGTGGGAGCCGGTTGAAGCTAAATCCTTCGAAGACAGAGGTCCTGTGGCTGGGACGGGGCGATATGGGATTGGGGGGGCAACTCCCATCTCTTGCGGGGGCGCAATTAGTGCCAGCACCGTCCGTTAAGAGTTTGGGTGTAATCTTCGACACCTCCCTCTCTATGGAGGCGCAGATTGCAGCTATAACAAAGGCGGCATTTTTCCATCTCCGCCAAGCTAAGCAGTTGGCTCCTTACCTCTCTCGCCCTGACCTAGCCACTGTGATCCACGCGACGGTCACCTCCAGACTGGATTATTGTAACTCGCTCTACGTGGGGCTGCCCTTGAGACTGACCCAGAAACTCCAGCGGGTGCAGAATGCTGCAGCGAGACTCCTTACGAGGTCTTCGCTGCGAGATCACATTCACCCGGTGCTATACCAGCTGCACTGGCTCCCGGTGGAGTACAGGATCAGGTTTAAGGTGCTGGTTTTAACCTTTAAAGCCCTATATGGCCTAGGACCCTCGTACCTACGGGACCGCCTCTCCTGGTATGCCCCACAGAGAAACCTACGGTCTTCAAATAAAAACATCTTGAAGGTCCCAGGCCTCAGAGAGGTTAGGCTGGCCTCAACTAGAGCCAGGGCTTTTTCGGCTGTGGCTCCGATCTGGTGGAACGCTCTGTCACAAGAGACCAGGGCCTTGCGGGACTTGACATCTTTCCGCAGGGCCTGCAAGACAGAGCTGTTCCACCAGGCCTTTGGCCAGGGCACAGCCTGACTCCCTCCCTCGGCAATCTTCGCAGAGCTCTGGCCCAATGGTTGCCAGTGGCTTGAATTAATTAATTTTTATAATGAATGATTTTAGAATGTTGTTTATGTTGTACTTTTGTACTGTTTTATTGTTGTTAGCCGCCCTGAGCCCGGCTTCGGCTGGGGAGGGCGGGATATAAATAAAATTTATTATTATTATTATTATTAGATGACCCTGGGTGTGCCATCCAGCTCTACCATGCTATCATTCTGTGACGTTGTAAAGCAGGACATGCTCAAAGCAGAGGGTGCTGGATTTTAGTGCTGCACAGGCTGCTGCCCCTGGGTGGGCTCAGACCCAGCAGGGAATTTGGTTTCCGTGTAACATGGCCACCCCATTTCTGGCACGACAAGATACACGAGGAGAAAACACTTTCCTGTCTCCTGTGGCGGCCAGTTCGTCCCTCTCGCTCTCCAGGCTTCAGCGAAAGCCTGCATTCGCCCCAGAGGACGCACACGCATTTCCCCTTCATTTTTGAAAGGGAAAAAGTGCGTCCTATAGGGCCAAAAATACGGTAGTTTTCACTTAGTCTTGGGTTTCTGGTGAATGTGCTTCATTTGCGGCTGGCTTCATTTCTTTTCCATTGGTTTGGCTTGTTTTTTGGACTTTTGCTTTATTGCTTCCTTTGAGAAGTTTTCTTGTTTTTGCATTCTGGTGGTAATACTTTTGAATGCTTTGGGGGTTTCTGGTGAATCTGCTTTGCTTGGGGTTGGTTGGCTTCTTTGTCAGTTTCCATTGATGTTGCTTTTACATGTTTCTTCTGCTTCTTTTCAATAGGTTCTTGTGTTTTTAGTGGTTGACTTCATTGTTGGAATGGTCATTAGACATTTCTGGTGGTTTTGCTTCATTTCTGGTGGTTTTCCTTTCTTGGGGGGGGGGGATTATCAGATCTCATAAAAATTAATATACTCAAAGGTGCAAACCCCCAAAAACCTAGAAATGAAGCAATCTGTTATGTACTAACCTTGGATCCTAGAAAAATAGGCAAGTAGGATCCTAGAATGCAACAACTGATTGGTCTTTTCCTCCCGGCCATTCAGGCGCCAGGAGGGAAGCAGAATTAGCCAGTCAGCTTTCCCTAAGAAACCAGAGGCCTTTCTCTTGGGCATTGTCGGCCAATTGGTGTCAAAGAAAGACAGAACTTTTTTATGTATGCTACTACAGCAGCAAGAATACTCATTGCAAAGCATTGGAAGACTCAAGATCTACCCACCCTGGAAGAATGGCAGATGAAGGTGATAGACTATATGACATTGGCTGAAATGACCGGCAGAATCCGTGATCAGGGGAAAGAGACGGCGGATGAAGATTGGAAGAAATTTAAAATTTATCTCAAGAAATATTACAAAATTGATGAATGCTAAAATGTTGAGGTTTTTAGAAAGAAAATGAGATTACAGCGACATAAGATTAAGTAAAAGAAAAGAATAAATAAGGGACAAATTTGATAAAACTAAGTTTAGGATTTGCTGAAATAATTTTGGAAATTGGGATGTAGAAAGGGGAGGTTTGGGGGAGTCAGAGAAGTGAGGTTTATGAAAAAAAGGATATGAAATTATACATGTTTGTTTGTTTGTTTCTTTATTTGTTTGTATTGTCTATAAAAAAATTTGTAAAACCAATAAAAAATATATTTTTTTTAAAAAAACCAGAATTAGCCAGTCAGACGGGACTCATTGTGTAAATAATGTATATAAAAGCCTGAGGTTGTTGGGGGGGGGCAATAAAGAGCATGAAATACATACAGGACCCCAAGTATATCTCACAATCGTAATTTATATAAAAGAACCCATGAAACGAAAACCGCCCTAAAAGAAACAAATTCAACATAAGCCCAAAAACGAACCAGAAACAACAGAAACAAACCACATCCACCAAAGATGAGAAAACCAATGGAATAGAACCACAAGAAACCCACACAGTAAACATCTCAGGGAATGCCCCTTCCGATCGTCAGGAGAAGGGGGGGTTGCGGGATCACGACCCCGCCCACACTCGCTCTCGCGAGGCTGGCGCCAGCCTCGCGGGAGGCAGGGATTCCCCCAATTAGCATCCCCTGTGGCGCCAGCCAATCGGCTGGCGGCAGGGGCGGGCCTTAGAAAGGCCACTTAAGGTCGGGGCAGCCCTCGGCTTGCCCCTTTTCACCCTGGAGACGACGCGGTTTGCTGGGTCGCCGTGAGGTTCGTCGTCTTCCAGACTTGCCGCTCCTCGTGGTTCGGATTTCAGCGCTCGGATCGCCGCGCTGGCAGCGCTCATCAGCTGATCGGATCTACCGCTCTTCAGCTGTGCACTAGATCGCCGTGCCGGCAGCATCCCAGCAGCTCGCAAGCAAGCGCCCGCTCATCAGCTGAGCTTCGGATCGCCAGCTACCGCTCGTCAGCTGCGCCCGGGATCGTCGTGCCGGCAGCCGATCAGCAGCTCGCCAACAAGCGGCCGCTCATCAGCTGAGCTGCGGCAGCGAAAGGGAGCGCCTTCAGCCTCTCAGCAGCCTGCCAGCAAGCGGCCGCCCATCAGCTGATCCTCCGGCAGCGGATCGGAGCGACGCGCCCCTGCTTGAATCTACCTCCGTGCTGGTCTCTCGGGTGCGAGCAGCCACCGCGCTCAAGGCTTACGAGCCACGCCGCCGAAGCGCCACTGTCCGCATCTTACCCACGAGCCATTGGCACATCGCTGGTGCCGCGCCGCTTTGTTTGACCCTCCCTGGACGGATCGCCATAGTGAGCAGCTGCAGCGCTCACTGAAGGTTACAAGGGGGAATGGGAGGCTATTGGGGAGCGTGGTGAGGGGTAGCGGCCACGAAGCCTCAGGGCCGGAGAGTCCTTTTGCGGGTACGCGGGGGGCTTTTGCAGCGACTGTTGCAGATTGCAGCGTCCTGGTTGCCTAGCCAACGGTCGCCATTTTGATTGAACCACGTGGCTTTAGAAGCGGCCATTTTAGTAGAGGCATCTCTAGTTGGGAGTGCATAGAGGCTTAGTGCTTCCCTTCTTACCTGGCTGAGAAGTCCCTCTTTAATTTAATTTAATTTGCCTCCGCCCACGTGGCCTGGTGGCGGCCTTTTTAAACTAGATCTGCTACCTAGCCTGGTTTGAGGAAAGCATTCGCAGTCATAGTGATTTAGCTGGTACTGAATTATATTTGAGGTTGTATAGGCTATAACCTAGCCGGTTTTTCCGGCCGCTTTCCCAGCATTTACAATTATTTATAATTATTTGGTGGTTGGCGCTAAATTAATTTGAGCTGATTTTGTATTTGATAGCCTTACGCGTTGTATTTAAAAGGACATTTGGTGGTTTATAAGGCTATTCCCAAAGTGGTTGTCAATTGTACTGGTTGCTAATATATTAATACAGAATATCTTGCTTGGTTGACAAGGGCTACCTGACCCCATTGACCGCAATTCCTGCTGTGTTTCGTTGCTTATCCAGGCCGCCTCTGCCTGGAAATTCATTTAGCAGGTTAGACTGATAGTGATATAGCCCCAGTTACATAAATAATTATAAATAAGTAATCACATATATATATACATAAATAAATAAATAAATAGAAAAACAAGTATAAATAAATAAATAATAAATAAATAAATAAATAAATAATAATAATAAAATAAATAAAATTAAATTAAAAAACAAGCAAACATATAAATAAACAAATAGGTAAACAATAAATAAATAAAATAGACACTCGATTTGCTTACTAACTTGACTTGACTTGCGCCCACCCCCCCGAGGCACTGCTTTCAGCTTGGTCATGGAGGGCAGCAGCAACCCCCAACAATCTCAGCGTGGCAACGCCCTAATGCCAACAGGCCCTTGTAACCCTCAGGCCTTGGCCCAGCTTTTTTCCGCGCTGCAATCATTCTACGCGCAGTGCAGGGCACCTATCACTCCCTCTCCGAACATTGTCGAGGTGTCACAAGATTGCATACCAGACACCCCCCCCCAGTCAGCAGGGTCAGGATGGTCCCTCCACTAGTGCAGCTAACGTGGTTGAGCAGGCCCCCAGCAGGCCACGGACGCGCCTACAAGCTGCTAGAACTCAAAAATCTAAGTCAGGTCCACTGAAAGGCAAGGCACCAGCTAAAAAACCTAGGGCGAGCGGACAAAAGGCCAGGCCGGCGGTGGCCTCTACATCAGCCCCGCGCCAGGAGGTGATTGATGTTCCCAGTGTTTTCCAGGATAACCCTAGGCAACCAAGCACATCGGAGGAGTCATCTTCTGAGGAGGAGCTGCCCCCTCAGCAGGTGGCCGCTGCCAGCGACCCGGCCCCCCATGACGATGCTCCACGGGGCGGAAAGCGGAAGGCGAAGAAGAAACACCGGTCGAAGAAAAGCAAGAAGAGGGACACTTCGGACTCCGAGGAGGAAACAGGTACCTCTTCATCAGATGGGGATAGTGACGCCCCAATGGAGGCATATTGGGGGAGGGGGAGGACACTGGAGCACCCCAGTGGGTGCATGAGCGGAGGGCAAACTCACACAGGAAGACATTTAACGGCACGCTTGATTGGAAGGATGGGGCTCTGGTTCCAGACGTTAAAGTCTCAACCAACGCTGCCACTGACTTTATTCTGGGGAACCACCTCTCTAAGAGGAAGAGGAATAAGATATTGAATGGCAATTATGTAGATATGTTTTCCTTGCTGCCCCCAGCTCAGGTCAAGGGAAAAGGGGAAAAAATTAAGTACTATGGGAAAAGGAGGTACAGGGTACCCCGGGTAGAGCGAACGTTCGAGAATTGGCTTAATGGCTATCAAGTGTTTATGGCTGTGGTGTCAAGTTGCTATCCCAAGAGGGGCGCGCACCTCGTGTCCTACCTGGCACACGTCAGGAGGGCACGGGAGATGGCAGGAGATGAAGCTGCTTTGGCGTATGATGAAGACTTTCGGAGGAATGCCTCGCTGCTGTCTTCAACGCGCTGGGACCAAAAGGACAACAATTGCTGGTTTGAACATGTGGGGCCCAATATTGAGAAGAAAGCCGCTCAACAGCCAAAATCTGGCAAGGTGGAGACCCAACGCCGTAGGCAGTGCTGGGACTTCAACAAGGGTACCTGTCAGCGCGTTACTTGAAAGTACTTGCACGAATGCGATAGGTGCCTAGGCAGCCACCCAGCAGTCAACTGCTTCAAAGGGAGGCAGCAGCCCTTTCGGGGAGGCAGGGGTCACCTCTCCCGGGGAAACAGGGGTGGCCCCGCCGGACCTGCAGCCCCCTCCCAAGGGCCAACTGGGGCTCGTTACTAACATCTCCCTAGGCCTTGCGTGCTCTCCGATAAAATTGGAGCCCTTGAGAGCATTGTTAAAGTTCTATCCAAATAGACGTGCAGCCCACCTACTGGATGAAGGGTTTTCTGAAGGTTTTAGAATTCCGGTTGCCTTCACACCCAATTCCAGTTGCCCCCCTAACCAGAAATCAGTATTAGAAAGGCCCGACATCGCGTTTAAAAAGATACAGAAGGAGATTACAGCCGGCAGGGTGGCCGGTCCATTCGCAACTCCGCCTATCGAAGGGCTTCATATCTCCCCCCTTGGTATTGTCCCAAAGAAGGCCCCCGGTGAATTTAGAATGATACACAACCTGTCCTATCCCAAAGGATCCTCGGTTAATGACGCCATTCCCCAAGAGATGTGCACGGTGAAGTATTCGTCTTTCGATCAAGCTGTGCGGTTGGTGCGGAGCTTCGGCAGGGGCGCCTTTTTGGCAAAATGCGACATCGAGTCAGCATTTCGCCTACTCCCGGTTCATCCGGAAGACTACCACTGGTTGGGTTTCAAATTCCAGGGAGCTTACTTCATTGACAAAGCTATGCCCATGGGTTGTTCTGTTGCCTGTGCTGCGTTCGAGACCTTCAGCACATTCTTGGAATGGGCCCTAAAGTTTAGAACTGGCTCTCTGGGGGTGGGTCATTATCTCGATGATTTTATTTTGGTGGCAAGTGACGCTGGGGAGTGCAGGTCCCTCCTCCTGGCCTTCGAGTCCTTAGCTAGGGAACTGGGTGTCCCTCTGGCAAGCGAGAAGACCGAGGGCCCGGTCTACCTTAGAGATCTTGGCCGGGCCCCCAAAACCCTCAATATTCATTCAGCAGCTATATCCTTCTTTTCTAAAACTTTATTTTCTGTGGATCCCTGTTCGCATTTCGTTGTGTGTAAGATGCTTGAGGGCTGGCACAGGTCCAGGCCTCACGGCCGGGACAGGAGAAGGCCAATAACTTTAGATATACTCACCCAAATCCGTAGGAAGCTGAGGGCCCTGTGTTGGTCAAGATATGAAGCCAGATTATTTTCAGCAGCGTTTTCTTTCGCATTTTTTGGCGCCCTACGCATAGGCGAAGTGGTTTGTGAGGACCGCGCAGCGTCCAGGGGGCTACTACTTGAGGACGTAACTGTGGGCAGTGCGCATGTAATGTTAAGAATCCGTAGTTCGAAGACTGATCAGCTTGGCAAGGGAGCCTTGGTTCGCCTCCAGGCGACTCAAAAGGCGGGCCCTTGCCCTGTAAAGGATGCTAGAAAATACCTGTGTGTAAGACCAGAATCTAGTGGCCCCTTTTTCTTGCATTCCGACGGTTCCTCCCTCTCAAAGCAGCAGTTCACGAGGGTCATGCGCAAAGCAATTGCCGCCATCGGGCTTCCCCAAGAGGAGTATGCCGTGCACTCCTTTCCCATTGGGGCGGCGACCACCGCCGCCCATATGGGCTTACCGGCTGAAAGAATTATGGACATGGGGCGCTGGAAATCCAACGCATTCCAGGGTTATATACGGTAGACCTTCTAAATTCCCCTCAGCTTTCCCCCTGGGCACTCCTCCTGATCCGGTTCTCCGATTCTCTCTTTTCAGGTACTGGTGTGGTTCGACTGTGGATCCTCGGCCACAGCATCGTATATTGGGCAAAGCGGCGCGCCGAACAAAGGGGCTGGGTTAAAGAGCTACGGCTACCCAGCTGGGTCAAACTATCATGGATCACTAGGA
The DNA here is from genome assembly GCF_964188305.1 of Podarcis bocagei. Classification (NCBI taxonomy): domain Eukaryota; kingdom Metazoa; phylum Chordata; class Lepidosauria; order Squamata; family Lacertidae; genus Podarcis; species Podarcis bocagei. The sequence continues at coordinate 82,349,434 of NC_138131.1, forward strand.
GGGGTATGCGTTGGGAAGAGTTTTTCCCAGTTGTATCCAAAAAAATCGCTGCCGAGGGCCCACCCAGTGCCTTGGTCGTCCAGCTGGGCGAGAACGACTTGGCGTATAGGAAAGGGGTGAACTTGATGTGGAACATTATCAATGACTTGGAATTGTTGAGGGCATCCCATGAAAACATTACAATAATTTGGTCATCTTTGCTGGAAAGGCGATGTTGGCGGGATGCAGAGAAACCCATTGCTGTGAATAAAGCTAGGAGGATTGTGGAGCGCACGGTGGCACGTAGAGTGGCCGCATGGGGCGGTCGGGTCATTCAGCACCCATGCATACGGTTTGACAAGGAAATGCTTTATCGCTGGGATGGCGTGCATCTATCTGATGCGGGAAATGATATTTGGTTGGCTGATATTTTTCAAGGTGTTAGGGATTGGTTACAGGTCTGAGGGTATTGGCGGCGAGCCGGCTTGAGGCTCGGTGGCGGTAGGCATTGGCCGGGGTATTGTCATGCAGATGAGGTTGGGGGGGGAGGAACGCCATCACCTCCCCCAATGCTTGAAGGGTAGTTCGTTAAAGGACTCCGAGGGGCGACGCCTCGTCCGAAACCTACGGAGGCTAGGGCCTAAAGCGCGCCCCCGAGCGGTAACCCCTCGGGGAGCGCCTAGGGATACGCATCTCAGGTGGCTCCCCCTGTTGGTGTTTAACCCTTCCCGGTCAGACCGGATAGTCGGTTAGGGGCCAATGCCTAAAGCCAATACCCTTCATTTCCTGTAATCAATAAAGTTGTGGCCATTTTCGCCCATTAACCTAAAACGCTGTGTCCGTTGTCTTTATTTATTCCACCTGTGGGGGGGGAGGGAATAGCCACACAATGCCCCTTCCGATCGTCAGGAGGAGGCGGGGTTGCGGGATCACGACCCCGCCCACACTCGCTCTCGCGAGGCTGGCGCCAGCCTCGCGGGAGACAGGGATTCCCCCAATTAGCATCCCCTGTGGCGCCAGCCAATCGGCTGGTGGCAGGGGCGGGCCTTAGAAAGGCCACTTAAGGTCGGGGCAGCCCTCGGCTTGCCCCTTTTCACCCTGGAGACGACGCGGTTTCCCACCCACCCGCCCTCTAGGTTTTGCCACTGACCTTGCTATGGGCTTTGGCTGGTCGCCGCAAGGGGCCTGGTAGGAGTTTTTCCATTTGGCTAATTGGCTGGTTTTGTGAGCCACTTGGTTTTTTCGCCTACCTCGTAGCAAATCGTCACAACTCCCTCGGTTTTGGCGGTAGGCATTGCGCGGGGTATTGTCATGCAGATGAGGTTGGGGGGGAGGAACGCCATCACCTCCCCCAATGCTTGAAGGGTAGTTCGTTAAAGGACTCCGAGGGGCGACGCCTCGTCCGAAACCTATGGAGGCTAGGGCCTAAAGCGCGCCCCCGAGCGGTAACCCCTCGGGGAGCGCCTAGGGATACGCATCTCGGGTGGCTCCCCCTGTTGGTGTTTAACCCTTCCCGGTCAGACCGGATAGTCGGTTAGGGGCCAATGCCTAAAGCCAATACCCTTCATTTCCTGTAATCAATAAAGTTGTGGCCATTTTCGCCCATTAACCTAAAACGCTGTGTCCATAGTCTGTCTTTATTCCACCTGTGGGGGGGGGGGGAATAGCCACGCAAAAGCGAAATCACCCCCACACCATGCAAAACTAAGGTTTAACTGGCTTTGGGGTTTCTGCGCAATTTACTTTTCCCCTCTTGTCGGGGGTTTCTGGTGGTATTTCTTCTGCTTCTCACATTTCTACTTCTTTTCTTTTCTTTTCTTTTTTAATAAAGTTTATTGGTACAACAAGAAAAAAGAAAAAGAACACAAGTACCAAATTACGCACAAGAATAACCATAGACACATAATTTTCTTAGCAAATAATAAAACATCTATTGGTCTTAACACTAAAGAACCAACCTCCCTTCTATTCCATATTTCAAATTCATATTACTTATTGCCAATACACACTTTTATCATAATTAAACTTATTCTTAATACCGTATTTTTTGCCCTATAGGATGCACTTTTTCCCCTCCAAAAATGAAGGGGAAATGTGTGTGCGTCCTATGGGGCGAATGCAGGCTTTCGCTGAAGCCTGGAGAGCGAGAGGGGTCGGTGCGCGCCGACCCCTCTCGCTCTCCAGACTTCAGGAGAGCCCCAGCGCCAGCCCCACAAGGTCGGGGGACAGAGGGAGGCGGAACGCCGCCATCCTGCTGTCTCCCGAAGTGGTTTGGAGGCTGACGGCGGGGAGACCCCGCCGCCAGCCCCGCAAGCTCCGGGGACAGCGGGGAGGCGCAGCGCGTCATCCCGCTGTCCCCGGACCTGATCTGAAGGCGGGCAGCGGGGAGAAGAGCGCTTCTCCCTGCTGCCGGCCCCACAAGCGCCTGGGGGGGAAATAATTTTCCCCCCCTTTATTTCCCCCCCCAAAAAAAACTTGATGCGTCCTATGGGCCGGTGCGTCCTATGGGGCGAAAAATACGGTAAATATAATTTCTTATATCTACCTTGCAACTATTACTCGAATGCTGCAACAGAATTTAAACTACTATATTTATTTTTCAGATATTCTTTGAAAACCTTCCATTTTGAAACAAATTCCTGTTTTGATTTATTCTTTATTTTTTCTGATAAACCATCTAATTCGGCATATTCTGTCAGCTTTTGAATCCAATCTTGTATAGAGGGGATTTCATTACTCTTCCATTTTGCTGCGATCAAAACTCTTGCTGCTGCTGTCACATATAAAAAGATACCCTTCCTCTTTTGTGGAATATCTAAATCTGTTATTCCCAGGAGGTAGGCCTCTGTTTTTTTATTGAAAGAGATCTTTATCATTTTTTGCAGTTCTGCATGTATACTCTCCCAGAATACCTGTATTTTCCTACATATCCACCACATATGGTAGAATGTTCCTGAGTCCCCGCATTGCCAACAATTACTTGACACATTTTTATACATTTTTGAAAGTTTCCATGGTGTTAGAATACCATCGATGTTGCATTTTTTGAAAGTTCTCTCTAATCGTGTAACAATTTGTGAATTTCCAATTGATCTTCCATAAATTTTCCCATTGTGCCATGGTTATTGAATGGCCAAAATTCTGGGACCACCTCACCATTGCCACTGTTACCTCCTCCTCCTTGACTGTCCAGTCAAGGAGGAGTCGATAAGTTTTGGAAAGAGTTTTTCTTTTAGAATTTACCAGATCAGATTCGAATCGGGAAATTTCTGTTGAGAACCCCTTTTGTTTGTCAGATTTAATTTTTTCAAATAACTGATGGTATTGAAACCAGTCTGAGATGTGTTCTCTTATTTCCTCAAAGTTTTTAAATTTTATTTGGTAATCTCCATTTTTTAGAAGTGTTTTATATGTTGGCCAGCTTTCCTGGTTTTTTTTTCCGTTTTACTGCTATGGCTTCTATTGGAGAAGTCCACCACGGGACTTTAGGCTCCATCAGGTCTTTATATTTTTCCCATACAGCAAAGAGTGACTTTCTTATTATATGGTTGGTAATTTTTTAATGAATTTTCGCTTTTCCATATATCAGGTAGGCGTGCCATCCCCAACAGTTGTCAAAACCTTCCAGGAGGTCCGAATCCTGCAACGTGCACCAATCTTTTAGCCAGGTGAAACAGGCTGCCTCGTAGTAAAGTTTTAGGTCGGGTAGAGAAAAGCCTCCTCTCTCTTTTATGTCTATTAAGATCAGGTGTTTAATCCTAGGTTTCTTCCCTTCCCACAGGAATTTGGAAATTTCTCTTTGCCATATCTTGAGACAACCTGCTTCGCCCAGTATTGGAATCATTTGAAATAAAAAGATGAATTTTGGAAGCACATTCATCTTTATAATGGAAATCCTACCCAGAAATGTTAATTTTAGTTTACTCCAGGTTACAAAGTTTTTTCTAATCTCTAACCAAGTTTTGGCGTAATTATCCTGAAATAAGTTTATGTTCTTGGGGGTGATCCAAATACCCAAGTGTCAGAGCCGCTTCCAGGTCCCAGCTCACAGAGGACCACGCTAGCCGGCAGTATTGTACAAACTTCTTTATTGAGTTACAGTTTCCATTTTCAAGCCGCAGCGCGCAGCTCTACGTCTTAGAAGCTAGACCGGCGAAGCTCCGTCTGAGTCTCCGCCTCCTGTACACCAACTTAATACTCTAGCCTTACTCCACCTCTTCCGTCTTTCCTTTCTCCTCTGGGTCCCTCTACCCCCCGTGGTCTCTTCCTTCCTGGACTCTTCTGACGCTGACCCCCCCGACTCTTCTCCCTCCTTGCGGCGGGCTTTAGGACCTGGCTCCCTATCCGGGCTGCTTACTGTGCCGCCTTCCTGTGCATTTGAACTTGGCGCGCGCGCGCAGCCTTCAACCTTCCTCTTGACCGTTTCCTCGCTCCCCGATGGAGGTGTGGCCAATCCTAACTCCTGCCCTCCCGCTTGCGGCGAGCCGCCAGATCCCGATACCTGGGACCCCTCCCCCCTACTGCGCTCTGGTGGGGAAGCTGGTCCCGATTTCCAACTGCTGCTCTCTGAGTCCCCTCTGGTCCCTTCTACCTGGGGTGTCCCCCTAGGCGCCCCCCTTGCTCTGACCACTGGCGCCCCTTTCTGTGAATCTTCCGACTCACTGGAAAGACTCGGAGATCTCGGGCCGCTGTCATCGCTCATTTTACCTTCGGATTCCCCCCCCCCTCGCTCTCTGTTTCCTCCCTTTCCTGTGCCTCTGCTCCTGAACCCCTGACATCCATCCCCCCCTCGAAGCCCCCCCTTCCCCCTCCCCTCCTTCAGGCGTGGGTGCTGGGTGCTCCGTTGATATGGGGGTGAGTGCCGGATACAGTTCATTCCCCGTGGCGTACATCCAACTGGATAAGTCTGGCTCTTCCTCCTTGCACTCGCCGACATCGATCTCCTCTGCTTCCATCTCTGTGCCGCCGTGCTCGAACCCAAGGTCCTCCCCGAACACGTCCATGTCCATCTCTCCCTCGGTCCCTTCTGGGGACGTTGCTCGCCCGGGACCCTCCAGCCACTTCCTGCGCCACTGCTCCTCTGGTCGGTCATCCCACCAATACGAGGGTTCTGAGGCAGATCCCGAGGGTGACCCCTCTGGGGAACGTGTGTTCAGTGTCGGTTCCTCATCCGAGTCGAACCCCTGGAACGTGCTGGCTGAAAGCGTGGGTGTGAAAAGCCAGTCGTCGAAAAACTCGGCTGGCATGGGCCTGTGTGGGAAGAGGGCATGAAACTCGTCTTTTAGCAGACGTTCTTCCAAAGCGTAGCCCGGCACCCAGCTGTTGGCACTGACTGGGGTGCCTTCTCTGGCGAGAAGGTATTCCACTCCGTCTTCCCCCCATCTTGAGTCTAAAATCTCTGTGACCTCGTTGATGGGCTCCCCCTCTGGTGACCCCCCCTGCGTGGTCCTTTCCCTGAGCGGGCTTGGTGCCGTCCCTGGCTCCTGAAATCTGTGCGGTGCCTTGTAGGGAGTGAGCACTGATCTATGGAAAACCGGATGCATCCTGGATCCCTCCGGAAGTGTCAGCCGGAAAGCCACCGGGTTGACCTGTGCCTCGACTTGGTAGGGCCCTAGCTGCTTATGGCCGAGCTTCTTTTTCGCTAACGATCTGGCCGGCACTGCCTGGGCTGCCAACCAAACCCAGTCTCCCACCTGTATTTCTTCCCCAACCCTCCTGTGTCTGTCAGCCTGCAGTTTGTATGCGTGCTTAGCTAGCTCTAACTGCCTTCGAAGCTGTTCGTGGACCTCCTGCAACTCTGACGCGAAGGCGTCCGCTGTCTGTGGCTCCCCCTCCCCCACTCTCTCTAATCCCGGGAAGGTTCTGGGATGCCTCCCATTGTTGGCGAAGAACGGCGTCACCCCCGTGGACACGTGCTTCGTGTTGTTGTAGACGAACTCGGCGAGTGGCAGGTAGTCCACCCACGTTGCAGGCTGCTGATTTGCGTAACATCTCAGGTACTGCTGCATGATGGCATTGACCTGCTCCGCTTGCCCGTTGGTCTGCGGGTGTCTCGCCGACGCTAGGTTGATCTTGACGTTCAGGATGCCCATCAGCTTCTGCCAGAAGTTCGAGATGAACTGCCGCCCCCGGTCGGACAGTATAGACCGTGGCAGACCGTGAACCTTGAACACGTGATCTATGAACAGTTTGGCTGTCTGTTCCGCCGTGGCCACCTTCGCACACGGAATGAAATGTGCCATTTTGGTTAACAAGTCCACCACCACTAGCACTGCTGTCTTGCCCCTCGAGCTGGGCAGATCCGTGACAAAGTCCAGGGCCACTCTCTCCCACGGTTCGAGCGGAGTTTGCAGCGGTTCCAGCAGTCCCGCCGGCGGTTTGTGCACTGGCTTAGCCCTCTGGCAGGTGTCGCACCTCGCGACGTAATCCGCGACTTCCCCCCGCATCTTGGGCCACCAGAAGTCTCTGGCGACTAATTCTATCGTCTTCTCTGTGCCAAAGTGCCCGGCGGTGGGTGCGTCGTGCAACTGCTGCAGTACCTTAGCGCGGAGTTCGTCTCCCGGCACGTAGAGGGCCCCTTTGCGCATGAGCAACCCTTTGCGTATCTGGAACTCGCCGCCCTTCGCCGTGCCCCTGTGCACCTCCTCCATCTTCGCTCGTGCGAAAGAGTCGTCCTGCAGCGCGCGACGTACCGCATCCAGGTCGACGGTTGCCGAAGCGCACGCCCACGCTTCTGGTGCGAAAATGTGCTTGACCGCCGCTGGCGTTGCCTCCTCGAGGTATTGCGGCTTCCTGGACAGTGCATCCGCCATGATGTTGGTGTCACCTGGGACGTACTCTATCCTGAAGTTGAAGTCCGCAAAGAACTCCGCCCAACGTAAGTGCCTCTGGTTCAGGAACCTCGCCGTGCACCAGTACTCCAGATTCTTATGGTCCGTGCGGACCTGCACTGTCTGTTTGGCTCCGATCAGGAAGTGCCTCCACGCCTTGAATGCTGCGTGAATGGCAAGCAACTCCCTGTCCCAGATGGTGTAGTTCTGCTCCGACTTGCTGAGCTTCCTGGAGTAGAAGGCGCACGGCCTCCAATCCCCATGCGGATCTTGCTGCAACGGGACTGCTCCCACGGCCCTGTCTGAGGCGTCTGTCTCAACCCTCATCGGTTTGCTAGGATTTACATGCAGCAGCTGCTCTTCGGACGAGAAGAGACGCTTGAGTTTCTGAAAGGACTGCTCCGCCTGCTCCGTCCAGATGAACTTCTTCTTCTTGGAGCTGAGCGTGTCGGTAATGGCCGCCGTCTGCATCGCGAACCCCTTGATGAACTTTCGATAGAAGTTAGCAAAGCCGACAAACCGCTGGACCTCCTTCCGGTTGCGCGGGCTCTTCCAGTCCAACACTGCGCGAACCTTGGCGCTGTCCATGGCGAGCCCCTTGTCCGACAATTTGTAGCCCAGGAAATCCACCTCCGTCATGTCGAACTGACACTTCTCCAGCTTGGCGTACAGTCTATGCTCCTGTAGCCTTTGCAGAACTTCCTTGACGTCTCTGTCGTTAACCTCCTGCGATTCTGAAAATATCAGGATGTCGTCCAGGAAGCAGACACACTTCTTATAGAGGAGCCCCGCTAACACGTGATGCATGAAAGCTTGAAAACAGTGGGAGCCATTTTGTAATCCAAAGGGCATAACTCTGTATTCGTAGGTGCCCAGGGGCGTGAACATGGCTGTCTTCCACTCGTCGCCCTCCCGTATGCGAATAAGATTGTACGCCCCTTGCAGATCCAACTTGGTGAACACGCGTCCTTTGCGCATCGTCGTGAGGAGGTCGTCGATCTTGGGCATGGGGAAAGCCGTGGGCTTGGTTTTCGAGTTCAAAATGCGATAGTCCACCACCAGCCTTTTTTGGGGCGTGTCCTTCTTCTTCACAAAGAATACGGGACTGCCCCCCACTGCCTGGGACTCCCGGATGAACCCGCGCTTCAAATTATGATCTATGAACTCCCTGAGTTCCTGTAGTTCATCTTCAGACATGGAATATAGGTTCCCTGTCGGCAGCGTCGCCCCTGGCAGAAGGTCAATCTTGCAGTCATAGGGCCTGTGTGGAGGTAGCTTGTCCGCTTCCTTCTCGCAGAAAACCTCCAAAAATTCTGCGTACTTGTGGGGCACTGCTTGCAGCGTGCCCAATTGCAGCTGTGCGTCCTCTTCTTCCCCCTCCAGTCTGGGTAGGATGCAGTGTTCTGCACAGTAAGAGGAGCCGAAAGTTAGTTGCCGCTGGTACCAAGCCAACGTCGGACTGTGCCTGTCCAGCCAACTCATGCCCAATACTACAGGCGTGTCCGACAGTTGGGTGACATTAAAGCTGATGACTTCCCTGTGATTTCCAATTTGCATCACCATCGGTGGCGTTTGCTTCACCACTTGCCCCCCTAGCAATTCTCTGCCATCCACCGTGACAACCTTCAGGGGCAGCGTGGCTGGCAGTAGCGTTATCTTGTGCTGCTCGATGAAATCCTGCCCTATAAAATCCGCGTTGCTACCAGAGTCAATGGTAATTGGCACTTCCATTGTAAGTCCGTTGGGTAGCTGAAGCGATGCGGTGAGCTGCACTACTGGTTTGGGCGGGAGGGGGTCTGTGGGCTGCAACATCCCTGGGGACTGCTTCACTGACTCGTCTGGCTGGGCCCCAGTGCCTCTGTTTCCAGCCAGACTCCGTCGTTTCCCTGCTGTGGTTCTCTCTGCTGAGTTGCTTCTGTTACCGTCGCGGAGGCTGCAGTGTGCTTGTGGAGCCTCTGGGGACACTCTTTCGCCATGTGCTGAGGACTGTCACAGAGGTAGCACTTCCTGTTCCCTCTAGGAGGCTTCGCCTTGACTGCTCCCGGTGCTAGGGCTCTGGTTGCTGACTGAGCCCTGGCACCTCCAACCTCCATAGGTTCCCCTCCTCCTCCTGGCGGAGGCGTGGAGAGCGCACGCGCTGCATCCCTGGGAAAGAAGGAAGGCGCTCTCGCCGACTCGCGTCCTCCACGCCCTTCATCTCTGCTCCATGGACGTTCTTCTAGACGCACTCCAATCGTCAGCGCCCTCTGAACGATCTCCTGAGTGCTCCGGGGCCTCTCCCCCCTCGCAATTTCGTCTTTTACCGCACTGTTCAACCCTTCCCAGAACAGGTCTCTGACTGGAGCTGAATCCTTGTCCCATTCCAGGGCACTGACCAGTGCAAAAAAGCGGGAATGATACTGCCTCACACTGGCCCTCCCTTGTTTCAGCCCATGTATCTCTTTTCTGGCGATATCAACGTCTATATTTGATAGAAAACACGAATCCATCGCTTTAATGAAGGCATCCGCACTTCGGAGCGCCGGATCCTTATCTCTCCATAGATTGCGCAGCCACGCTTTAGCGTCTCCATGCAGATGGGATAAAATAAACCCCACCTTCTCTTGCTCATCTCTAAAGTCTTTATCCAGCAGTTGCAGCGCAAACTGCACATCTGCTCGGAAGTTGGGGTACTGCTGTAAATTCCCATCGAAATGAGATACAAGGCTGCCTCCTCTTCTCCCCAGCCCAATTCCCTCTGATTTGGGTCCCGGTTGCCCCTGCTTAGTAAGCACTTCCAACCTGACTTGGAGATCCTTGTAGGCGGCAGCCGCTTCCTCCTCCCTCTTCCTGGAGGCTAGTATCTCGGTGTTTAGATGTGACACTGCATTTTGCAGGGCTGCTATCTGCTGTTCAGTATTCATCTCTTCCGACTTTCGTGAGCTTGCGAAGCACCAATCTCCACCCCTCGCTGCGCCCACTCACGCTGCGAGGCTTTTGGTGCAAAATCTTGGGACGGAGCTTACTGTCAGAGCCGCTTCCAGGTCCCAGCTCACAGAGGACCACGCTAGCCGGCAGTATTGTACAAACTTCTTTATTGAGTTACAGTTTCCATTTTCAAGCCGCAGCGCGCAGCTCTACGTCTTAGAAGCTAGACCGGCGAAGCTCCGTCTGAGTCTCCGCCTCCTGTACACCAACTTAATACTCTAGCCTTACTCCACCTCTTCCGTCTTTCCTTTCTCCTCTGGGTCCCTCTACCCCCCGTGGTCTCTTCCTTCCTGGACTCTTCTGACGCTGACCCCCCCGACTCTTCTCCCTCCTTGCGGCGGGCTTTAGGACCTGGCTCCCTATCCGGGCTGCTTACTGTGCCGCTTTCCTGTGAATTTGAACTTGGCGCGCGCGCGCAGCCTTCAACCTTCCTCTTGACCGTTTCCTCGCTCCCCGATGGAGGTGTGGCCAATCCTGACTCCTGCCCTCCCGCTTGCGGCGAGCCGCCAGATCCCGATACCTGGGACCCCTCCCCCCTACTGCGCTCTGGTGGGGAAGCTGGTCCCGATTTCCAACTGCTGCTCTCTGAGTCCCCTCTGGTCCCTTCTACCTGGGGTGTCCCCCTAGGCGCCCCCCTTGCTCTGACCACTGGCGCCCCTTTCTGTGAATCTTCCGACTCACTGGAAAGACTCGGAGATCTCGGGCCGCTGTCATCGCTCATTTTACCTTCGGATTCCTCCCCCTACCACTGAATGCAGGAAGAGCAGAGGACTGGAGTTATAGGAACTAATTCATCTTTTTCTTTCTTAGTCCACTTCTATTTTACTTTGATCCATTTTTAAATCTGTGAGTCCTTTGATTCCCTTTGGCAACAGAATCGATTTTTGGAGCAAAGGGTGAGCTGCTGAAAGGAGAGCTATTTATTTTTCCACTCCCAAACCCCTGAAAAATGTCAGATTTTGTGCAGACATGTGGATGCCCTGTAAAGTGATTGAATGAAGCAGGATGTGCCTCACTAAATAGCTGGTCTTGAAGCAGCCTGGTATTCAGTTCTTCCAAACAGGCCAAGATTCTGCCTAGCCCAGATCTCATGGAGACCTCCTATATGAAAGAGGCAAGAAACCCCACAGAGAACAAATGAGGACCTGGAAGAACCTTCAGAAGCCCCACAAGGCAACCTGAACCGCCTTGGCTGTTCTTACCACCACCGAAAACCACCCTGACCACATTCTGAGCCCTCTTTTGATCCCTGATGCTCCCTCTCCGGACCTCAGGAGATGGCAGTGGACCCTGATGGGAAGCTCAGAGCTGCAACACAGGTACTTGCTTGGCTGCCAGAAGGCACAATCACAAGGAATCTTTTGGGGAGCAAAGGTCTACTCAGCTCCTGTGCCCACGGCATACACTTATAAAGCACTATGACACCACTCCAGACAGTCATGGCTTCCTGGGAGCTGTAGTTTGTTGAGGATGCTGAGAGCTGTCAGGAGATTCGTAGCCCCCTCACAGAACTTCATTAGTTTGCAGAGACAACACCCTTCCGTTGCCCGCAATATGGTGAAGATATAAACTAGGAAGTATCTGGCCTAGTCAAGCTACTTTCGTGAGAACCAAACTTTTCCTGATGTGACCTTGCTGGAAAAGATTATAACAGAGATGAACTCACCTACGTATGTCTGAAACTTCCTCCCCTACCCTCCCAGAGCTACAGTTCCCAGAGTAGCTATACAATCAATCCCTCTTCCCAGGAAACTCTGAGAACTGTAGTTCTGGGAGGGGTATAGGGGGCTCCTAACAATGCTCAGCACCCTTAACAGACTACAGCTCCCATAATCCTTTGGGGAAAACATGACTGTTTAAAGAGGTATCATAGTGCTTTAAAGGTATGACTTGAATGTGGCCTAAGCATTGGCCATGGACAGAATGGGCAGGTTGCCACTGATAAGACTTTTGTTGTAAAGAGCTGTGTGCAATGAGCTGGAGAAGAAGCAGAAGCCGCAGTAGCAACCACCACCTTAGTAATAACCCATGAACTTTAGTGGTAATTTTACTATTGGAAACCAAGCTCCAACTATTCAAAATGCAAGGGAAATCTCCATGCAGTGTGTCACCCATAATCACCAAACTATCATGTGACAATTGCAGCAATAAAAAAGCAGGAACATGGGGATGCAATCACACTCTTTGCAATTCCCAAGTAATCTTCAAAAATCTGGAATGAAGCATTACAGGGCAATGAAGTGATCCTCTGTTTAGAAATCAACAAGCCACTGCTGTCAAAAGGGAGGGATGTTGCCTTAGACAGGGTATCAAAGGCTTGATTCCAGAACTGAACCCAGAGCCTCACTAAAATTCCTGGATATTTCATACTATCTACAGGAAACTCTGGTATTAAGCATTTGGCAGGTGAAGGACATCATCCTAAGCAGTGAACTTTCCAAATTTTAAAATAATTATAGTTGATTAATGGTGCTGTGACATGCTACAGAGATGAAGATTCTTCTTGCTATAATTCAGACACAGCAACACCAAATCATAATCAGAAGAAAATAAAATACAGTTGCAAAGCCAGGCAGTGTTGATGGCACCTGGGAGACTGATGGGTAGGAGCTGATAGAGGAGCCAGCAGTATCAGACTCAACTCTGTTCATTACCATAATAAAATGGTAATGAAGGCTGAGGGTGCAAATTCAAAATGGAGCCAGATGGATAAACAAGTGCATAGGCACAGTGGCAGAGCTTCATGCTCCGGCACTGAGGGCAGAGAGCAGGCGGGGGCAGGGCTGGCACGCGTCCTGGGGGCGCGGTATGCCGCCTGTGGGGGTGGGACGCCCAGTGTGGGCGGGGGGGGGGGCAACCACGATGGAACCCCACTGGGATTGCTCTGCCGGGGGTGGTGCGCTCCGCCCGTCCCCTCTTCCTCCACCAGTGCATAGGCAGCACATGTCAGTTCAAGAAGGACACTGACAAACTGGAACGTGTCCAGAGGAGGGCAACCAAAATGGTCAAAGGCCTGGAAACGATGCCTTATGAGGAACGGTTAAGGGAGCTGGGCATGTTTAGCCTGGAGAAGAGGAGGTTAAGGGGTGATATGATAGCAATGTTCAAATATATAAAAGGATGTCACATAGAGGAGGGAGAAAGGTTGTTTTCTGCTGCTCCAGAGAAGCGGACACGGAGCAATGGATCCAAACTACAAGAAAGAAGATTCCACCTAAACATTAGGAAGAACTTCCTGACAGTAAGAGCTGTTTGACAGTGGAATTTGCTGCCAGGGAGTGTGGTGGAGTCTCCTACTTTGGAGGTCTTTAAGCAGAGGCTTGACAACCATATGTCAGGAGTGCTCTGATGGTGTTTCCTGCTTGGCAGGGGGTTGGACTCGATGGCCCTTGTGGTCTATAACAACTCTATGATTCTATGATTCTATGACTCTGGAACAGAAGCATTGCTTGTAGCCATCTCTGATAATACACTTTCATGATCCTTGTATGATTTTGCTATCCTCTTGGACTACTGTTGTGCTGAACATTTAGCCCACATTTTAATTTTAAGGGAGCCAAGGGGTGGCTGTGAGAGTCCCTTGTCTCATTCTAAAATTATCACCCCAGGGATTTGCATTCTGCAGCTTTCCTAGGCAACCACTCTTCAAAGCCCAGGGAACGCCACAATAAGGCAACTCCTACTAGGAGGCATATTCAGATCAGGACGTGTGAGCAGCCCGGGAGGCTGAGGGGTGTTGAGGAAATCATAGCATTGTAAAGTTGGAAGGGCCTCCCCAAGGGTCATCTAGTCCAACCCCCTGCAATGCAGGAATCTCAACTGAAGTATCCATGCCAGATGGCCATCCAACCTCTGCTTAAAAGCCTCCAAGGAGTCTGTTCCACCGTTAAATGGCTCTTATCTTCAGAACGTTCTTCCCAGTTTAATCAGAATCTCCTCTTTTGTTATTTGAATCTGTTGGTTTGGGTACCACTCTCTGGAGCAGCAAAAAACAGGCTTGTTTCCATGAGGCAGCCCTCTACAATTCTATGGTTCTATGTAAGATAGCAAGTGGCTTAACATTTTGCCAACTCTGCAGTGGGTGGCACACTCTGCTTGCTGGCTCAGACAGAACACATATTGGAGGGTCTTGCACTTTCTCTGGCTCTCCTCCCACTCCAGGGATCTCCAAGAGCAGGCCTTGTGCAAGACCAGCATTATATGAAAACAGCAGCCTCTCAAGCAGAGAGGCTGAACTGAGATCCATTGACTTTCTGTAATGCTCCTAGAAGGATAGGCTAAAAGGGGGCAGGGAATTCAGACAAATGAGCCCAAGCAGATGGCTTGATTTTCTGAAATGCTGCACCATGCAGCCTGCAAAGCAGGGACATCTCCATCATCTCCTTTCTCAGGCTGCAGCAGATGGATCCAGCACAGCAGTCTCCTTGTAGAACCACCCAGCCCAAAATGCCACCTTTGCCAGCCGTTAGTCTTACCTTTGCAAGCCCCTGCAGCACCCAGGTGGCAGATGGCGGCCAAAACTCGCCAGATGGCCTTCTGCTCCTCCACCACAATTCCCAGGATCTCCATGGCAGTGTGGAGCTGAGCAAATGCAGCTGAGGCCTTCTGCTTCTCTTCAGCCTGCAAGGAGAGAAAGGAACAGCCAGGTCTATGGCATGAGGGCATGGGCTGGGACCAGAGATACCAAGGTGCCTTCAGAAAGAATGGCAGCATACAAAGCACCCTTATAAAGAACCCGATAGGGCCAGAACCTCTCCAAAATACATCACCTACATTGATTATTCTTAAACCAGCATGTGAACATAGGAAACTAAGAAAAACCTGCTGGGTCAGGCCAATGGCCCATCTAATTCAGGATCCTGCTCCCACAGTGAATGCCCCAAAGGGAAACCCATAAGCAGGACCCAAGCTCAAGCTTCCAGCCCCAGGTTGGCGAAGGGTCCAGTAGAAGGAACCCCCAAGCTACAGAACTGAATGAGAGATAGTGCCTAGGTTACTTCCCTTGTAAGGACGGTAGAATCTTTCAGTTTCAGTTTCTTAAGTCACAGGCAAAAATACACCATAAATAAGACATTGTGGGGGCCAGGCTTCTGCTGAGGGGGAGCAGAACCTCAGATAATTGAGTACTTTCAATGCTTTTCAATAATATTTTTGGATCTGCCCCTCCTTGGCTATACCCATGTCTTAAGCTTAGCTCTCCTCATTTCCATGTCACCTTAAAAATATTTTGCCACATTCCCACATCAGTTTGCAATTAAAAGAAAAAATCACCAGCATTTTTAGTGCAAATTTCTCATAACATGCACATAGTTTGTATGTATAACTTGCCTAATGTATTTTTGTAAAACAATTTAAATTAATGTAATACATTTCTGTATGTTATTTCCCTAATACATGCATTTCTGGACACATGGCTTGACTGGAGGACAACCTTGCAAAATTCAGCAAGTGTGGATTTCAAACAATGGCTGCACTTCAGTACTCATTTTGTTTTGGGAAGTGCAAATTAAGTAGGTTTGCCTTTAAATGCAAATTGAATCACATTTCTCCTCCATCCCTAGTCCCTTGTTGTGTTTGAGTGTGATCAACAGACAGAATTCAGTATGGCTGGGCTAAGCAATTGGGAGGAGGTGCAGAATTGTGCGGGGGACGGCCCTTGCCTGCTGTGCCCTATACCACCCCCGAATTTATGGGGGTGGGGGCACTAGGCACAAAGCCCTCCTGTGGGATTTCCGGCTCTCCTGGACGCCGTTCCTGATTCGCGCCGCTAGTTGCAAATGATCTTTAAAAGAAACAATTTGGACAAGATTAATTGCACATGCTTCAAGGAAAAAGGGGAGTAAAGACTGCTGACAGAAGAGATCTCTGATAACAAGACAAGAATAAAATATGAGAAGATACGTCAAGATATGGTATGACAAATGGGGGAGGGGGGAGAAAACCTGCCTTCCTTTTTTTATGTGATTTAACAAGAATCCCCTCCCCTAATGAGTCAGAAACTAAGGACTTAAGCTGTGGATTTAAGGCTGTGTGGAGATAAACTTTCGATCCAAAGCAATGTTTCAAGATGAAGCTGGAAAGCTAAGAGTTCTGGAATGACGCAGTTAAAAATGCCGTCGCCATTTTGGGAGGCATTGTTGGAGCTCTTGGGTCTGGGAGGAGAAAGAGAGAAATAGAGTTGTTTACATATCGTGGATCAACTCCTCGGTGGGACTTAAGAGCGACAAATGCCAAAATTTATGATGGAAAGAACGAGGTTATCTACTAAGGAGATATATGGAAACCATCTGGACTTAGTGGAGGAACGGGAAATCCACACAGGATTATTATACTTGCTATCGGCTTAAGGAGACCAACAGAAGAGATCGTAAAGGAAAAAGAGAAATTATATGAATAAGATATGATGTGGAAACACCAAGATAAGACTGGATAGAATTATGAACTTTGTTTGGACTGATTGGGACTGATTTGGACATTAACGCAGTAAAGAAGATGATCTGAATCCCCCTTTGGATCTTGAAGTATGGGTTCCCCCAACAAAATTTAAAAATTTGGCTTTGTAATTTGGAATTTATATGATGTGATTTAATTTGATGTGATTAGCCAGTTAATAAAAATTATTTTAAAAAAAATACAAAGGGGGAGCCATTAAGATTCCAAACAGAAAACTGGATAAAATAAAGGAACCAGTGAGCTAAAACCTGGCATCATTCATACAAGAGAAAAGGTTTGTGCATTTTCAGAAGATGTACATAAAAGTTGAAAACCTGGAGGCAGAGATGACCCTACTTCAGAGCAGTAGATGGAAGTAGGGCTTCCATTTGATGAGCACCTACAGCTCTTGACCACAGAGAAAGTTGCTGAAAGAGCACAGGGTGGTTAATCCTGCCATGTCTCTCCCACACTGGACATGACTGGGGTCATTCCCCAGCACTGGGCAGCTTTTTCTAATTTCAGAAAATGTTCTCCGTTGCATCTCTGCATGATTGATTGTTGTTGAATTCCATACTTCTAAGCAGTCTCTGCTAGGATGATTAATTCTAACTCTGGCAATTCTCTGCGTTGTGATTACTGACTCAGATACATGGCCAGAATCACCAGTCCTCCTCCAGTGAGGTTGCCTGACGCCTCTCTGTATGTCATAGCTCTGTGCTTCTTTCTACCCATTCAGAATGGATGAGTGACTGACAGGTGAGTGACAGAGACCCAAGGAAGGGGCTTCTCCAAGGCTGAGTAATTCCTACTTAAATGTATTTGAAAAGTAAACCTTTTCAATAGTGTTTCCAATTCTAATTAAGCCATGCTCTTGGCTACCAAACATTTGAGACTTGAGATCTTGAAACTTTCAAAGGGGAGTGTGTTTGGCTCAAAGCAACTTTCTGAAACACTACAGCTGGAATAGACAGAAGGGCTGAGCATCCGCTGAGGACGGCAGAAAATCCCATTAACCAGCAAGTCCCAGAACTCTTTCAGACATCTAAGGGCCCCTCCCCATTCAACTTCAACAGACAGCATGTGTCACCAGATCAGAGAACACACAGCAAAGCTCCAAACTGTCACACTCCTCCTCAGTGCTTCCTTGGAGTAGAGCCTCTGGCTGTGAGGCAGACCATTTCATTGGGAATCCTGTTTTGCTAAGGTTTTTTTTGTGTATTTATTTTTTTGAGCCGTTCTTTGAAGTGTTGCTTTTAAAGCAGGGTGAAAACAATCACTTGAGAGGATTGTTCTGATCATGAAACAAACTTCAGAACATGGTTTGAAAAGAAGCATGATTCCTGGCTTGGCACTCACTCCAGCTACTTTCAGTGACACACCAACCTTTTGACTTTAAAATCTTGAAAGAGCTGCAATTGTCAGTAAGGACAAATGGACTTCAAGCCCCATTTACACAGGCTCTTTTGGAAGCCACATTAGCCCAGCTTTTGGTTCCAGATGACATCAAGCTTTTGGCACGTACAGTGTTACCCCAATCAGCAGGTGTTTTGTTTGCCCACGAATGGGAAACTGCCTGCCGTGCTTATGCTCCAGCTTTGTTTCAACAAATCAGGGGAAATAATCCAAATATTACCCTTGCAGACGTCATAGATGCCATGATGGGGCGTGGTCCTTTCACTCAAGCTTCAGTGCAAGCCACACTGCTGCAAATCTTATTGAGGGACACTGCTCTTGCTGCTAAACAAGCAATGAGAAAAATCCCAGAACCCACCAGTATTCAATCAAGGTGGGGTTCAATCAGGCAAGAGGCAAGAGAATCATATTCTTCCTTTATGGACAGGCTGCTTACAGCAGTGAGTCGTCAAATTGAAAATCCTGAAGCCAAACAAATAATTATCAAACAATTGGCCTTTGAAAATGCCAATGAGGATTGTAAGGTTGCGTTACAACCGATGATACACAATCCTGCCACAGACACAGCAGCCATGCTTCGCATTTGTCAGTCTGTTGGTACAACCACCCACAAGGCTCATCTGCTGGCAGCAGCGCTAAATGAAAACCAGCCTGTAGCCACCGATACAACTTGTTTCCAGTGTGGCAAACCAGGATCACTGATACCCCAGTGGGGGTAGAACAGTGGCCTCTACCAAAAGAAAAATCAGCAGCAGCGGCACCAGCTGTTTCTGAACAGCTTATTTCTGAACAATTGACTTTCGGCCACATTGAACCATCTTCATCCCACTGGCTCCAGCAGACAGGGAACGGTTTGCTTTTACATTGCCAGTATATAACAATTCGCAGCCCACCCAGTGATATCAGTGGGTTGTCCTGCCTCAAGGCATGCGGAACTCCCCTACACTTTGTCAACATTTTGTGGGTGAAGCATTGAAACCTTTCCGCATGCACCACCTAGAGGTGCTGCACACAAGCTGCATCTGGCAGTGTTTGCTACACCATTGTTGCCAACAGGAATTTATATGCTCAGACAGAAAAGAAGAAGACAATCTGCATTATAGAATGGCTACATTTACCACACACCCCACCTAAAAACATTTATTCCGTTGTTGAATCCACATCAGACATTGTTATCAAAGGACGTTCACGTGCTATAGCTTTGAGCGGTTCTGATGTTGCATCAATATATCTGCCCTTCTCACAGACTGAACAGCAGCATTTATTCATAACAAATGCTGCCGTGCAAATTGCCTTGGCTGATTTTATAGGTGTCATCACTTTTTTTAAAAAAAAATCATATTTATTAAAGTTTCCAAAAAATATAGAAATACAAAGATAAAATACACTTAAAGCCTTACTTTCAATACCAACTTTCTGGGACTCCCCCTTCCCCCTCCCAGCTGTATTCCCCTTTCATGAATTTAGTTCTACAATCTCTCACTCCCCATTTAAAACTTAATTTGTTTAACCCACTATCCAATTTAAATTACACAATCTTACCTCCCTCCCATATCATTTACAAAAATAGAAAAAAAAGATTTTCCCCCCAGATCCACCCCAGTTTCCTTCCACGAATTCCCTTTTTTTTAAAAAAAACATGTCCAATCAAAATGAAATGATATACAAGAGTTATATAAAGATATAAAAGATAAAAGATATAAAAAGATTCAAAAAATAGTTGCACAGCCTTTGGATTCCAAATCTCCCCCCCCCCTTCCCCGGTTTAGATTCCCTATGTCCATCAGTCTGTATGTTGTCAGCCTGGAGGTCTCGAAATCCATGGCCAGATTTCTCCCCAGTTCCACCTTGCCGGTTTTCTTTTAATTTATTTATTTTAATAATGTTTAACTTCAAACGTCCAATCTAAAAAAGGCCTTTAATTTCCTTGGTCTTTACCGCTCCTCCCTTTTTTCTTTCCATGTCGTAATCAGTCCTTTGTTCTTTTTATTCCTCACTTTCTCAGGTTTCTTGTCCTGTTCAGCTGCGAAAACGTTCTAATTCGGAAATCTGGTATCTCTACAGAGGTTTGTTGTTCAGGAACAAAAACTTACGTCCAGTCCCTTCCTTTTTTTTTAAATTTAAATTCATCATTAATACACATATACAAGCATACAAACATACATTTCTTACAATCCTTAAAAATGTTCAAACATACTTACACTCAATCCCACAAATAGTTCCTTTCCCCATCACCATCCACCAACCCTTCACCCCACCTTTGTGTTTGACTTCCAATCTACTCAATTACAATTTCTTTCCACTTCTATTACTTTCTTTCACACACCTTTACCCTAATTTCATACTTCTTTTTCTATTACACATTGTTTTCCATCTTATTTGATATATCAGTATTTGAAACGGAACTTGTTTATTCTAATAGGAGTTCTGATTTTTCGATATGATTTTGCAAGTATCTTTTAAACACCTTCCAGTCCCTATCTATCTTTTCTTTTGAAATCCTTCCAATTTCTTCCATTGTTTTGGATATATTGTAATACTCCAATAATTTGGCAAGCCACTCTGTTTTTGTCGGTATTATACCACTTTTCCAGTTTTTCGCAATCAATAGCCTTGCTGCTACTGTTGCGTATAAATATAAGGTCTTACCTTCTTCCCTTAGGCTTCCTGGTACAATTCCCAATAGAAAACCTTCTGGCGTTTTCCTAAATGAGTATCTAAACATTTTTTTCATTTCATTATATATTATTTCCCAAAATTGTTTGATGTTTAAACAATTCCACCATATATGTATCATGGTACCTTTTCCCGTGTTACATCGCCAGCAGATATCGCTACAGTTTTTATTCATTTTTGCTATTCTTTCAGGTGTTAAATACCATCTATGTTGCATTTTAAGGTAATTTTCTTTCAGTATATAACACATGGTGAATTTCATATCTTCTTTCCACAATTTTTCCCATTGTTCAAACATAATATTTTTCCCAATATCTTGCGCCCATTTAATCATTGATGCTTTAACCAATTCATCCTTTGTTTCCCACTCTAAAATCAGATTATACAATTTAGATATATTTTTTGATTTTTCTTGTATTAAATATTTATCGAATTTTGATATTTCTTTTTCAAATCCTAACTTTTTGTCTTTTGCTAATCTATACTTAATTTGAATATATTGGAACCAATCACTAATATGAGCTTTAATCTCTGTGTAGTCCTTTAATTCCAATTCTCCGTTTTCTTCCTTTAATACAGTTTTATAGGTAGCCCAATTTTCTTTCATATTTAATTTTTTCACTGCGACAATTTCTGCTGGCGATGCCCACCAGGGAGTTTTCGGTTCTAAGAGTCTCTTATATTTCTCCCATATTTTATATATAGATTTTCTGATTATATGCCCTAGGAAGCCTTTATGTACTCTCACTTTTTCATCTATTAAATAGGCATGCCATCCAAATCTCGTCTCTACTCCCTCTAAATCCAATACATCCGAGTCATCTAATTTGATCCATTCCTTTAGCCAGGTCAGACCCACCGCATCGTGATATAACTCCATATCTGGGAGACCAAATCCTCCTCTCTCCTTCTTATCTATCATTATTTTGTGTTTTATTCTTGGCTTTTTCCCTGACCATATGAATTTAGCCAAATCTCTTTTCCAGTTATTAAAACATTTATCTCCTCCTAGTATTGGGATACTTTGAAATAAAAACATCATCCTTGGTAATATGTTCATCTTTATTACCGACATTTTCCCTAGTAAGGAAAGATTTAATTTTCCCCATACTTGCAAGTCATTTTTTATTTCATTCCATGTTTTCCCATAGTTCTCATTACTTAAGTCTATAGTATTTGTTGTTAAATTTATTCCAAGATACCTTATTTTCTTTTTAATTTCCAATCCTGTAATTTCTTGTAATTTCACTTTATCCTTTTCTTCCATATTTTTCACTAGTATTTTGGTTTTCCCATAGTTTAATTTGAATCCTGCTAATCTGCCATATTCGTTTATGCATTCCAATATTCTAGGTGTACATTGTAGGGGATTTTCTGTTGTGATCATAACATCGTCTGCAAAGGCTCTTAACTTATATCTTTTTTCACCAACTGCTATTCCTCTTATTTGGTTGTCCTGCCTTATTTTCTTTAATAGAACCTCTAATACTATTATAAATAACATTGGGGATAGGGGGCATCCTTGTCTTGTACCTTTAAAGATGTTGATTTCTTCTCCAAACTCTCCATTAATAATAATTTTTGCTTTCTGTTGGTTATATATTGCATTTATACCTTTTTGGAATTTTTCACCTAGACACAATTCTTTTAATAGTTTTTTCATAAATTCCCATGAGATTTTGTCGAAAGCCTTCTCCGCATCGATTGAAATCAGGGCTGCTTGTTTGTCTCTTCTTACTTGTAGATATTCCATTATGTCTATTATATTTCTGATATTATCCTTTATTTGTCTACCTTCCACAAATCCAGCCTGATTTTTATGTACTATTTTTCCTATAATTTTTTTCAACCTATTAGCCAATAATCCTGCGTAAATTTTATAATCGGAATTTAACAATGAAATGGGTCTATAATTTGAGACCGATTCCAAATCCGTACCTTGTTTTGGCAGGAGCGTTATATACCCTTGAGTCCAAGAGTCTGGAATATTCCCCTTCTCTACTGCTTCCTCTATTACTTCTTTTAGTGGGTCAATTAATTCATTTAACATTTCTTTGTAATATTCTGCTGGTATGCCATCTGGACCTGGGGATTTCCCTATTTTTAATTTTTGAATTGATTCCTTAATTTCTACGGTTGATATTGGTTCATTTAATAATTTATGGTCTTCTTCTGCTATCTCTATTAATTTATTTTTCTTTATATATTCCTCTATTTCTTCTATTGGCACTTCATCTTTTTGATATAATTTTTTGTAATATTTTTCAAATTCTTTTTTAATTTCTGTCATATCCCTTATTGTCCTCTCTTCTACTTTTATTTTATTTATTAATTTTTCATTTCTTTGTTTCTTTAGCTGCCAGGCAAGGATCTTGCCTGGCTTATTTGCCCATTCAAAATTTTTATATTTCCAAAATTTGATTTCTTGTTCTACCTCCTGTTCTATAATTTTATTATATTCTACTCTCAGTAATTTAATTTCTTGATTTAATCTCTCTTTATTTTTGCTTGCATAGGCCAATTTTTCCTTCCTTTTAATTTCTTCTAAAAGCCCCCTTTTCTTTTTTTCTTTATTCTTATATGCTATTGAGTTTGGTTGTATGAAATATCCCCTAACAACCGCCTTCCCAGCATCCCACACTGTTTTAACATCTGTCCCTTTCCTCCAATTGTTTTCAAAATATTCCTTCATCAACTTCCTGGCTCCTTGTATTACTTTTTCGTTTTTTAATAAGAAAACATTCATTCTCCACATTTTTTCCCCTTTCTCCTCTTTTCCTTTAAGAGTTAATGATACTGGATTGTGATCTGTAAGTGTTTTTGGCAATATTTCGGCATTCTCTGCTTCAATTGTCATATCCTTAGTAATCCATATACTGTTGATTCGACTATACGAGTTTTTTGGTTCTGAGAAATATGTGAACTCCTTTTCAACAGGATGTTTATATCTCCATATATCCACTAAATCAAAAATCTTTACCATTTCCATAAAGCTTTTTGGCAGCTTCCCTTCATTCCCCCCCCCCCTAAAAGACCCACCATTACCCTCCCCACCGAAAGCAGCGACAAATGGCTGTATTTGCAAAAGACAAAATTCCTCGCTGGGCTCAATAACAGAACTAGAATGACTAAATGCTGTTAACCAGCCACCAACTCAAAAACGGATTCTACGCTTACTGTCCTGGAATATTGCAGGGTGGGGAAACAAAGGCGGAGACCCAGACCTAATGAACTTCTTCAAAGATTTTGAATTAATACTTCTACAAGAAACATGGTCAACTAGAGATATTAAAATTAATGGATTCACCTCCTATACGAAACCCGCTTTGAAAACAAACACGAAGGGCCGGCCGAAAGCAGGGTTCTGTTGTATGATCAAAGACAACTCAGGGTTTGAGATCAAGCAGCTAGAAAAATGCTTTCCACTTGCACAAGCTCTACTTTTAACACAAAAAGACGATACCTTGCTACTTGTAAACGTCTACATCCCCCCAACCAAAAACAACAGCAGCAGTGAAAATTGGTCACAGCTAACCTTCTATATAGAAAATTTGACCGATAAATACCCAAATGCTTCACTGATAATAGCAGGTGATTTTAATGCAAGAGTGGGAACCAACAATGAACAACTATGTAGCAAATTAAATTGGAATACTGATAATGATATCGCACATGCCCTGAAAATAGGACGTTTCTCCAGAGATAGGGTTGTAAACAACGAAGGCTTACGCCTACTCGAATTATGTAACAACTTTAATTTGCAGATTGTGAACGGCTCAACAGAAGGCGATAGAAGCGGGGAGTTTACATACTTCTCCCCCCGAGGATGCAGTGTCATTGACTATATTCTTGCCCCTTATAATATTATAAATTCGATCATGGACCTCAAAATTGGAACGCGTACTGAAAGCGACCATCAGCCACTATCGCTGTCTATAAACTTAAAGAACGAAACCAAAATAACTAAGTACAATATCATAGAACCTTCTCAATACAAACAAATGACTCAATTAAAATGGTCTCAGGAAATGAGTGCAGCAGTGGGGCAAAAACTCACAGCCAACCTGAGAAAACAAGTATTATCCAATTTAAAGACCACTAATCCCTGCAGTGATATTCTGAAAACTTATAATGAAATCTTCCAAATGTTTGTAGAGCTTAGTACTCCACTTAAAGGTTGGATACTTAAACATAGCGCTAGCCCCTGGTTTGACGATGAATGTTTCCAGCTAAAAAGAAAACTGCGTCAAACATTTAAAAATAATCGCATTAAACTAGAGCCCTCTTATCTCGATGAAAAAAGAAAATATCATTACATTCTGGCCGAAAAGAAACAGAAATATGCAACCCAAAAATGGCTACAACTATTTGACTCAATTCAGAGTAAAAACAACAAAGCGTTCTGGAACCTAGTGTACGGAGGACTGAAAGCCGAAAATCAACTAACCCAACCACCAATTGCAGAATCCAAATGGTCCCAATACTTTACATCTGTATTTAACAATCTACACAGTGAACTTAAAGGAAATGAGACCGCTATAAATAAAATCAATAAACTCCAGGAGTGGCCAAGGGTAGAAGAAGTGGAAATTAGAGAGATAGTTAAAAATTTCAAATCGGGGAAATCGCCTGGGCCAGACGGTCTACCAATAGAATTATTTAAGACCTATATAGATTGGTGGGCAGAACCCCTAGCTCAATTGTTTACTCTCATAGACAAAGATGGGATCATACCGGAGATATGGTTAAGATCAATAATTATCCCAATCTTTAAAAATGGCGACCCAAAAGAACCAAAGAATTACAGACCGATAAGCTTACTATCAGTGATAGGGAAAATCTACGCTAAGCACCTCCTATCCAAACTCCTTATATGGATGAAAAATTTAAATTTACCAGGGAAAGAACAAATAGGTTTCTCTAAAGGTTGCTCTACATTAGACCACTGCCTTATACTTATGCATTTGGTTGAAAAATATAGATCTCAAAGGCAATCTAAGATATATGCTGCTTTTGTAGATTTTCGTGGTGCATTCGACTCAATTGACCGCCCAAAGCTGTGGAGGAAACTCGCAGAACTAAAAATTGATCAGCGCTTATTGATTCTAATACAAAATCTATACTCTTCCAATGTCTGTCAAGTCAAACTTAACACCATAGGTCATCTTTCATCAGACATCCCAATCTCGAAAGGGGTAAAACAAGGATGTATTCTTGCCCCCTTTCTATTTAACTTATTCTTATCAGACTTGCCAGATCACCTTCAAAAAATAGAATCACATGCCCCTAAACTTAATCAGAAACCAGTTCCTCTCTTATTATACGCAGACGATGCAGTCCTACTATCATTAACGAGCTTGGGTCTGAAACGTCTTATATCTTCTCTGACCCTTTACTGCGAATGTAATAAACTCTCTATAAATTACGAGAAGACAAAAATTTTGGTCTTCTCAAATGGTTGGAAACTAGAGAAATGGAAAATAAGAGGGCAAGAAATCCAACAAGTAAAAATCTATAGGTATCTGGGAATCTTATTCCAGAGCAATCTAGGGTGGGCAAGTCATCGCACAAATGCCATAAAACAGGCAAAGTGCACCTCATCAGCAGTTGCCCGTTTTTATTATCAGAAAGGTAATCAATTTATTCCTGCGGCCAATCAGATTTTCCAAACAAAAGTGCAAGCCCAGATATTCTATGGAATCCCGCTATGGATTCAAGCATATAACAGTGATTTAAATAAGATTCACTCCAGCTTTCTGAGACGTATTCTTGGACTCCCAGCTGCGATCAAATATGAAACAATGTGTGCAGAAATAGGCATACACACAATGGAATACTGGGCCTGGTCCACCTCAATAAAGTACTGGTTACGCTGCCATTTTCGCTGCTCTCCATCAAGCCTGCTCGCTGATCTGCTCAAAGACTCCTATAAATCAAGATGGTATCAGTACCTCGAAAAAAAGATTGAATCTTTAGGCATCGAGCTGGAGCCCCTGTATAATTCTAATGAGCAATACATTTTCCATAATATCCTAGCTAGACTAAAGGATGTGGAGAGACAAAATATTATGGCAGCTGTAAACAAAACTTGCTCCCCCATATTCTATGATTTAAATATCTTAGATAGCAGAGTCAATTACGTCACTAAATTAATAATCCCAGCCCAACGTAGGGCTTTTATGCTGGCCCGGTTGAACGTCTTTCCCTCAGCATTTGTCTGGGGAAGATATCAAAACATCCCTAGAAACAAGAGATTCTGCAGATGCTCTATGAATGTCCCGGACACTGTAGAGCATATTCTCTTTCATTGCCCATTGTACAGTACGCTCCGTCAACGCGTGCTGTCCCCTCTTTTGGGTGGTCTGGAACCCCAGCAAGGTGAATGTGTGGGATTCTGCCTATCCGACGTTGACCAAAGGGTAACGGCGGGGGTAGCCGAGTTTTTGGCTGCAGTCCTCCAAGGAGCAGGTTAACAAGGAAAACCACTGATTTTATATGTATATATATATATATATATGATTGTAACCAACTGCTGCCTTTTTATATATATTTCAAGGCTTTTACATGTTATTTTCTTTCTTACGGTTTTTATTTGCATAATGCCTAATAAAGGTTTGATTTCAACATTTTGACTATTATAATCCTCCCCTCTTTGTCTTCATATATCAATTCCGGTTCATATTTGCTTTTAACATACATTACAACCCCCCTCTTTTTTCTTACATCAGATGCGATGAATTCTTCCCCTAACTTTGGTTTTACCAATAGTCTTTTATGCTTAGTATTGATGTGGGTTTCTTGTAAGCAAGCAAGGTCCCACTTCTGCCTCTCTAAGATACGTTCTATTTTCTGCCTCTTCCTCCTATTATTTAGACCATTCACGTTCCATGATAACAATTTAAATTTCATTATTTATTAGTTAAAAAATTCTAAAGTTAATGGAAAGAGTTTACGTTATCTGCAGTGGTAAAGGAGAGGGGTTTTGTAATAGTTATTGGTCTGATTGCCAATATCAAACCACTGGCGTAGTTCTTTATCCTTCCACCCTTTGCTGAGCTTTTTCTTCTTCTTCCGCCTCATCCGATAGCTCTCCCTTTCTTCCTTCCTCATTTCTTACTTCACTTTTCCCACCTCCTAATTCTCCTCGATACTTCCTCCAAAACATATCTGCTTCCTCAAATGTCTCAAATCGTCTTCTTTTTCCTTTGAAGTTGAAGGAAATCCCCACTGGGTATTCCCATCTGAAAGATATTGCTTTGGCCTTTAATGCTTTTGTTAGAAATTGGAATTGCTGTCTCTTTTTTATCAGCCTAGGTGGGACTTCTCGTAAAATTATTATTTCCTTTCCATCTATGGTTAATTTGTTCTTACTCTTTAGTTGGAGGATCTTATCTCTCATCCAATTCGATGTGAATACAATGATGCAGTCTGCCGGCCATTTGTTCATTTTTGCTTTTCTTGAGTTCACTCTGAAGATTTTCTCTGTCTGTTCTATTATGTCTTTTTCCTGTAAATGTAGCCACTTTGCTAAAGTTTCAATCATCTTCTTCCAAATATCCTCCTTCTCCTCTTCTGGAACATTTCTGAATCTCAAAGTCTTCTCTTTAATCTGCATCTGTATCATTGCTAGCGCGTCCCTTCCTTTCTTCAATAGAAAATTCTATTGTCTCCTTTAATGTAAACACCTCTGTAGACAAAATACTATTTCAGTTTTGCAGCTTTCCCAGAAGATAACAAGTCCTGTACGAATCCAAGAGTATTTTTCCACTTACGACCGTTTTTGTAATGTCCCGAAACCCCTCTAGGGGAATTGTAATAACTTTGTATCCTCTAATCCAAAAGTCAAATTGTTGTTCCTTATTTTCCGACAGTTTATATCCATATTGTATCAAATTGTAACAAAATTAACCAGCAAAGTCCTCCTAACAAAGTCCTCTTTATATTCTCCAACTTTGACAGCTACTTTGACAGCTGTCAAAGTCTCCGTCTCTCTTCGCCAGGCTCTGCGAATCGCCCCGGTTCCCAGGGGGGGTTACATTTTCCTTCTCACCCTCCACTCTTCTCCTCCAGCACAGTTCTTGTAATTTCCCATCGTGGAATTAATGATTTTTGTCAAGAGTATGCTTCTCTTTCGACCTTGGTTACCCAGTCCTTGTTTTAGAATGTTTACAGTAGGGGGGGGACTGACTTCCTTTTTAGATCACCCCCGCTCGTGCCGAATCCGAAAAAAAATTCTTTTTTTCTCCTTTTGAACCCGGTTTCCCAATTACTCACGGGTTGTTGTTAATAGTCCGAATTTCCAATGGAAGAAGTCAGCGCTCTCCGTCGAATGGCATGCGGCTTCGCTCGGCAGGGAAAGCAGAGGACTCAAAGCACCACGCCGCTCCCCGGCACCCGATCCGAAGCCTTTAAAAAGGCTCCTTCACGAGTCGGGAGGGCGCTAACGGTGCCAGCCGAGTCACCCATGTCCACGGGCTCCGTGCCCGTGGTTTTTAAGGGTCCCCGCGTCGCCGGCGCGGTAGGACCCAGCCCCTGCCGAGCAGACCCCCTCCGGAGCTCGGAGGGAGTCCGCCATGCGGCGATGGCGACAACCCGGAAGTCTATAGGTGTCATCATTTTTAACGCTCCAAAGGATGACGGTTTGACATTTCTGACACAGGTCACCTATGTTTTGGCTACCCCCTTGTCTCTCACACCTCTCCCCTCTGCATTGACCCTTTTCGCAGATGGAACAAGAAGTAGAGGGGGTAGTGACATGGGAGGAGGGAGGACAATGGAAATGTTTATTTACCCCCCCCCACAGTCTTCTGCTCAGCAAGCTGAGCTAGCGGCTGTGATTCTTGCATTTCAATCCTTTCCTACTCAACCTTTCAATCTTATTGTGGATACTCAGTATGTATATCACCTTTTTGCTATTTTACCAATATCTTATATAACTCCTTCCTTGGATTCTGACTTGTTTTCCTTGTTTCTTGCCCTGCAGGCCTTACTTCAGCACAGAGAGTTCCCTTATTATGTTGCACATCTTCGCTCCCACACATCGCACCCATGGTATTTAGCAGAGGGCAATGCAAGAGCAGATGCGGCTTTGGGGGACATTTCTGCCTTTTCTCTCTTTTCTGATCCTATACTATGTCATAACACCTTTCACCTTCCTGCGAAAGCATTGGCAAAACAGTTTTCTATTCCCTTGGCCCAAGCAAGGGATATAGTTTCCCAATGTGCTTCTTGTTCTAAATCTCAGCTGGCCATTCATAGAATCATAGAATCATAGAGTTGGAAGAGACCACAAAGGCCATCGAGTCCAACCCCCTGCCAAGCAGGAAACACCATCAGAGCACTCCTGACATATGGTTGTCAAGCCTCTGCTTAAAGACCTCCAAAGAAGGAGACTCCACCACACTCCTTGGCAGCAAATTCCACTGTTGAACAGCTCTTACTGTCATTCCTTTTGATGCTGTCTGGGGGCTGCAGCAGGTTGCTCCGCCACTCACTGTGGGTGAGGACCAGGTCCAAGATAGATGATTCCCTTGTTGCTTCTTCCAACTTCTGGGAAATGAAATTGTCAGCTAGATAATGGAGGAATACAGTGGTGCCTCGCAAGACGAAAATAATCCGTTCTGCGAGTCTCTTCGTCTAGCGGTTTTTTCGTCTTGCGAAGCAACCCTATTAGCGGCTTAGCGGATTAGCGCTATTAGCGGTTTAGCGGCTATTAAAGGCTTAGCGGCTTAGCGGCTAAAAGGCTATTAGCGGCTTAGCGGCTTAGAAAAAGGGGGGGGAGTGAAAAAAATTGCAAGACTCGCAAGACGTTTTCGTCTTGCGAAGCAAGCCCATAGGGAAATTCGTCTTGCGAAGCGCATTGAAAAACGGAAAACCCTTTCGTCTAGCGGGTTTTTCGTCTTGCGAGGCATTCGTCTTGCGGGGCACCACTGTATGTTGGACCTTACATGAAACCCATCTGCAATCCATTTTCCCCAAGCTCACAAACTTCAAATGCAGAAAACAACACCTTAAACTTTTTCAGACCTGGAACCCATGCTTATTTCTTTATAAGAATATTTTTAAACTACCAACTCATTTTTAGAAATTGATGTGGTATAGCTTCCATTCAAACATGAATTTGTGGACTCTCCTCTTAGCTGGTCCCAGGACAGTTGTTGTGAGCCACCTTCTGTCAGCTGTGGCCGCAGACCCACCCACTGAAGATCCAAGCTTTGGCCCAAGTCTTCTGGAAAGCCATTTCCGAGCTAGAGAGGAGAGGGGGTTGCGGGCTAACCCCTCCCACACACTCCACTCGCGGGGGCTGGCCTTCTGCCCCCACGAGAGCAGGGGAATCCCCGGGCGTGCCGGCAACCCTGCCCGCCAATCGGCGGGGCTGGGGGGGGCATGGCCTAGCCCATTTAAGGCCAGGCACGTCCGGGGACCGCCCTCTTTTGCCCCATTCAGCTGAAGGTATTGGCGGCGAGCTTTGCTCAAGTGGCGGTTAGGCATTGGCAGGGGTTATTGTTAGGCAAATGAATGGGGGGGGAAGGGAGCGCCATCACCTTCCCCCAATGAAAATGGGTAGTCCGGTAGAGGACTCCGGGGGGCATTGCCTTGTCCGAAACCTAGGGAGGTAAGGGCCTCCGGCACGGCCCCGAGCAGTGACACCCGTGGGATCCTAGTTGGCGTACTCCAACAGGACCCCCCCATGGCTTGTGGTTAACCCTTCCCAGTCTCCATGCCGGGTAGTCGATAGGAGCCAATGCCTAAGGCCAATACCTTCCAATTCTGTAATCAATACAGTTGTGGCCTTTTTATGCCCATTAACCTTAAATAATGTGTCACGTGTCTTTATTTCAATTGGGGGAGGGGACTTGCCACGCAAAGCCATTTCCGAGCTAGAGAGGAGAGGGGGTTGCGGGGTAACCCCTCCCACACACTCCACTCACGGGGGCTGGCCTTCTGCCCCCGCGAGAGCAGGGGAATCCCCGGGCGTGCCGGCAACCCTGCCCGCCAATCGGCGGGGCCGGGGGGGCGTGGCCTAGCCCATTTAAGGCCAGGCACGTCCGGGGACCGCCCTCTTTTGCCCTGTTCAGAATCATAGAGTTGGAAGAGACCACAAGGGCCATCCAGTCCAACCCCCTGCCAAGCAGGAAACACCATCAGAGCACTCCTGACATATGGTTGTCAAGCCTCTGCTTAAAGACTGCTTGGTTGGATTCTATGATTCTATGATTCTATGATTCTAGTTCCAGGAATGAAACTGCTTGGAAGCAAATGGGTCTTCAAAGTGAAGACTGATCAAAATGGCAAGATAGTCAGACACAAAGCCAGATTGGTAGCCAGAGGTTTTGCACAGGTACCAGGTGAAGACTATCACCAGACCTACTCACCCACAGTGAGATATGAGAGCATTAGGCTTATGCTCAAGCTAGCTGCAGAGGAGAATCTACACGTTAGTCACCACGATGTGAATACAGCATTTTTGTACGGATCTCTAGGTGAATCACTTTATATGCTTCCACCTGATGGTGTACAGGTAAAACAGGGATTTGTTTGTGCTCTAAAGAAGTCCCTTTATGGTCTCAAACAAAGTGCACGGTGTTGGCACACAAAACTCACTGAGACATTGTTTTCTCTAGGTTTTCAGCAAGGGAAAGCTGATCCATGTGTATTTGTCAAAGAGGAGGGGCAAAAGAAGCTGTATTGTTTGTTTTATGTTGATGATATTTTATTCTTTTGGAAAGATGTCACAATGTACAATAACGCCCTAGCTCAACTGAAAGAGCACTTTGACATGAAAGATCTTGGTGAGGTAAACAACTACCTATCTCTGGAAATAGAGAGAGATCAAAGTGGTAACATTCTAGTACACCAGTCACGAAAAATTGCTGATGTGTTAAGCAAACTAAACCTGATGGATGCTAACCCTGTAGACACACCGATGACAACAGGTTATCAGGTAGAAGACACTGAAGAAGCATTTTCTGACACT
This sequence comes from Podarcis bocagei, assembly GCF_964188305.1. NCBI lineage: Eukaryota > Metazoa > Chordata > Lepidosauria > Squamata > Lacertidae > Podarcis > Podarcis bocagei. Next base: position 82,381,711 of record NC_138131.1, read on the forward strand.
ACACTGTACAGAAGTGTGCTAGGCAAGCTAAACTTCATTGCCAGATGTTAGCTGACATTGCTGTTAGCTGTAATTTGCTAAACAGACAAGTTAACAATCCCACCGTTAAGGATTGGAAAGCTCTGAAATGCATAGCACGCTATTTGAAAGGCACTATGCATTACAGACTGAGATTTAACAATCAGAAGTCTGGTGGTCTTGAGATTTTTGCAGATGCAAGTTTGGGAAGTGACACAACAGACAGGAAAAGTACGTCTGGAGTTTGCTACATGTACAATCAGGGTCTATTTGATTGGTCATGCAAGAAGCAAACAACAATTAGCTTAAGTACTTGTGAAGCTGAACTGAATGCACTGTCTTATTCACTTAAGGATTGTGAATGGTTGTTACAATTGTGCAAAGACATGAGAATTCCTGTCAAATGTCCAATCCAGGTTTACCAGGACAGCAAAGCATGTTTGGCTTTGCTGAATTCGGAAGGTTGTAAGCAAAGCACGAAGCACTTGCAATTGAAGTTGCAACATGCTAGGGAACATATTCAGAAGGGACTCGTAACGGTGTCCTATATGCCAGGTAATGAAATTCCTGCTGATGTATTGTCCAAGATTGTATCAAGGGATCAACACTGTACCTATGTACAGAAGTTGGGTTTGTACTGATATTGTACGAACACGCTGCCCAGTGATGTTCACAGAAAGGGGGAGGATGTTGGTTTCTGCTTTCTTCACTGTGCAGCGAAGTGCTAGTCACGGGACAATGTTTTGCATTCCACGGTCAGAGTACTGTTGGGTTTCCCACGGGAATGGGAGACTGGATGTGATGTACACTGGTTTCCTGTTTTTCACTGTTTCTCTCGGTGTTCTTTGTTCCGAGGAAAAGGATGATTGCATGTTTGTAATCTCTCAACATTGAAATGAAAATAAAGCAAAGTTAAGCATGTGGCACGTACTGCTCATCATTCCGCTGTGTACAGGACTCTGCAATTACAACACCGGAGTCCTCTACCGGACTACCCATTTTCATTGGGGGAAGGTGATGGCGCTCCCTTCCCCCCCCATTCATTTGCCTAACAATAACCCCTGCCAATGCCTAACCGCCAAAACCGAGAAGTTGTGACGTTTGCTATGAGGTAGGCGAAAAAACCAAAAGGCTGGAAGTGCACCAAGTTGCAAAAATTCCTACCAGGCCCCTTGCGGCGACCAACCGAAGTCCATAGCAAGGTCAAACCTACCTAAACCTAAAGGGTGGGTGGGGTGGGAAAACCGGTCAGCTGAACGGGGCAAAAGAGGGCGGTCCCCGGACGTGCCTGGCCTTAAATGGGCTAGGCCACGCCCCCCGGCCCCGCCGATTGGCGGGCAGGGTTGCCGGCACGCCCGGGGATTCCCCTGCTCTCGCGGGGGCAGAAGGCCAGCCCCCGCGAGTGGAGTGTGTGGGAGGGGTTAGCCCGCAACCCCCTCTCCTCTCTAGCTCGGAAATGGCTTTGCGTGGCAAGTCCCCTCCCCCAATTGAAATAAAGACACGTGACACATTATTTAAGGTTAATGGGCATAAAAAGGCCACAACTGTATTGATTACAGAATTGGAAGGTATTGGCCTTAGGCATTGGCTCCTATCGACTACCCGGCATGGAGACTGGGAAGGGTTAACCACAAGCCATGGGGGGGTCCTGTTGGAGTACGCCAACTAGGATCCCACGGGTGTCACTGCTCGGGGCCGTGCCGGAGGCCCTTACCTCCCTAGGTTTCGGACAAGGCAATGCCCCCCGGAGTCCTCTACCGGACTACCCATTTTCATTGGGGGAAGGTGATGGCGCTCCCTTCCCCCCCCATTCATTTGCCTAACAATAACCCCTGCCAATGCCTAACCGCCACTTGAGCAAAGCTCGCCGCCAATACCTTCAGCTGAATGGGGCAAAAGAGGGCGGTCCCCGGACGTGCCTGGCCTTAAATGGGCTAGGCCATGCCCCCCCCCAGCCCCGCCGATTGGCGGGCAGGGTTGCCGGCACGCCCGGGGATTCCCCTGCTCTCGTGGGGGCAGAAGGCCAGCCCACGCGAGTGGAGTGTGTGGGAGGGGTTAGCCCGCAACCCCCTCTCCTCTCTAGCTCGGAAATGGCTTTCCAGAAGACTTGGGCCAAAGCTTGGATCTTCAGTGGGTGGGTCTGCGGCCACAGCTGACAGAAGGTGGCTCACAACAACTGTCCTGGGACCAGCTAAGAGGAGAGTCCACAAATTCATGTTTGAATGGAAGCTATACCACATCAATTTCTAAAAATGAGTTGGTAGTTTAAAAATATTCTTATAAAGAAATAAGCATGGGTTCCAGGTCTGAAAAAGTTTAAGGTGTTGTTTTCTGCATTTGAAGTTTGTGAGCTTGGGGAAAATGGATTGCAGATGGGTTTCATGTAAGGTCCAACATACAGTGGTGCCCCGCAAGACGAATGCCTCGCAAGACGAAAAACCCGCTAGACGAAAGGGTTTTCCGTTTTTCAATGCGCTTCGCAAGACGAATTTCCCTATGGGCTTGCTTCGCAAGACGAAAACGTCTTGCGAGTCTTGCAATTTTTTTCACTCCCCCCCCTTTTTCTAAGCCGCTAAGCCGCTAATAGCCTTTTAGCCGCTAAGCCGCTAAGCCTTTAATAGCCGCTAAACCGCTAATAGCGCTAATCCGCTAAGCCGCTAATAGGGTTGCTTCGCAAGACGAAAAAACCGCTAGACGAAGAGACTCGCAGAACGGATTATTTTCGTCTTGCGAGGCACCACTGTATTCCTCCATTATCTAGCTGACAATTTCATTTCCCAGAAGTTGGAAGAAGCAACAAGGGAATCATCTATCTTGGACCTGGTCCTCACCCACAGTGAGTGGCGGAGCAACCTGCTGCAGCCCCCAGACAGCATCAAAAGGAATGACAGTAAGAGCTGTTCAACAGTGGAATTTGCTGCCAAGGAGTGTGGTGGAGTCTCCTTCTTTGGAGGTCTTTAAGCAGAGGCTTGACAACCATATGTCAGGAGTGCTCTGATGGTGTTTCCTGCTTGGCAGGGGGTTGGACTCGATGGCCTTTGTGGTCTCTTCCAACTCTATGATTCTATGATTCTATGAATGGCCAGCTGAGATTTAGAACAAGAAGCACATTGGGAAACTATATCCCTTGCTTGGGCCAAGGGAATAGAAAACTGTTTTGCCAATGCTTTCGCAGGAAGGTGAAAGGTGTTATGACATAGTATAGGATCAGAAAAGAGAGAAAAGGCAGAAATGTCCCCCAAAGCCGCATCTGCTCTTGCATTGCCCTCTGCTAAATACCATGGGTGCGATGTGTGGGAGCGAAGATGTGCAACATAATAAGGGAACTCTCTGTGCTGAAGTAAGGCCTGCAGGGCAAGAAACAAGGAAAACAAGTCAGAATCCAAGGAAGGAGTTATATAAGATATTGGTAAAATAGCAAAAAGGTGATATACATACTGAGTATCCACAATAAGATTGAAAGGTTGAGTAGGAAAGGATTGAAATGCAAGAATCACAGCCGCTAGCTCAGCTTGCTGAGCAGAAGACTGTGGGGGGGGGGTAAATAAACATTTCCATTGTCCTCCCTCCTCCCATGTCACTACCCCCTCTACTTCTTGTTCCATCTGCGAAAAGGGTCAATGCAGAGGGGAGAGGTGTGAGAGACAAGGGGGTAGCCAAAACATAGGTGACCTGTGTCAGAAATGTCAAACCGTCATCCTTTGGAGCGTTAAAAATGATGACACCTATAGACTTCCGGGTTGTCGCCATCGCCGCATGGCGGACTCCCTCCGAGCTCCGGAGGGGGTCTGCTCGGCAGGGGCTGGGTCCTACCGCGCCGGCGACGCGGGGACCCTTAAAAACCACGGGCACGGAGCCCGTGGACATGGGTGACTCGGCTGGCACCGTTAGCGCCCTCCCGACTCGTGAAGGAGCCTTTTTAAAGGCTTCGGATCGGGTGCCGGGGAGCGGCGTGGTGCTTTGAGTCCTCTGCTTTCCCTGCCGAGCGAAGCCGCATGCCATTCGACGGAGAGCGCTGACTTCTTCCATTGGAAATTCGGACTATTAACAACAACCCGTGAGTAATTGGGAAACCGGGTTCAAAAGGAGAAAAAAAGAATTTTTTTTCGGATTCGGCACGAGCGGGGGTGATCTAAAAAGGAAGTCAGGCCCCCCCCCTACTGTAAACATTCTAAAACAAGGACTGGGTAACCAAGGTCGAAAGAGAAGCATACTCTTGACAAAAATCATTAATTCCACGATGGGAAATTACAAGAACTGTGCTGGAGGAGAAGAGTGGAGGGTGAGAAGGAAAATGTAACCCCCCCTGGGAACCGGGGCGATTCGCAGAGCCTGGCGAAGAGAGACGGAGACTTTGACAGCTGTCAAAGTAGCTGTCAAAGTTGGAGAATATAAAGAGGACTTTGTTAGGAGGACTTTGCTGGTTAATTTTGTTACAATTTGATACAATATGGATATAAACTGTCGGAAAATAAGGAACAACAATTTGACTTTTGGATTAGAGGATACAAAGTTATTACAATTCCCCTAGAGGGGTTTCGGGACATTACAAAAACGGTCGTAAGTGGAAAAATACTCTTGGATTCGTACAGGACTTGTTATCTTCTGGGAAAGCTGCAAAACTGAAATAGTATTTTGTCTACAGAGGTGTTTACATTAAAGGAGACAATAGAATTTTCTATTGAAGAAAGGAAGGGACGCGCTAGCAATGATACAGATGCAGATTAAAGAGAAGACTTTGAGATTCAGAAATGTTCCAGAAGAGGAGAAGGAGGATATTTGGAAGAAGATGATTGAAACTTTAGCAAAGTGGCTACATTTACAGGAAAAAGACATAATAGAACAGACAGAGAAAATCTTCAGAGTGAACTCAAGAAAAGCAAAAATGAACAAATGGCCGGCAGACTGCATCATTGTATTCACATCGAATTGGATGAGAGATAAGATCCTCCAACTAAAGAGTAAGAACAAATTAACCATAGATGGAAAGGAAATAATAATTTTACGAGAAGTCCCACCTAGGCTGATAAAAAAGAGACAGCAATTCCAATTTCTAACAAAAGCATTAAAGGCCAAAGCAATATCTTTCAGATGGGAATACCCAGTGGGGATTTCCTTCAACTTCAAAGGAAAAAGAAGACGATTTGAGACATTTGAGGAAGCAGATATGTTTTGGAGGAAGTATCGAGGAGAATTAGGAGGTGGGAAAAGTGAAGTAAGAAATGAGGAAGGAAGAAAGGGAGAGCTATCGGATGAGGCGGAAGAAGAAGAAAAAGCTCAGCAAAGGGTGGAAGGATAAAGAACTACGCCAGTGGTTTGATATTGGCAATCAGACCAATAACTATTACAAAACCCCTCTCCTTTACCACTGCAGATAACGTAAACTCTTTCCATTAACTTTAGAATTTTTTAACTAATAAATAATGAAATTTAAATTGTTATCATGGAACGTGAATGGTCTAAATAATAGGAGGAAGAGGCAGAAAATAGAACGTATCTTAGAGAGGCAGAAGTGGGACCTTGCTTGCTTACAAGAAACCCACATCAATACTAAGCATAAAAGACTATTGGTAAAACCAAAGTTAAGGGAAGAATTCATCGCATCTGATGTAAGAAAAAAGAGGGGGGTTGTAATGTATGTTAAAAGCAAATATGAACCGGAATTGATATATGAAGACAAAGAGGGGAGGATTATAATAGTCAAAATATCAATAGAGGGGGAACCAATTGTAGTAGCGGGAGTCTATGGACCAAATAGAAGAAAATCAGAATTCTATGTTAAAGTAAGATCATTATTAATGGAATATATTGTAGATTTATTAGTGTGTGACCTGCTAATTGATTTACGGTCCAATTAGCTCTTTACAGCGGTCCGGCACGCTTCCCACTCAGCGGCGCAATCTGCTTCGTTCCGTCACGCCTAGCAGAGTAAAACACAGCGGCAAGCTGTCACGTAGCTTCCGACAAATACACAGAGCACCAGATTGTCCATTTACAGCTCTTTATTGCATCATTTCTCAGAAAACTCCAGGACTTCTCGCAGCCATGACAAACTGCGTCTTTCTCTCTCAAAGACCGAGAAGAACACACAGAAAACTCCTCCCAGCTTCCAAAGCTGACGTCAGAATATTGAGGCATCATGGGAACAACTTAACCTCTTAAGTTCCGACTCCCATATATATAGATATGAGAATTATTGTGTTAGGGGATTTAAATGGAGTAATGGAACCAGAATTGGATAGATCACAGAAGAAGAGGGGGGGGGGAATGAAGGGAAGCTGCCAAAAAGCTTTATGGAAATGGTAAAGATTTTTGATTTAGTGGATATATGGAGATATAAACATCCTGTTGAAAAGGAGTTCACATATTTCTCAGAACCAAAAAACTCGTATAGTCGAATCGACAGTATATGGATTACTAAGGATATGACAATTGAAGCAGAGAATGCCGAAATATTGCCAAAAACACTTACAGATCACAATCCAGTATCATTAACTCTTAAAGGAAAAGAGGAGAAAGGGGAAAAAATGTGGAGAATGAATGTTTTCTTATTAAAAAACGAAAAAGTAATACAAGGAGCCAGGAAGTTGATGAAGGAATATTTTGAAAACAATTGGAGGAAAGGGACAGATGTTAAAACAGTGTGGGATGCTGGGAAGGCGGTTGTTAGGGGATATTTCATACAACCAAACTCAATAGCATATAAGAATAAAGAAAAAAAGAAAAGGGGGCTTTTAGAAGAAATTAAAAGGAAGGAAAAATTGGCCTATGCAAGCAAAAATAAAGAGAGATTAAATCAAGAAATTAAATTACTGAGAGTAGAATATAATAAAATTATAGAACAGGAGGTAGAACAAGAAATCAAATTTTGGAAATATAAAAATTTTGAATGGGCAAATAAGCCAGGCAAGATCCTTGCCTGGCAGCTAAAGAAACAAAGAAATGAAAAATTAATAAATAAAATAAAAGTAGAAGAGAGGACAATAAGGGATATGACAGAAATTAAAAAAGAATTTGAAAAATATTACAAAAAATTATATCAAAAAGATGAAGTGCCAATAGAAGAAATAGAGGAATATATAAAGAAAAATAAATTAATAGAGATAGCAGAAGAAGACCATAAATTATTAAATGAACCAATATCAACCGTAGAAATTAAGGAATCAATTCAAAAATTAAAAATAGGGAAATCCCCAGGTCCAGATGGCATACCAGCAGAATATTACAAAGAAATGTTAAATGAATTAATTGACCCACTAAAAGAAGTAATAGAGGAAGCAGTAGAGAAGGGGAATATTCCAGACTCTTGGACTCAAGGGTATATAACGCTCCTGCCAAAACAAGGTACGGATTTGGAATCGGTCTCAAATTATAGACCCATTTCATTGTTAAATTCCGATTATAAAATTTACGCAGGATTATTGGCTAATAGGTTGAAAAAAATTATAGGAAAAATAGTACATAAAAATCAGGCTGGATTTGTGGAAGGTAGACAAATAAAGGATAATATCAGAAATATAATAGACATAATGGAATATCTACAAGTAAGAAGAGACAAACAAGCAGCCCTGATTTCAATCGATGCGGAGAAGGCTTTCGACAAAATCTCATGGGAATTTATGAAAAAACTATTAAAAGAATTGTGTCTAGGTGAAAAATTCCAAAAAGGTATAAATGCAATATATAACCAACAGAAAGCAAAAATTATTATTAATGGAGAGTTTGGAGAAGAAATCAACATCTTTAAAGGTACAAGACAAGGATGCCCCCTATCCCCAATGTTATTTATAATAGTATTAGAGGTTCTATTAAAGAAAATAAGGCAGGACAACCAAATAAGAGGAATAGCAGTTGGTGAAAAAAGATATAAGTTAAGAGCCTTTGCAGACGATGTTATGATCACAACAGAAAATCCCCTACAATGTACACCTAGAATATTGGAATGCATAAACGAATATGGCAGATTAGCAGGATTCAAATTAAACTATGGGAAAACCAAAATACTAGTGAAAAATATGGAAGAAAAGGATAAAGTGAAATTACAAGAAATTACAGGATTGGAAATTAAAAAGAAAATAAGGTATCTTGGAATAAATTTAACAACAAATACTATAGACTTAAGTAATGAGAACTATGGGAAAACATGGAATGAAATAAAAAATGACTTGCAAGTATGGGGAAAATTAAATCTTTCCTTACTAGGGAAAATGTCGGTAATAAAGATGAACATATTACCAAGGATGATGTTTTTATTTCAAAGTATCCCAATACTAGGAGGAGATAAATGTTTTAATAACTGGAAAAGAGATTTGGCTAAATTCATATGGTCAGGGAAAAAGCCAAGAATAAAACACAAAATAATGATAGATAAGAAGGAGAGAGGAGGATTTGGTCTCCCAGATATGGAGTTATATCACGATGCGGTGGGTCTGACCTGGCTAAAGGAATGGATCAAATTAGATGACTCGGATGTATTGGATTTAGAGGGAGTAGAGACGAGATTTGGATGGCATGCCTATTTAATAGATGAAAAAGTGAGAGTACATAAAGGCTTCCTAGGGCATATAATCAGAAAATCTATATATAAAATATGGGAGAAATATAAGAGACTCTTAGAACCGAAAACTCCCTGGTGGGCATCGCCAGCAGAAATTGTCGCAGTGAAAAAATTAAATATGAAAGAAAATTGGGCTACCTATAAAACTGTATTAAAGGAAGAAAACGGAGAATTGGAATTAAAGGACTACACAGAGATTAAAGCTCATATTAGTGATTGGTTCCAATATATTCAAATTAAGTATAGATTAGCAAAAGACAAAAAGTTAGGATTTGAAAAAGAAATATCAAAATTCGATAAATATTTAATACAAGAAAAATCAAAAAATATATCTAAATTGTATAATCTGATTTTAGAGTGGGAAACAAAGGATGAATTGGTTAAAGCATCAATGATTAAATGGGCGCAAGATATTGGGAAAAATATTATGTTTGAACAATGGGAAAAATTGTGGAAAGAAGATATGAAATTCACCATGTGTTATATACTGAAAGAAAATTACCTTAAAATGCAACATAGATGGTATTTAACACCTGAAAGAATAGCAAAAATGAATAAAAACTGTAGCGATATCTGCTGGCGATGTAACACGGGAAAAGGTACCATGATACATATATGGTGGAATTGTTTAAACATCAAACAATTTTGGGAAATAATATATAATGAAATGAAAAAAATGTTTAGATACTCATTTAGGAAAACGCCAGAAGGTTTTCTATTGGGAATTGTACCAGGAAGCCTAAGGGAAGAAGGTAAGACCTTATATTTATACGCAACAGTAGCAGCAAGGCTATTGATTGCGAAAAACTGGAAAAGTGGTATAATACCGACAAAAACAGAGTGGCTTGCCAAATTATTGGAGTATTACAATATATCCAAAACAATGGAAGAAATTGGAAGGATTTCAAAAGAAAAGATAGATAGGGACTGGAAGGTGTTTAAAAGATACTTGCAAAATCATATCGAAAAATCAGAACTCCTATTAGAATAAACAAGTTCCGTTTCAAATACTGATATATCAAATAAGATGGAAAACAATGTGTAATAGAAAAAGAAGTATGAAATTAGGGTAAAGGTGTGTGAAAGAAAGTAATAGAAGTGGAAAGAAATTGTAATTGAGTAGATTGGAAGTCAAACACAAAGGTGGGGTGAAGGGTTGGTGGATGGTGATGGGGAAAGGAACTATTTGTGGGATTGAGTGTAAGTATGTTTGAACATTTTTAAGGATTGTAAGAAATGTATGTTTGTATGCTTGTATATGTGTATTAATGATGAATTTAAATTAAAAAAAAAGGAAGGGACTGGACGTAAGTTTTTGTTCCTGAACAACAAACCTCTGTAGAGATACCAGATTTCCGAATTAGAACGTTTTCGCAGCTGAACAGGACAAGAAACCTGAGAAAGTGAGGAATAAAAAGAACAAAGGACTGATTACGACATGGAAAGAAAAAAGGGAGGAGCGGTAAAGACCAAGGAAATTAAAGGCCTTTTTTAGATTGGACGTTTGAAGTTAAACATTATTAAAATAAATAAATTAAAAGAAAACCGGCAAGGTGGAACTGGGGAGAAATCTGGCCATGGATTTCGAGACCTCCAGGCTGACAACATACAGACTGATGGACATAGGGAATCTAAACCGGGGAAGGGGGGGGGAGATTTGGAATCCAAAGGCTGTGCAACTATTTTTTGAATCTTTTTATATCTTTTATCTTTTATATCTTTATATAACTCTTGTATATCATTTCATTTTGATTGGACATGTTTTTTTTTAAAAAAAGGGAATTCGTGGAAGGAAACTGGGGTGGATCTGGGGGGAAAATCTTTTTTTTCTATTTTTGTAAATGATATGGGAGGGAGGTAAGATTGTGTAATTTAAATTGGATAGTGGGTTAAACAAATTAAGTTTTAAATGGGGAGTGAGAGATTGTAGAACTAAATTCATGAAAGGGGAATACAGCTGGGAGGGGGAAGGGGGAGTCCCAGAAAGTTGGTATTGAAAGTAAGGCTTTAAGTGTATTTTATCTTTGTATTTCTATATTTTTTGGAAACTTTAATAAATATGATTTTTTTTAAAAAAAAGTGATGACACCTATAAAATCAGCCAAGGCAATTTGCACGGCAGCATTTGTTATGAATAAATGCTGCTGTTCAGTCTGTGAGAAGGGCAGATATATTGATGCAACATCAGAACCGCTCAAAGCTATAGCACGTGAACGTCCTTTGATAACAATGTCTGATGTGGATTCAACAACGGAATAAATGTTTTTAGGTGGGGTGTGTGGTAAATGTAGCCATTCTATAATGCAGATTGTCTTCTTCTTTTCTGTCTGAGCATATAAATTCCTGTTGGCAACAATGGTGTAGCAAACACTGCCAGATGCAGCTTGTGTGCAGCACCTCTAGGTGGTGCATGCGGAAAGGTTTCAATGCTTCACCCACAAAATGTTGACAAAGTGTAGGGGAGTTCCGCATGCCTTGAGGCAGGACAACCCACTGATATCACTGGGTGGGCTGCGAATTGTTATATACTGGCAATGTAAAAGCAAACCGTTCCCTGTCTGCTGGAGCCAGTGGGATGAAGATGGTTCAATGTGGCCGAAAGTCAATTGTTCAGAAATAAGCTGTTCAGAAACAGCTGGTGCCGCTGCTGCTGATTTTTCTTTTGGTAGAGGCCACTGTTCTACCCCCACTGGGGTATCAGTGATCCTGGTTTGCCACACTGGAAACAAGTTGTATCGGTGGCTACAGGCTGGTTTTCATTTAGCGCTGCTGCCAGCAGATGAGCCTTGTGGGTGGCTGTACCAACAGACTGACAAATGCGAAGCATGGCTGCTGTGTCTGTGGCAGGATTGTGTATCGTCGGTTGTAACGCAACCTTACAATCCTCATTGGCATTTTCAAAGGCCAATTGTTTGATAATTATTTGTTTGGCTTCAGGATTTTCAATTTGACGACTCACTGCTGTAAGCAGCCTGTCCATAAAGGAAGAATATGATTCTCTTGCCTCTTGCCTGATTGAACTGTAGCATCCTGCTTGTGGTTAACGCTTAGCTGGAATGAAATATTCAACGCAGCAACAGAGAAAGTAAAATAATAATTTATTTGTCAGACAAATAAATGAGAGGCACAGTGGTATATGGTTACCAAGCTCTGGCCTGCCTCCTGCCATTATGGCCAGCACTTATATTCCCTTTATCCAGCCCCCCTTTGCTCCTCCTGTGGCTGCCTCTGTTCAATCAGCCTGGTTGAAATTTCTATTGGTTGTTTGCTATAACCAATCTTAAAAGATACACCCACATCCTCCTATCCTTATATGGAACACAAAGAGCTATATATTGTTACATCTATAAATGACAAATAAGTATTAATATATCTTACATGTGTCTCAACAAGGAATCTTAATTACCAGCTCACCTCTTGCCTTCCTTGCCCTATTGCCTTCTAAAACAAATGGTTAATCTTAAATTTTTATCTTAAACATATGTCAAGGATCTTGAGTTTCACATCAACATTGAAAGATCTCCTTCATTTGAAGGTTTCCAAACAAATGTCTGACAACTAATATATCAGGATAGCTCGGATGGCGTCTCATTTCTGGCAGGGGGCTGGGCTCAATGGCCCCTGTGGTCTATTCCAACTCTAGGACTCTATGATTCTATGAAATAAGAATCTAACATCTAAATTTGTTACTTTCTAAATCCTTTGCATAATTACATTTAAGCAAATATATTTAATACATTAGCATAGGTAACCTTTTAAAAGAATAAAGCTTCTCAAAGTAGAAAGGAAGGAACTCAGTAAAAAACAGTTTTTAAAGAAGCCTCTTTAGTTTACACCTCCCCCTTTCACCCTCCTTTCCAGCCTCAAAATAAAATAGGAAGAAGCTTCTTTTTCCCCAGCCAAGCCAGTTGCCTTTGTTTTCCATGTGCCCTTGGCCTTTTGTCCTGTGGCTCAAGTTTAAGGCACATGGTTTTATTTTACTGTTTACCTACCACTTTTACAACTTAGTTGTACTCTACAGCATGCAAGGTCAGTGACCTGCTTCTCAGCCTTTTTATGACCGCAATAAACCAATAAACCAAAGGGGCCCTCTTTAAGATGAGCACATCTGCCGATGCACTCACTGCCTGGCATGAGAGATACAGATATTTTAAAATATATTTTAAGCTCATTTTAAGAATACAGGTATCTGATCAAAATATAAGCCTTGATTAAAATGCAGACTATGAACAGATGCCTCATTCCCCCCTTTCAAGCTCAAGGACCTTGGTACCAAGTGTCCTTGATTGCTTGATCTGCATCATATTCCTGAGTTAAAGCTGTGTATAGGGCCATGATATGAGGTAGAGTTTCATTCGAAATCATCTTGCTAATTGTACTTCTAAAACATGAAATGATACATGGCATCATACATAAAACCATTACCACTACTGTCAAGAAAAACAAGCAAGACAATAATATCCCTTTGAGTTCTGTGACATTAGGTAACCATCCCATATCCCATCCTTCCCATGTTTGTACTGGGACATGTGCTATATTCTCCATCTTTGTGGCCAACACACGGATTGCCTCACCATTATCTGAAATGTTAAAACAACAGGCATTCCCTGTCAAGTTCAAGACTCCACATAGGCCTCCCTGCTTGGCAAGTACATAATCCATTCCCATTTTCAGCTGCAAAATGGTGGCTCTACTTTCATCCAGCTGTTATGCAATAAGTCTCAAACTCTGGGCCGTTACATTGGTTACAAGTTCCACTACTGCTTGTAATCGAATTATTCTGTTTAGATTATAAATAGGATCCCGTGCCCCTTGTATGAGCTCACCAGGATTCCAGGAGGCAGGATCATAATAGGCTATTATGCGCTCTGGCGGCCAATCATCAGTACCGCTCCAACTTTGGGTACTTCCTCCTGCTATATGAGAAATATCAGCGTTTCTTCGTGTTCGCTTAGCTGAACTAGTGGGCATAATCCACATTGGTGGTAATACCCATCCCAGGAAACAAGTCCCACTCCATTTGGAAGGGAGTTTCTTGTATGCCCATTCTCCACATATCCACCACAACCATCGGGTCTGAGGTTTTTGGTACGTGGAGTACAGAAGGCGAAATATCAAAAGAGGCAGAGAGTTCACAGTGCAGTATGTTAGATTGCCTTTTTCTGTCACAGTTATGTTCCATACCACTTTCCATGCATGAATAAAAGGAGGTGCACAGGGCAAGGTATTCCGAGTTCGATAGGTAGTACCGTGTGCCCAGGTATTCTTAATATTATCCCAAGTATAGTGGCAATGAGAAGAGCCTATCATGGTAGAATCAGCTGCATCTGATGATTTATGTACACAGAATTCCCCTTGTACAGGTATGACTCGTAATGGTTTAGTTGAGTTCCACCCGGGGAAATTCTGTATTTCTGTTTGGTGTGGCATTTCGCTTACCATACCAATGGCATCTAATGGTATCGGTAATAAGGGCATACCTCCCTCTGAATCATCTGGCCCAAGAGAGCAAACAAGGCAATTGGTCCTATTTGCAACATTGGCTACCATTTCAGCTAAACCTACCCACATATTGTGGTCATAGCGGAATCCATATTTAGCAAATTTGGTCAGATTCAAGGACCCTTCCCCTTCCCAAGGGATCAGGATTAATAATAAAATCATGTTGATGTCTAGCATATGCATTCCTTCCACAAAAGATTACCTTATTGTGATAGCAAATAAATATTAGTCCCAATATAATTCCCCCAGTGACAGAAATGGGGAGCCACCAAGACCAAAACATATATCCCAAGGATCCCCAATGTGTAATATCTCTGATAATTGTTCCACAAGGGGGCAGTCAATCAATTGTATAAGAGAATCTTCCCGCTCACAGTCTCTGGTTCAGACGCTCCTCAAGCTTCAGGCGTGCGCAGGTCAGCCAGCTTCCAGATTGTGGCTGCAGCAGGCCGGTCGTCTAATGTTGCCCGTGACCTAGCCCGTTCCCCGTAGGGCTAGATACAGGGGTTTTTGGAGAGAGTCAGTTTTAAAGGATTAGAGGGGTCACCTTTGCACGTCCAACTGCCTTCGGACTTCTTCAAACGGGAGTGATGAATCCAGGGGGTCACCTCAGCTACCTTCACCGCTGTTGGAGTAGAGAGCAAGACGGTGTAAGGTCCACGCCACTTAGGTGCAAGTGGATCACGTTTCCACTCTTTCACCCATATACTATGCCAGCCTGGAGCTGATGAATCGGCTTGGCAATGCTGCACGGCGTGCGCTCGAGGGCCCACCTGTTAAGATAAAAAAAACAAACAAACACGGGAGAGAGACAAAAACACGGGAGAGAGATTGCACTTGTCCCTGTGTCGCATGGTCTCCTATTTGTTTGAGGTCAGTTGGAATATCCTGAACAAAGGAGGGCGGCCTCCCATACAGGAGCTCAAAAGGTGACAACTTAAGTCTTTTTGTGGGTGTGCACCGAACACGAAACAGTGTTATGGGTAACACGTCTACCCTCCTGAGACTTTAGACATATTAGTGGGCTTCTGGCATGCCCTGCAGATACCTTGCACAAGCGTCTGGCGGTAGGTGGTAAGCCTGGCCAGGTGAATTGCATTATTTGGATCCCAATTAGGATCTTCCAAGGGAAAGTTGTCCTGGAGATGACGGTCAATATTATAAATATTTCCCACTCTGGCCTGCTCACGCAAATATATCTGTGCCTTTTCAATTATGTCTCTCCTTTCCTCAGTGGTGAAGAGAGTATTCAGGAGCTGGCGACAATCTGTCCAAGTAGGACTATGAGTATTTACTATTGAAGTCACCAAGTCCATCATAGCCTGAGATTTTTCTGCAAAAAATGGGGTGTTTTCCAATTCATCAGATCCGTAGTTGTGAATGGAATGTACTGGAGGATCGAAGTTCGAGGTGGCCGTGGTCCAGGTTGCCCATTAACCAGCACAGGCTCCTCAAGTGCATCAAATACTCTTCTGAGAGGGGCTACTACGTGATCTTTCTCTTCGCTTTGCTCTAGGGGCCTCAAATCATAGGGGATGATATCTGTCCCAAGGCGTTCTTTTAGCAGCCTTATACGCCTGGCTGTATTGCTTGCTGACCGATTAAGGTCTCCCTGTAGCTTCTGTAATAATTCTCTAGGACTTGGATGTACAGGGGTTTGGGGTGGGCAATTAGTTGTTCCACTAAAGGAGACTGTAGATGGAGTTCTACTGGGACTCACAGGTGGAATAACCACTTCTGCTTGGGCTTCATTATAGAACTCCAATGCCTCCTGAAGATATTTATCATAATCTATCAAGGAATCAAGTTCTGTGACTCCACCCCCATTATTCATTCCACTTTCTTGCCTTGGGGTTACAACTGGTGGAGGGTTTGAATTAGGCTCCCTTCGATGTGGAGCATAGGGTGGAGGTGGAAACACCTCTTCCTCTGGTCCCTCAAAAATGGGTTTGAGTTTATTTGGCAAGATTCCTTTCCTAGCTTTGGCTTTTACAGCCAATAATTTGCATAGTTGGACTTTGCATTCCCTTATCCATGGAGGATTTTTATTTAATGTGCTCAGCCAAGAATCTATATATGAAAATTGTTCTGGGCACCCTCCAGTTTCTTTGGCGATGTTAGACCAAAGTTTGCTTATTAAATTTATATCAAAGGTTCCTTGAGATGGCCATTCAGTATTTTGCTTCGGCCACTCTAATTCACATAACGTTCTCAGGCGCTCTGGCGTCATTTTGACTCCATACGCCCCTGAGAAGGCTTTCTTAAAATTATTTAACATACATTCAAGAGGTGTGTTTTCCCCTTTTGAACCCCCAACTCCCATTGTATGGCCCTGTGAAGTATCCACTCAGTCACTCACACACACACCTTACTGGGAAACGAAGTAGTACTCACTCCACACTTAGGTCAGCTACACATTGTACTTTCTCACACATGCAATGCGCTAGATACTTCAACCATACTCTACCTCCCAATCTTCCCTTTTCCCTACACCAGATCACCATCTGATGTACCCAGCCACCTAGCGTACTCAGTTCCCCTTTACTGAGACGCAGAAGTTTGATCAAGACTTCTCTTCCTCCCAATTAATTGGAGGGCCAAAACCCCTTAGTGCACTTACCCTTAGCTGGTTCCCTGTTTATTTCTCTGGTCCCCCCCCGGTCCGCCGCCGTCAGTGGGCAGGGTATCAGACAGACGAGACTGCTGCGTTCCCCTGGAAAAATTTTTTCCAGTGCGCGCTGGGTAGGCAATCAGTTGTCTTCTCTCTTGTACCCTGCTCAGTAAGGCGAAGGGGCTGCGTTCCAGCAGACCACTGATCCGAGTCGCAGGCACCATAAAATGTAGCATCCTGCTTGTGGTTAACGCTTAGCTGGAATGAAATATTCAACGCAGCAACAGAGAAAGTAAAATAATAATTTATTTGTCAGACAAATAAATGAGAGGCACAGTGGTATATGGTTACCAAGCTCTGGCCTGCCTCCTGCCATTATGGCCAGCACTTATATTCCCTTAATCCAGCCCCCCTTTGCTCCTCCTGTGGCTGCCTCTGTTCAATCAGCCTGGTTGAAATTTCTATTGGTTGTTTGCTATAACCAATCTTAAAAGATACACCCACATCCTCCTATCCTTATATGGAACACAAAGAGCTATATATTGTTACATCTATAAATGACAAATAAGTATTAATATATCTTACATGTGTCTCAACAAGGAATCTTAATTACCAGCTCACCTCTTGCCTTCCTTGCCCTATTGCCTTCTAAAACAAATGGTTAATCTTAAATTTTTATCTTAAACATATGTCAAGGATCTTGAGTTTCACATCAACATTGAAAGATCTCCTTCATTTGAAGGTTTCCAAACAAATGTCTGACAACTAATATATCAGGATAGCTCGGATGGCGTCTCATTTCTGGCAGGGGGCTGGGCTCAATGGCCCCTGTGGTCTATTCCAACTCTAGGACTCTATGATTCTATGAAATAAGAATCTAACATCTAAATTTGTTACTTTCTAAATCCTTTGCATAATTACATTTAAGCAAATATATTTAATACATTAGCATAGGTAACCTTTTAAAAGAATAAAGCTTCTCAAAGTAGAAAGGAAGGAACTCAGTAAAAAACAGTTTTTAAAGAAGCCTCTTTAGTTTACACCTCCCCCTTTCACCCTCCTTTCCAGCCTCAAAATAAAATAGGAAGAAGCTTCTTTTTCCCCAGCCAAGCCAGTTGCCTTTGTTTTCCATGTGCCCTTGGCCTTTTGTCCTGTGGCTCAAGTTTAAGGCACATGGTTTTATTTTACTGTTTACCTACCACTTTTACAACTTAGTTGTACTCTACAGCATGCAAGGTCAGTGACCTGCTTCTCAGCCTTTTTATGACCGCAATAAACCAATAAACCAAAGGGGCCCTCTTTAAGATGAGCACATCTGCCGATGCACTCACTGCCTGGCATGAGAGATACAGATATTTTAAAATATATTTTAAGCTCATTTTAAGAATACAGGTATCTGATCAAAATATAAGCCTTGATTAAAATGCAGACTATGAACAGATGCCTCATTCCCCCCTTTCAAGCTCAAGGACCTTGGTACCAAGTGTCCTTGATTGCTTGATCTGCATCATATTCCTGAGTTAAAGCTGTGTATAGGGCCATGATATGAGGTAGAGTTTCATTCGAAATCATCTTGCTAATTGTACTTCTAAAACATGAAATGATACATGGCATCATACATAAAACCATTACCACTACTGTCAAGAAAAACAAGCAAGACAATAATATCCCTTTGAGTTCTGTGACATTAGGTAACCATCCCATATCCCATCCTTCCCATGTTTGTACTGGGACATGTGCTATATTCTCCATCTTTGTGGCCAACACACGGATTGCCTCACCATTATCTGAAATGTTAAAACAACAGGCATTCCCTGTCAAGTTCAAGACTCCACATAGGCCTCCCTGCTTGGCAAGTACATAATCCATTCCCATTTTCAGCTGCAAAATGGTGGCTCTACTTTCATCCAGCTGTTATGCAATAAGTCTCAAACTCTGGGCCGTTACATTGGTTACAAGTTCCACTACTGCTTGTAATCGAATTATTCTGTTTAGATTATAAATAGGATCCCGTGCCCCTTGTATGAGCTCACCAGGATTCCAGGAGGCAGGATCATAATAGGCTATTATGCGCTCTGGCGGCCAATCATCAGTACCGCTCCAACTTTGGGTACTTCCTCCTGCTATATGAGAAATATCAGCGTTTCTTCGTGTTCGCTTAGCTGAACTAGTGGGCATAATCCACATTGGTGGTAATACCCATCCCAGGAAACAAGTCCCACTCCATTTGGAAGGGAGTTTCTTGTATGCCCATTCTCCACATATCCACCACAACCATCGGGTCTGAGGTTTTTGGTACGTGGAGTACAGAAGGCGAAATATCAAAAGAGGCAGAGAGTTCACAGTGCAGTATGTTAGATTGCCTTTTTCTGTCACAGTTATGTTCCATACCACTTTCCATGCATGAATAAAAGGAGGTGCACAGGGCAAGGTATTCCGAGTTCGATAGGTAGTACCGTGTGCCCAGGTATTCTTAATATTATCCCAAGTATAGTGGCAATGAGAAGAGCCTATCATGGTAGAATCAGCTGCATCTGATGATTTATGTACACAGAATTCCCCTTGTACAGGTATGACTCGTAATGGTTTAGTTGAGTTCCACCCGGGGAAATTCTGTATTTCTGTTTGGTGTGGCATTTCGCTTACCATACCAATGGCATCTAATGGTATCGGTAATAAGGGCATACCTCCCTCTGAATCATCTGGCCCAAGAGAGCAAACAAGGCAATTGGTCCTATTTGCAACATTGGCTACCATTTCAGCTAAACCTACCCACATATTGTGGTCATAGCGGAATCCATATTTAGCAAATTTGGTCAGATTCAAGGACCCTTCCCCTTCCCAAGGGATCAGGATTAATAATAAAATCATGTTGATGTCTAGCATATGCATTCCTTCCACAAAAGATTACCTTATTGTGATAGCAAATAAATATTAGTCCCAATATAATTCCCCCAGTGACAGAAATGGGGAGCCACCAAGACCAAAACATATATCCCAAGGATCCCCAATGTGTAATATCTCTGATAATTGTTCCACAAGGGGGCAGTCAATCAATTGTATAAGAGAATCTTCCCGCTCACAGTCTCTGGTTCAGACGCTCCTCAAGCTTCAGGCGTGCGCAGGTCAGCCAGCTTCCAGATTGTGGCTGCAGCAGGCCGGTCGTCTAATGTTGCCCGTGACCTAGCCCGTTCCCCGTAGGGCTAGATACAGGGGTTTTTGGAGAGAGTCAGTTTTAAAGGATTAGAGGGGTCACCTTTGCACGTCCAACTGCCTTCGGACTTCTTCAAACGGGAGTGATGAATCCAGGGGGTCACCTCAGCTACCTTCACCGCTGTTGGAGTAGAGAGCAAGACGGTGTAAGGTCCACGCCACTTAGGTGCAAGTGGATCACGTTTCCACTCTTTCACCCATATACTATGCCAGCCTGGAGCTGATGAATCGGCTTGGCAATGCTGCACGGCGTGCGCTCGAGGGCCCACCTGTTAAGATAAAAAAAACAAACAAACACGGGAGAGAGACAAAAACACGGGAGAGAGATTGCACTTGTCCCTGTGTCGCATGGTCTCCTATTTGTTTGAGGTCAGTTGGAATATCCTGAACAAAGGAGGGCGGCCTCCCATACAGGAGCTCAAAAGGTGACAACTTAAGTCTTTTTGTGGGTGTGCACCGAACACGAAACAGTGTTATGGGTAACACGTCTACCCTCCTGAGACTTTAGACATATTAGTGGGCTTCTGGCATGCCCTGCAGATACCTTGCACAAGCGTCTGGCGGTAGGTGGTAAGCCTGGCCAGGTGAATTGCATTATTTGGATCCCAATTAGGATCTTCCAAGGGAAAGTTGTCCTGGAGATGACGGTCAATATTATAAATATTTCCCACTCTGGCCTGCTCACGCAAATATATCTGTGCCTTTTCAATTATGTCTCTCCTTTCCTCAGTGGTGAAGAGAGTATTCAGGAGCTGGCGACAATCTGTCCAAGTAGGACTATGAGTATTTACTATTGAAGTCACCAAGTCCATCATAGCCTGAGATTTTTCTGCAAAAAATGGGGTGTTTTCCAATTCATCAGATCCGTAGTTGTGAATGGAATGTACTGGAGGATCGAAGTTCGAGGTGGCCGTGGTCCAGGTTGCCCATTAACCAGCACAGGCTCCTCAAGTGCATCAAATACTCTTCTGAGAGGGGCTACTACGTGATCTTTCTCTTCGCTTTGCTCTAGGGGCCTCAAATCATAGGGGATGATATCTGTCCCAAGGCGTTCTTTTAGCAGCCTTATACGCCTGGCTGTATTGCTTGCTGACCGATTAAGGTCTCCCTGTAGCTTCTGTAATAATTCTCTAGGACTTGGATGTACAGGGGTTTGGGGTGGGCAATTAGTTGTTCCACTAAAGGAGACTGTAGATGGAGTTCTACTGGGACTCACAGGTGGAATAACCACTTCTGCTTGGGCTTCATTATAGAACTCCAATGCCTCCTGAAGATATTTATCATAATCTATCAAGGAATCAAGTTCTGTGACTCCACCCCCATTATTCATTCCACTTTCTTGCCTTGGGGTTACAACTGGTGGAGGGTTTGAATTAGGCTCCCTTCGATGTGGAGCATAGGGTGGAGGTGGAAACACCTCTTCCTCTGGTCCCTCAAAAATGGGTTTGAGTTTATTTGGCAAGATTCCTTTCCTAGCTTTGGCTTTTACAGCCAATAATTTGCATAGTTGGACTTTGCATTCCCTTATCCATGGAGGATTTTTATTTAATGTGCTCAGCCAAGAATCTATATATGAAAATTGTTCTGGGCACCCTCCAGTTTCTTTGGCGATGTTAGACCAAAGTTTGCTTATTAAATTTATATCAAAGGTTCCTTGAGATGGCCATTCAGTATTTTGCTTCGGCCACTCTAATTCACATAACGTTCTCAGGCGCTCTGGCGTCATTTTGACTCCATACGCCCCTGAGAAGGCTTTCTTAAAATTATTTAACATACATTCAAGAGGTGTGTTTTCCCCTTTTGAACCCCCAACTCCCATTGTATGGCCCTGTGAAGTATCCACTCAGTCACTCACACACACACCTTACTGGGAAACGAA
Organism: Podarcis bocagei; assembly: GCF_964188305.1. Lineage (NCBI taxonomy): Eukaryota > Metazoa > Chordata > Lepidosauria > Squamata > Lacertidae > Podarcis > Podarcis bocagei. The sequence goes on from NC_138131.1 coordinate 82,403,491, forward strand.
GTAGTACTCACTCCACACTTAGGTCAGCTACACATTGTACTTTCTCACACATGCAATGCGCTAGATACTTCAACCATACTCTACCTCCCAATCTTCCCTTTTCCCTACACCAGATCACCATCTGATGTACCCAGCCACCTAGCGTACTCAGTTCCCCTTTACTGAGACGCAGAAGTTTGATCAAGACTTCTCTTCCTCCCAATTAATTGGAGGGCCAAAACCCCTTAGTGCACTTACCCTTAGCTGGTTCCCTGTTTATTTCTCTGGTCCCCCCCCGGTCCGCCGCCGTCAGTGGGCAGGGTATCAGACAGACGAGACTGCTGCGTTCCCCTGGAAAAATTTTTTCCAGTGCGCGCTGGGTAGGCAATCAGTTGTCTTCTCTCTTGTACCCTGCTCAGTAAGGCGAAGGGGCTGCGTTCCAGCAGACCACTGATCCGAGTCGCAGGCACCATAAAATGTAGCATCCTGCTTGTGGTTAACGCTTAGCTGGAATGAAATATTCAACGCAGCAACAGAGAAAGTAAAATAATAATTTATTTGTCAGACAAATAAATGAGAGGCACAGTGGTATATGGTTACCAAGCTCTGGCCTGCCTCCTGCCATTATGGCCAGCACTTATATTCCCTTAATCCAGCCCCCCTTTGCTCCTCCTGTGGCTGCCTCTGTTCAATCAGCCTGGTTGAAATTTCTATTGGTTGTTTGCTATAACCAATCTTAAAAGATACACCCACATCCTCCTATCCTTATATGGAACACAAAGAGCTATATATTGTTACATCTATAAATGACAAATAAGTATTAATATATCTTACATGTGTCTCAACAAGGAATCTTAATTACCAGCTCACCTCTTGCCTTCCTTGCCCTATTGCCTTCTAAAACAAATGGTTAATCTTAAATTTTTATCTTAAACATATGTCAAGGATCTTGAGTTTCACATCAACATTGAAAGATCTCCTTCATTTGAAGGTTTCCAAACAAATGTCTGACAACTAATATATCAGGATAGCTCGGATGGCGTCTCATTTCTGGCAGGGGGCTGGGCTCAATGGCCCCTGTGGTCTATTCCAACTCTAGGACTCTATGATTCTATGAAATAAGAATCTAACATCTAAATTTGTTACTTTCTAAATCCTTTGCATAATTACATTTAAGCAAATATATTTAATACATTAGCATAGGTAACCTTTTAAAAGAATAAAGCTTCTCAAAGTAGAAAGGAAGGAACTCAGTAAAAAACAGTTTTTAAAGAAGCCTCTTTAGTTTACACCTCCCCCTTTCACCCTCCTTTCCAGCCTCAAAATAAAATAGGAAGAAGCTTCTTTTTCCCCAGCCAAGCCAGTTGCCTTTGTTTTCCATGTGCCCTTGGCCTTTTGTCCTGTGGCTCAAGTTTAAGGCACATGGTTTTATTTTACTGTTTACCTACCACTTTTACAACTTAGTTGTACTCTACAGCATGCAAGGTCAGTGACCTGCTTCTCAGCCTTTTTATGACCGCAATAAACCAATAAACCAAAGGGGCCCTCTTTAAGATGAGCACATCTGCCGATGCACTCACTGCCTGGCATGAGAGATACAGATATTTTAAAATATATTTTAAGCTCATTTTAAGAATACAGGTATCTGATCAAAATATAAGCCTTGATTAAAATGCAGACTATGAACAGATGCCTCAGAACCCCACCTTGATTGAATACTGGTGGGTTCTGGGATTTTTCTCATTGCTTGTTTAGCAGCAAGAGCAGTGTCCCTCAATAAGATTTGCAGCAGTGTGGCTTGCACTGAAGCTTGAGTGAAAGGACCACGCCCCATCATGGCATCTATGACGTCTGCAAGGGTAATATTTGGATTATTTCCCCTGATTTGTTGAAACAAAGCTGGAGCATAAGCACGGCAGGCAGTTTCCCATTCGTGGGCAAACAAAACACCTGCTGATTGGGGTAACACTGTACGTGCCAAAAGCTTGATGTCATCTGGAACCAAAAGCTGGGCTAATGTGGCTTCCAAAAGAGCCTGTGTAAATGGGGCTTGAAGTCCATTTGTCCTTACTGACAATTGCAGCTCTTTCAAGATTTTAAAGTCAAAAGGTTGGTGTGTCACTGAAAGTAGCTGGAGTGAGTGCCAAGCCAGGAATCATGCTTCTTTTCAAACCATGTTCTGAAGTTTGTTTCATGATCAGAACAATCCTCTCAAGTGATTGTTTTCACCCTGCTTTAAAAGCAACACTTCAAAGAACGGCTCAAAAAAATAAATACACAAAAAAAAACCTTAGCAAAACAGGATTCCCAATGAAATGGTCTGCCTCACAGCCAGAGGCTCTACTCCAAGGAAGCACTGAGGAGGAGTGTGACAGTTTGGAGCTTTGCTGTGTGTTCTCTGATCTGGTGACACATGCTGTCTGTTGAAGTTGAATGGGGAGGGGCCCTTAGATGTCTGAAAGAGTTCTGGGACTTGCTGGTTAATGGGATTTTCTGCCGTCCTCAGCGGATGCTCAGCCCTTCTGTCTATTCCAGCTGTAGTGTTTCAGAAAGTTGCTTTGAGCCAAACACACTCCCCTTTGAAAGTTTCAAGATCTCAAGTCTCAAATGTTTGGTAGCCAAGAGCATGGCTTAATTAGAATTGGAAACACTATTGAAAAGGTTTACTTTTCAAATACATTTAAGTAGGAATTACTCAGCCTTGGAGAAGCCCCTTCCTTGGGTCTCTGTCACTCACCTGTCAGTCACTCATCCATTCTGAATGGGTAGAAAGAAGCACAGAGCTATGACATACAGAGAGGCGTCAGGCAACCTCACTGGAGGAGGACTGGTGATTCTGGCCATGTATCTGAGTCAGTAATCACAACGCAGAGAATTGCCAGAGTTAGAATTAATCATCCTAGCAGAGACTGCTTAGAAGTATGGAATTCAACAACAATCAATCATGCAGAGATGCAACGGAGAACATTTTCTGAAATTAGAAAAAGCTGCCCAGTGCTGGGGAATGACCCCAGTCATGTCCAGTGTGGGAGAGACATGGCAGGATTAACCACCCTGTGCTCTTTCAGCAACTTTCTCTGTGGTCAAGAGCTGTAGGTGCTCATCAAATGGAAGCCCTACTTCCATCTACTGCTCTGAAGTAGGGTCATCTCTGCCTCCAGGTTTTCAACTTTTATGTACATCTTCTGAAAATGCACAAACCTTTTCTCTTGTATGAATGATGCCAGGTTTTAGCTCACTGGTTCCTTTATTTTATCCAGTTTTCTGTTTGGAATCTTAATGGCTCCCCCTTTGTATTTTTTTTAAAATAATTTTTATTAACTGGCTAATCACATCAAATTAAATCACATCATATAAATTCCAAATTACAAAGCCAAATTTTTAAATTTTGTTGGGGGAACCCATACTTCAAGATCCAAAGGGGGATTCAGATCATCTTCTTTACTGCGTTAATGTCCAAATCAGTCCCAATCAGTCCAAACAAAGTTCATAATTCTATCCAGTCTTATCTTGGTGTTTCCACATCATATCTTATTCATATAATTTCTCTTTTTCCTTTACGATCTCTTCTGTTGGTCTCCTTAAGCCGATAGCAAGTATAATAATCCTGTGTGGATTTCCCGTTCCTCCACTAAGTCCAGATGGTTTCCATATATCTCCTTAGTAGATAACCTCGTTCTTTCCATCGTAAATTTTGGCATTTGTCGCTCTTAAGTCCCACCGAGGAGTTGATCCACGATATGTAAACAACTCTATTTCTCTCTTTCTCCTCCCAGACCCAAGAGCTCCAACAATGCCTCCCAAAATGGCGACGGCATTTTTAACTGCGTCATTCCAGAACTCTTAGCTTTCCAGCTTCATCTTGAAACATTGCTTTGGATCGAAAGTTTATCTCCACACAGCCTTAAATCCACAGCTTAAGTCCTTAGTTTCTGACTCATTAGGGGAGGGGATTCTTGTTAAATCACATAAAAAAAGGAAGGCAGGTTTTCTCCCCCCTCCCCCATTTGTCATACCATATCTTGACGTATCTTCTCATATTTTATTCTTGTCTTGTTATCAGAGATCTCTTCTGTCAGCAGTCTTTACTCCCCTTTTTCCTTGAAGCATGTGCAATTAATCTTGTCCAAATTGTTTCTTTTAAAGATCATTTGCAACTAGCGGCGCGAATCAGGAACGGCGTCCAGGAGAGCCGGAAATCCCACAGGAGGGCTTTGTGCCTAGTGCCCCCACCCCCATAAATTCGGGGGTGGTATAGGGCACAGCAGGCAAGGGCCGTCCCCCGCACAATTCTGCACCTCCTCCCAATTGCTTAGCCCAGCCATACTGAATTCTGTCTGTTGATCACACTCAAACACAACAAGGGACTAGGGATGGAGGAGAAATGTGATTCAATTTGCATTTAAAGGCAAACCTACTTAATTTGCACTTCCCAAAACAAAATGAGTACTGAAGTGCAGCCATTGTTTGAAATCCACACTTGCTGAATTTTGCAAGGTTGTCCTCCAGTCAAGCCATGTGTCCAGAAATGCATGTATTAGGGAAATAACATACAGAAATGTATTACATTAATTTAAATTGTTTTACAAAAATACATTAGGCAAGTTATACATACAAACTATGTGCATGTTATGAGAAATTTGCACTAAAAATGCTGGTGATTTTTTCTTTTAATTGCAAACTGATGTGGGAATGTGGCAAAATATTTTTAAGGTGACATGGAAATGAGGAGAGCTAAACTTAAGACATGGGTATAGCCAAGGAGGGGCAGATCCAAAAATATTATTGAAAAGCATTGAAAGTACTCAATTATCTGAGGTTCTGCTCCCCCTCAGCAGAAGCCTGGCCCCCACAATGTCTTATTTATGGTGTATTTTTGCCTGTGACTTAAGAAACTGAAACTGAAAGATTCTACCGTCCTTACAAGGGAAGTAACCTAGGCACTATCTCTCATTCAGTTCTGTAGCTTGGGGGTTCCTTCTACTGGAACCTTCGCCAACCTGGGGCTGGAAGCTGCAGGAGGGGAGGAGAGGGCTCTTGAGCTGGGGTCCTGCTCATGGGTTTCCCTTTGGGGCATTCACTGTGGGAGCAGGATCCTGAATTAGATGGGTCATTGGCCTGACCCAGCAGGTTTTTCTTAGTTTCCTATGTTCACATGCTGGTTTAAGAATAATCAATGTAGGTGATGTATTTTGGAGAGGTTCTGGCCCTATCGGGTTCTTTATAAGGGTGCTTTGTATGCTGCCATTCTTTCTGAAGGCACCTTGGTATCTCTGGTCCCAGCCCATGCCCTCATGCCATAGACCTGGCTGTTCCTTTCTCTCCTTGCAGGCTGAAGAGAAGCAGAAGGCCTCAGCTGCATTTGCTCAGCTCCACACTGCCATGGAGATCCTGGGAATTGTGGTGGAGGAGCAGAAGGCCATCTGGCGAGTTTTGGCCGCCATCTGCCACCTGGGTGCTGCAGGGGCTTGCAAAGGTAAGACTAACGGCTGGCAAAGGTGGCATTTTGGGCTGGGTGGTTCTACAAGGAGACTGCTGTGCTGGATCCATCTGCTGCAGCCTGAGAAAGGAGATGATGGAGATGTCCCTGCTTTGCAGGCTGCATGGTGCAGCATTTCAGAAAATCAAGCCATCTGCTTGGGCTCATTTGTCTGAATTCCCTGCCCCCTTTTAGCCTATCCTTCTAGGAGCATTACAGAAAGTCAATGGATCTCAGTTCAGCCTCTCTGCTTGAGAGGCTGCTGTTTTCATATAATGCTGGTCTTGCACAAGGCCTGCTCTTGGAGATCCCTGGAGTGGGAGGAGAGCCAGAGAAAGTGCAAGACCCTCCAATATCAAGAATCACAAAACAGAGAAACCAGTAGGAGAACACTTCAATCTCCCAGGACATTCTATACAAGATCTCAAAGTAGCTGTTTTACTACAAAGGAATTTCAGAAATAGACTGGAAAGAGAAGCTGCTGAATTGCAACTCATTACCAAACTTAAAACAACGGAGACACCTGGTCTGAACAGAGACATTGGATTCTTATCTCATTATACATGACTAAGCCACTTCTCACCTTCTCACCCCTTGCCTTTTCCTGTAAGACCTACTACAGTCGTTAAGAGTCGTCAACAGGCTCATCAGGCTCATCTCAGCTATCTGCCAATCTCCGATTCCCACCACCCTTCTGAGTAATACCCCTCCCCACCTTCTCTATATATAGAAGGATCTGGCAACTTCTGTTTCAGTGTATCTGAAGAAGTGTGCATGCACACGAAAGCTTATACCAAGAACTAACTTAGTTGGTCTTTAAGGTGCTACAGGAAGGAATTTTTTTATTTTGACTATGGCAGACCAACACGGCTACCCATCTGTAACTCCCACAATGAGGTCACTGTTATTCTTCTGTCCCTTAATTTTGACCCAAATGCTCTCACTTTGGCATTGAGGTTCTAAATCTTGGATCTCTTCACAGGTATACACATCCCTGACATATAACGCCACTCCTCCTCCTTTCTTGTCTGGTCTGTTTCTCTGAAATAGATTGTATCCCCCCATTATTACATTCCAATCATGGGACTTATCCCACCAGGTTTCAGTGATGCCTATTATGTCATATTTAGTTTGTTGTACCAAGAGCTCAAGCTCATCTTGTTTATTTCCCATGCTTTGCACATTAGTGTACAGACATTGAAGTCCATTAATCATTTCCCCGTGTCTCTTATTTAAGGATTTTTTCCTCCCACCACTAGGTCTGTGTGCTGTTTGCTCCATTTGGTCTATGACATTTGGATGATCGTCTTCATCAATTGATGGACTCCTACCTTCAGGAGCACTGTCTCCCTCCCCCACATTAGTCAGTTTAAAGCCCTCCTGATGAGGTTTCTGAGATTCTTGGCAAAAACATTTCTCCCAACCGTTGTGAGGTGCAGCCCATCACTTGCCAGAAGTCCATCTTCAAGAAACTGCAGTCCGTGATCTAAGAATCCAAACCGTTCCTGTTTACACCATTTGCGAAGCCAGCTGTTCACTTCCACTATTTTTCCCTCTCTCCCTGGGCCACGTCGTTCAACTGGGAGGACAGATGAGATGACAATTTGTGCATTTAGTTGCTTCAATTTCCTGCCGAGGGCCTCGTAGTCTCTTTTGATCTTCTGGAGGCTATTGCTTGCAGTGTCATTGGTTCCCACATGAACCAAGAGGAAGGGGTATTTGTCAGTGGGTTTTATGATTCCTTGCAGTCGTTCAGTTACATCTTGGATCTTAGCCCCGGGGAGTCAGCACACTTCCCGAGACATCTTGTCAGGCCCACAGATCACTGCTTCTGTTCCCCTCAGTAGGGAATCCCCTATCACCACTACACGCCTCCTCTTAGGTTTGGTCGGGGTTCTTCCGTGAGCTGTCCATTCCAAGGTCGCCTGCACATTCCCTGAGGACTGACTTTGCTGCTCGTCTTCATATACCTGATCGACTGTAATGAGGGAGAGATCCTCAAATGGAGTCTGCTCTTCGTCTTCCATGCTAGGGGAGAGGACCTCAAAGCGATTGTGTATTTCTAAACAATCAGAGCGAACCCTGGGCCTCCTACTTCTTTGAGTCACGTTTCTCCATATATCTGGCTCCTGTGTTGGTGAACTAGCCTCCTTCTCAGGGGAGTCCCCTGTCTCCTCCTTGGTGGAGACGGTGTGCTCTGTTGCTTCCAAGAAGAGCTCCAGCTCTCTAATTCTTTGGAGCGTAGCTACACGTTCTTCCAGTTGCTGGACTTTGTCTTTTAAGAGGGCAATCAACATGCAATTGCTACAGGTAAAGCTGCCTGCAACCTTTGGCAAGATGGCAAACATTGCGCAGGAACCGCAGGCGACTGCAGCTGTTCCCTCCCACTCCATCTTGAGAATGTGTCATTGGGGGTGGCTACAGCGGTCCTCCATCATAAAAAGCGTGAAGACAGGACAAATAACTCCTCCCACAAAAAAACCCTAGGTCTCCCCCAACGAACGTTTGAGACTAGCTCCCCTAAATCTACACGATGGATCAAACTGCGCGCGCTGCTGCCCTGCAAGCTCTGATAAGCTCTTCCCACAGCTAATCACCTGCCTCAACAGAAACCCTGCCCCCTCTGACCTTTGCACAGGGAGAACAGCTAATCAGCCACAAAGAAACACACACACACAAGAAAACCTTTTTTGCTCCTTCTTCAACTGCTGCCCTGCTAGGTCTGATAAGCTCCTCCCACAGCTAATCCCCTGCCTCAACAGAAACCCTGCCCCCTCTGACCTTTGCAAAGGGAGAACAGCTAATCAGCCACAAAGAAACACACACACACACAAAAGAAAACCCTTTTTGCTCCTTCTTCAACTGCTGCCCTGCTCATTGATGTTTTGTAATGTGTTCCTAATGTTGTACACCACCCTGAAATCTTTTGCTAAAAGATTATAAAAAAATTGAATTATTAATATTAATAATAATATTTCACTCATGCACTTGCAAAGAGGTTGGATACAGTTGGCTGGAAGTGCTGTAAAAATGATACATGGAGCAAGAGCAGCTTAGTTCCCATCTGGTTTATAGAAGAATAGAATAGTGGGAAAACATTCCTGTTACAGGATAAATAATACATTGAAAAAAGGCAGTTTAGAGCCTGGTTCTTACGCATTCTTATTGTGAAGTGAGTGAGTTCAGTGAGTCTTCTTCCCAAGAAAGTGGTTTTTGGCTTGTGGTGCTCATCTAGATTAGGAGGAGAGAGCTAAGAACCAGCATTTCTCTTAGAGGAAATTCTGTGTATGTGTTGTGGGCAAGAGGCACCCTCAACCTTGAGACTGATGTGAAGTGCCATAATTTCACCACCAGCAGACAAGACAAATAACATATTTGCTGGCAGGAGACAAACTGTAGCAGAACAGAAATGGTGCTGCATGCAACAAATAAGAGGTTAGGATAGAAAACGATACCCAAGCAGCCCAGTCTCACTCTCCCTTTCATACATTGAATCACCTGGGTATGGAGGGGGAAGGGATGCACAGAGCTCATAAACATAATCAATGTAGCCTACATTTATCAATTGAGAGCATAATGAATGTGGTTTGATGATAGGCATGTTAGAAGGTACATTAGTCATCCCAAGCTGACAAAATCCAAAACTGCGATCTAAATTGGATTTATTTATTTACTTACTTACGCAAAGCAAGTAACATGTAAACAAGTTACATAGACTGCCCTATAAATTCACTCTTTGGAAGGCTCTTCAATATACACTGGTAAAACACAATATTAAAAACAGCTCTCTCATTTTGCATTTCATTCTCAGTGTAAATAGAATAGTAGCAAGGAAAATAAATATTTATGGAGCTTTGTAAAAAAAAAAGGTAATACTTATAAAATTATAAAACTATTTCTTATATGAGCAAAAAGAGCATCTTAGCCTTCTTCCCAATAATCTTCTGTAACAGAAAGCGAATTAAGTGGTGGGGTGAGAAACACTTCACTAGTAATGCACACTGGAAGGAGGAAGGATAGAGAAAGGATTTTGCCAAGAACCAAGGCAGACCCCCTGTCTCACCAAGGAGGGCTATCTAGTCCCCCTCCCCAATTACCTGACCCTGGCATAGCCCAAACGTGTTCAAAGTTCATCAGAATCTCTCCCTCTGAAACAAGCTATTTACACCTGCTTCCTGACACTGTGTCACAATGGAATTATTTGGAGGTGGGTCTACCCAAAGGGGCAAGTCACCTCTGTGGCCTGTGAGTCCACCCTCACTCTTTGAGTAAACAAACTGGAGGTGTGCCATGAGAATACTCAGAGTGACGAATCCCAAGACTGAACTGTGGGGCTCTGGGTTTGTCGGTGGTGACCAGCTCCGCATTGTAGTCAGGGGGTCCTGGTGTATAGTTCTTGCTGGAGGAAGCAAATCTTTGGGAGATGCTGTAGGATGGCTGGTGGCACAGGTAAACATCTGGTTCAGGTATGGTATTCATTGCCGGGCCAGGCCCTCTCACCAGGTCTTTAGCATAGCCCCACACAGAGGCACTGGATGCCATTGAGAGGCAGGGAGCTGCAGGTTTGACAGGCAGCTTTGGACCCAGTGTCTGTGGAAGGGTGTATTGGTTGGGTGCTGGGTTTGGGCTGCTCACCCAGTAGTGCGTTCGAAGGCCCATAGTGTACGCTGGTGCATTCGACTCTTCAAGTGGGTGTATCTTCTCCACGTAGTACTCATTTGGGGCAGGCGTACAAGATATAACTGCAAGCCAAGAGCAGATAGGAGGTGACACCCCCCACTTGGTGCTCCCCACTGTCGAGCATGTGGATAAACCTGTGGATACTGTTGGGAATCAAGCCTTTATCAGGAGAAACTGGCAACTCTCCAGGCACCTGGCTTGATCTCCTGATGACCTCCCTGTCTGCATTGCTAGGTCGCGATAGGCGATCCTTCTCAGCGTGAGAAGAACACACCCCTCTTTCCTGCCCCCCCCCCCGGCAGGGGAAAGAGATAGACAGAAACGTATTTACATGCCTTTATTTCTGTCTTTGCAGCGTTACAGAAAAACACGACTGCTCTCTTCAAACTCCAACAGCCGAGAGACAAACTCCACCTGTACTTCCTGTACAGCTCATATTACACTCTCAGCTAATTCCGGCGCCCTCTGCACTGTGAATTGACTGTCCCTCTGTTTCCCATGGAACAGTCCCAACATTCCCATTATGTTTTGCTTTCAAGCTACCAGCTCGCGGCCGCATTGCTTCTATATCGTAACATACTCCCCCATATGAATCAATGTGCGCTGCGAGCAAAGCGTGATCCAGAGAAGAAAACAAACAGTTGTTATACATATAACACTCCCCTGTTGTTTCAGTTCCACCCTTGGAACTACCCGCCACTGGTTTCCCCAGTGTACCTCTCTGGTAGTCTGACTTCCAAGGAATGAGTGCATCTGCATGACCTTGGCTAGGGAATGTAGTGTTACACTTAGCAACTCCCTGTTGTGTCTTTGTCTCTGACTTAGACACAGCTTCAACCTGTCTTGACTTGTCAACAATAGTAACACACGCAACAGCTAAGTTAGCAAACTCTTTTGAATACCTCTTGGGTGGTACACCCTTTGTAACTCTCTCAGACCTACGTATGAGGTGCTGATCCTCTTTGCTCACTGGTTCAGTCTCAGGACTCTTTGGAGAACCAGTTCCAATAGTAAACAGTGGTTCATCCTTCATTTGTGAAGGTCTAGCCATTGTGTGAGATTTCCTCTCAATGACTGTGTCAACTGAGCTCTTTGAGCTATCACTGTCACTCTGAGTACCACTGTAATCAGTAAAATCATCATCAACATCTGAATTGTCCTCAGTGGGAAATGTGTGAACAATTACTCTCTCCTGTTCAGGAGCACTCTCTAGAAATTTTTTGAGAATCACCTGACCAGATTCAGACAAAATTACTCTGTAGAGACCCTTTTCATAACCCACAAAAATGCCTCTAGCATTCTTTACTCCACCTGGAGCTTCTGTCTTCACATGAGACCCAAAAACCTTAAAATGGGCAACACAAGGTTTTCTACGGAACAGCTTCTCAAAAGGAGAACTTCCCAAATCTTTTGAAACCTTTCTCAATCAAGACTAACAATAACACAATATCGACTCCGCCCAATACTCATGTGGCAAATGTGAACTCAGCAATTGTGCCTTCATGCCATTTTACAATTCTTTGTTCACTTGCACACAGACACTTCTGTTCCATGCTTCTGCAGAAACAGCAGTCTTGTGTCTTGTGCCTTATCCCTTTCTTATCCAGGAAATCCTGAAAATCCTGTAAAAGAAAAACTGGCTTTTCATCTGTGAAAAGACAATCAATGTTAGCATTATGAACATTCTTAACCTTGTCACAAAATTCTTTAAACCTTTCTAAGGCTTCTTGTGGTTTCTGCAATATATATACCCACACATAATGAGAGAAATAATCCACACACACAAGATAATATCTTGCATTGCCTCTAGATGGTGCTAGAGGACCAATCACATCAGCATACACTCGCTGAAAAGCTTTGATTACTTGCGTCGTCTTCTGGACTTTTTTTTGGGGGGGGGAGTTATTTGTCCTGTCTTCAAGCTTTTTATGATGGAGGACCTCTGTAGCCACCCCCAACGACACGATCTCAAGATGGAAGGGGAGGGAACAGCTGCAGTCGCCTGCAATTCCTGCGCAATGTTTGCCATCTTGCCAAAGGTTGCAGGCAGCTTTACCTGCAGTAATTGCATGTTGATTGCCCTTTTAAAAGACAAAGTCCAGCAACTGGAGGAACATGTAGCTACGCTCCAAAGAATTAGAGAGCTGGAGCTCTTCTTGGAAGCAACAGAGCACACCGTCTCCACCAAGGAGGAGACAGGGGACTCCCCCTGAGAAGGAGGCTAGTTCACCAACACAGGAGCCAGATATATGGAGAAACGTGACTCAAAGAAGTAGGAGGCCCAGGGTTCACTCTGATTGTTTAGAAATACACAATCACTTTGAGGTCCTCTCCCCTAGCATGGAAGACGAAGAGCAGACTCCATTTGAGGATCTCTCCCTCATTACAGTCGATCAGGTATATGAAGACGAGGAGCAAAGTCAGTCCTCAGAGAATGTGCAGGATGTTAGGATATTTCCGTTCCACCTTAAAGGGAGCAGGCTTTGGGGAGTCACAGAGTCTGCGCATGTCCTGATCACAGGATGTTTTTGTTCAGATATTCCTTTCGTTTTTGTCAGATGGTCAGAGACGCTGACTGAGAATGGACGTGTTTTCTTTTGTTCTGTTCATGTTCTAAATAAAGTCTGTAAAAATGCTCTTCTGCTCTTCTGCGGTGCAAGCTTTTGACTGTGCTTTCTGCTGAAAGAGGGTGCACCAAGCCCTGGAATGTGGCTAGGAATTCCAAAGGCTTTGTGCCCCTAACTGTTGGATCCATTAGTGTCCATCATGAGCCCCCAAGCCGGAGTTCTGGACGTCCATCGGCCTCCCGTAGTCACGCAGATCCAACAGTTAGGGGCACAAAAGCCTTTGGAAATTCAGGCTGCATTCCTAGGCTGGTGCACCCTCTTTCAGCAGAAAGCACAGTCAAAAGCTTGCACCGCAGAAGAGCAGAAAAGCATAAAGTCTGTAAAAATGCTCTTCTGCTCTTCTGCGGTGCAAGCTTTTGACTGTGCTTTCTGCTGAAAGAGGGTGCACCAAGCCCTGGAATGTGGCTAGGAATTCCAAAGGCTTTGTGCCCCTAACTGTTGGATCTGCGTGACTACGGGAGGCCGATGGAATCTCCGAACTCCGGCTTGGGGGCCGTGATGGACGTTATCTCCCTGGCAGTTTCCCAACAACAAGGTTCCGGGCCCAGATTCATAGCACCTACAGGAGAGTAAAGCTGCAACAGACTGCGTTTGAGGTATGTTGGGGGAAAAGCGAAAGGAAAGGGACGCTTTTCTGTTTTACCTCGCAAGGAGCCTTTGATCTCCGGCAAGGCCTAATTGGCCTGCGAGCTGAGCCAAAAAGGCTTCGTGATTAATGGCTGCCAAGATAAGGAGTCTCTCGAGTTAAAATAGACTCACGGCTAATTGTAAAAGCTGGAATGGAGTTTTTCCACGCTTTTGAAGCTTCAGAGGCCACTCAGTGCCCAAAGGCAAATGCTGAATGCCCTAAGTTGGATGGGCAGAATTATGAAACCTGGGCAAAATGGTGTGAGAGTTTGCTGCGTCAGTTTGGGGTGTGGCATGTCGTTTCTGAGCCCCCTCCGGTTCCTCTGACAGAGAGATGGAAATCGCATGATTCGAAAGCGATAGACGTAATAGTCCTATCCGTATCTCTTGAGGAAATTAAGACGCTGGCTGGCAACACCACTGCACGTGGGATGTGGACTGCTTTGATGAAAGCTCACAAGCCAATAATCCCAGCCCAGAGTTTGACTGCATCGGAGGTCCTAGCTGTTTCCCAGAATGCGAATGAATGTAGGGATGCTGAGGGCACCGGTTGCAAGCTGCAGGGGGAGCTGACCGTCACGTCATCCCAGGCAGCATTCCAGCCTCCAGGGGGAGCCAAGGAGTCGGCAGCTGAGAGCTCTGGTTCTCGTGAGAACCAAGGCCATCGCCTTTGCAGAGGCCGGAAAGGCAAAGGTAAACACAGGCAGCCGCCTGCAGATGGCCAGGAGCAGAGGGAGGGTGAAGAGCCCGCGCAAGGGAAAAACAAAGCGTTGTTTGCTGGCTCAGCTTCACCAAAGGCTAAAGGCACGTCTGCTGACCAGAAACAGGGGGGCAAGCTGCAAAAGCCCACACCAGTGGAAAACAAGGGTTTGCTTGCTGTAAGGACTGCTCCAACAGCCAAAGGCAGCTTTGTTGTTGATTCAGGCTGTACGCGCCACATTTCGAAGGATCGCCATCTCTTTATCTCCTTCAAGCCTCAGGAAGGTGAGATCCACCTGGCTGATGGAAGGACGTTGCAAATTGCAGGAGAAGGGACTGTGAAACTTGCAAGTCTGCACACTACCATCAGTAATGTACTTTTTGTTCCAGGAGCTGCAAGCAACTTGCTGAGCGTCCCACAGCTTACTGGGCGTGGTTTTCAGATTTCCTTCAAGAGGAGCATCTGTGTCATCAGTAAAGGAAAAGAGGACTATTTGCATGCAAAGTTTATGGATGGTTTGTTCCATATATCTTATGATGACACTGCTGTTGTATCTAAGGCTGATTCTTGTTGTGTTGCACAAACTAACAAAGTTCTTCATGCAGGTTGCATTCACGATGCGCATCGAAGATTTGGTCACCTCTCTTGGAAGGCACTGGCCAAGATGCCAGAGGTGGTTGAGGGTTTGAACATCAAACCCTGTAAATTTCACATGAAGTGTGTATCTTGTGCAGAGAACAAAGTGAAGGTTGCTCCAAAAGGCAAGGAGTCTAGCAGGCAGGCTTCCAAACCCTACCAGCTAGTACATGCGGACCTGGTTGGTCCACTTGCGCCCTCTTTAGGAGGAGCAAGGTACTTCATGATTCTGATTGATTCTTTTTCCAGGTACATTCATGTGTATTTGCTCGAACAGAAATCGCAAGCGTTTCCGAAGTTTAAGGCATTCTGTGCTTGGTTGGAGAATGTGCACGGTAAACGTATTTCTTCTTTGTTTACTGATCGGGGCGGGGAGTTCACTTCTCAGCAGTTTGAAGCTTTCCTGACTGAGAAGGGAATCCAGCATGACATGTCAACGCCCAGATCGCCATGGATGAATGGTCTTGCGGAGAGAGCAAATCAAACATTGCTGCAAGGAATAAAAACCTTGTTGCATGATGCCAATCTCCCTGATAAGTTTTGGGGGGAGGCTCTGGGGAATTTTGTTTACGCGTTTAATCGCAGATTGTCATCACCCATTGGTTGTACCCCCTATGAGAAGATGTTTGGCAAGAAACCCAACACCAAACACATGAAAATCTTTGGTTCGGACATGTGGGTACGCACACAACAAACCAACAAGCTTGGGAAGCGTGGGGCACATGGTTTGTTCATGGGGTACGAAAAAGGTGCATACAGGGTATGGATGACTGACTCTAAGTCCATTAAGTTCACAAGGAGTGTTGAGTACAATCCTAAGTGGGGGGAAAATGTGGGAATTTTCCAGAGTTACCCAGAGGAGGATGAAGGTGATGTCAAGCAAGCAGCTAAAGATGAGAAAGCTGCTGCTGCTGATGATGAGGATGAAGATGATGATGATGATGATGATGATGATCAGAGTTCGGATTCCAGTTCAGTGGGCGGCGCTGCTGCTGATGTCAGTGAAAGTGATGACACAGCAGACTACCAGAGCGCAAAGGCCTCAGTCAGACCATCTGATGCGTCTGACAATGAACTGGAAGAACCACTGTTCACCATTGGTCACTTTTCTCCTAAGAAAGAGGAGATGAGTCCAGAAGACTTGCGTCTAGTACGTAGATCTGAAAGGGCGACCAAGGGCAGACCTCCAAAGAGGTATGCTGATGAGTTTGCTAAGACAGCAACTGCTGTTCTTGGTAGCTCAGAGAAGGTATGGGAACCTTCAAGCTTCAAAGAGGTTCAGGAGTTAACCTCTAAAGATGCTGAGCCTTGGCTTAATGCCATGAAGGCTGAAGTTGATTCCTTGAACAGGAACCAAACTTGGGAACTGGTACCGGTAGTCCCAGGAATGAGACTGGTTGGCAGCAAATGGGTCTTCAAGGCCAAGACAGACCAGAATGGCAAGGTAGTCAGACACAAAGCCAGATTGGTTGCCAGAGGTTTTTCACAGGTACCAGGACAGGATTACCATGAGACCTACTCTCCCACAGTCAAATATGAGAGCATACGGCTAATGCTCAAGATCGCTGCGGAGGAGAAACTGCATGTTACCCATCATGACATTAATACAGCTTTTTTGTACGGGGTTTTGGGGGAGGAGCTGTACATGCTTCCACCTGATGGGATGGAAATACAGAAGGGAATGGTCTGTAAACTGCGGAAATCCTTATATGGTCTCATGCTTCCACCTGATGGGATGGAGATACAGAAGGGAATGGTCTGTAAACTGCGGAAATCCTTATATGGTCTCAAGCAGAGTGCCAGGTGTTGCAACACAAAACTCACTGAGACATTGCTTTCTCTAGGTTTTCACCAGGGCAAAGCTGATCCATGTGTGTTTGTCAAGGAGGAGGGGCAAAACAAACTGTATTGTTTATGTTTTGTTGATGATCTTCTGATGTTTTGGAAGAATCAGGCATTTTACCAAAGCACCCTAGCTCAACTGAAGGAGCACTTTGACATGAAGGATCTTGGTGAGGTACCCAACTATCTTTCTCTGCAGGTGGAGAAGGACCAAGCAGGTAATTTTCTGGTACACCAAACACAGAAAATTGCTGATGTATTAACCAGGTTGAATTTGGTTGATGCAAACCCAGCAGACACACCGATGGTGACAGGTTACCAGGTAGACAGTACTGCTGAAGCGTTTTCTGACACAACGCTATACAGATGCATTCTAGGCAAGCTAAATTTCATTGCCAGATGTTCAAGACCTGACATAGCTGTAAGCTGTAATCTGCTTAGCAGACATGCCAACAATCCTACGGTTCAGGATTGGAAAGCTCTGAAGCGCATAGCCCGCTATTTGAAAGGGACTATGCACTACAGGCTGAGGTTCACCAGTCAGAAGACTGGAGGTCTTGAAATCTTTGCAGATGCAAGTTTTGGAAGTGACACCACGGATGGTACAAGCACTTCTGGAGTATGCTACATGTACAACCACTGCCTGTTTGACTGGTTGTGCAGGAAGCAGACAACAGTGAGCCTAAGTTCCTGTGAAGCAGAACTCAATGCTCTGTCATTTTCACTCATGGATTGTGAATGGTTGATGCAACTGTTTAAGGACATCAGAGTGTCTGTGAAATGTCCTGTACAAGTGTATCAAGACAATAGATCTTGTTTGGCTTTGCTGAACTCGGAGAGTTGCAAGCAGAGAACCAAGTACTTGCAGATTAAGCTACATCGTGCAAGAGAGTGTATTCAGAAAGGACTGATTCGGGTGTCCTACATGGCAGGAAATGAAATTCCTGCTGATCTGTTGTCTAAGGTTGTTAACAAAGAACAACTTAAGGTTTATGTACAAAGGTTGCAATTGGGTGAACCACAGGTACAACAGGTTACACGGAAAGGGGGAGGATGTTAGGATATTTCCGTTCCACCTTAAAGGGAGCAGGCTTTGGGGAGTCACAGAGTCTGCGCATGTCCTGATCACAGGATGTTTTTGTTCAGATATTCCTTTCGTTTTTGTCAGATGGTCAGAGACGCTGACTGAGAATGGACGTGTTTTCTTTTGTTCTGTTCATGTTCTAAATAAAGTCTGTAAAAATGCTCTTCTGCTCTTCTGCGGTGCAAGCTTTTGACTGTGCTTTCTGCTGAAAGAGGGTGCACCAAGCCCTGGAATGTGGCTAGGAATTCCAAAGGCTTTGTGCCCCTAACTGTTGGATCTGCGTGACTACGGGAGGCCGATGGAATCTCCGAACTCCGGCTTGGGGGCCGTGATGGACGTTATCTCCCTGGCAGTTTCCCAACACAGGCGACCTTGGAACGGACAGCTCACGGAAGAACCCCGACCAAACCCAAGAGGAGGCGTGTAGTGGTGATAGGGGATTCCCTACTGAGGGGAACAGAAGCAGTGATCTGTGGGCCTGACAAGATGTCTCGGGAAGTGTGCTGTCTCCCCGGGGCTAAGATCCAAGATGTAACTGAACGACTGCAAGGAATCATAAAACCCACTGACAAATACCCCTTCCTCTTGGTTCATGTGGGAACCAATGACACTGCAAGCAATAGCCTCCAGAAGATCAAAAGAGACTACGAGGCTCTCGGCAGGAAATTGAAGCAACTAAATGCACAAATTGTCATCTCATCTGTCCTCCCAGTTGAACGACGTGGCCCAGGGAGAGAGGGGAAAATAGTGGAAGTGAACAGCTGGCTTCGCAAATGGTGTAAACAGGAACGGTTTGGATTCTTAGATCACGGACTGCAGTTTCTTGAAGATGGACTTCTGGCAAGTGATGGGCTGCACCTCACAACGGTTGGGAGAAATGTTTTTGCCAAAAATCTCAGAAACCTCATCAGGAGGGCTTTAAACTGACTAATGTGGGGGAGGGAGACAGTGCTCCTGAAGGTAGGAGACTATCAATGAATGAAGATGATCATCCAAATGTCATAGACCAAATGGAGCAAACAGCACGTGGACCTAGTGGTGGGAGGAAAAAATCCTTAAATAAGAGACACGGGGGAATGATTAATGGACTTCAATGTCTGTACACTAATGCGCAAAGCATGGGAAATAAACAAGATGAGCTTGAGCTCTTGGTACAGCAAACTAAATATGACATAATAGGCATCACTGAAACCTGGTGGGATAAGTCCCACGATTGGAATGTAATAATGGGGGGATACAATCTATTTCAGAGAAACAGACCAGACAAGAAAGGAGGAGGAGTGGCGTTATATGTCAGGGATGTGTATACCTGTGAAGAGATCCAAGATTTAGATCCTCAAAGCCAAAGTGAGAGCATTTGGGTCAAAATTAAGGGAGAGAAGAATAACAGAGACCTCATTGTGGGAGTTTACTATAGATCCCCAAGCCAAACGGAGGACATAGATGATGCCTTCCTGGAACAGATGGCCAAGCATGCAAAAGGAAGGGAGATAGTAGTAATGGGGGACTTCAATTACCCGGATATTTGTTGGACGTCAAACTCAGCCAAGAGCATAAGGTCAAACAGATTCCTCACTGGCCTTGCAGACAACTTCATTGTCCAGAAAGTGGGAGAAGCAACAAGAGGAACAGCCATTTTAGATCTGGTCCTAACCAATGTTGATGACCTGGTTAGTGGGGTAGATGTGGATGGATCATTAGGCGCGAGTGATCATGCTCTTCTGAAGTTTACTATACAGCGGAAAGGAGCAGCCAAGCATACTAGGACTCAATTTCTTGACTTTAAGAAAGCCGACTTCATAAAACTTAGGGAAGTGCTGGGTGAGATCTCATGGACAGCAATACTAAAACATTCCTTAATTTTGCAATATTTTTGTAAATAGTCCTTAAATTTTTCCCAATCATCCTCTGCCGACTCTTCTCCCTGGTCACGGATTCTGCCAGCCATTTCTGCCAGTCCCATACAGTCAATCAGCTTCATCTGCCATTCTCCCAAAGTGGGCAAATCTTGCGTCTTCTAATACTTTGCAATAAGTATTCTTGCTGCTGTCGTTGCATACATAAAAAAAGTTCTGTCCTTCTTTGGCACCAATTGGCCAGGAGAAAGGCCTCTGTTTTTTTCAGGAAGGTATACTTAAATACCTTTTTCAGTTCATTATATATCATCTCCCAGAAAGCCTTAATCTTTGGGCACGTCCACCAAAGGTGAAAGAATGTACCTTCCATTTCTTTACATTTCCCACATTTGTTATCGGGCAAATGATAGATAGATTTTTGCGAGCTTGACTGGGGTCATGTACCACCTGTAAATCATTTTCATAATATTTTCTCTTAAGACATTACATGCCGTAAATTTCATTCCGGTGGTCCACAACTGTTCCCAGTCAGCAAAATTAATATTATGTCCAACATCTTGTGCCCATTTAATCATGACAGATTTAACCGTTTCATCCTGAGTATTCCATTTCAACAGCAAGTTATACATTTTTGACAAAAATCTTGGTTTTGGGTTCTAACAGTTCTGTTTCCAGTTTAGTATTTCCCACCTGGAAGCCAACTTTTTTATCCAAATTGTAGGCCTCCATTATCTGATAATAATGGAGCCAATCTCTCACTTTACTTTTTAATTTCTCGAAACTCTGTAATTTCAGTTTATCTCCTTCTTGTTCCGAAATTTCCCAATATTTCGGCCATTTGGCCTCCATATTGAGCTTTTTCTGGGCCTTTGCTTCCATCGGTGACAACCACCTTGGGGTTTTATTTTCAAGTAAATCTTTATATCTTATCCAGACATTAAACAATGCTCTTCTGACAATATGATTTTTAAATGCTTTATGTGCTTTAACCTTGTCATACCACAAGTATGCATGCCACCCAAAAACGTTATTAAAACCTTCTAAATCCAAAATGTCTGTGTTCTCAAGAAGCAGCCATTCTTTCAGCCAGCAAAATGCCGCTGATTCATAGTAGAGTTTAAAGTCTGGCAGGGCAAATCCACCTCTATCCTTTGCATCAGTTAATATTTTAAATTTTATTCTGGGCTTCTTGCCCTGCCAGACAAATCTAGAAATGTCTCTCTGCCACTTCTTGAAACAGTCCATTTTGTCCAAAATTTGCAATGATTGAAACAAAAATAACATTCTTGGCAATACATTCATCTTTATAACAGCAATTCGACCTAACAAGGAAAGCTTCAAGTTTGACCAAATTTCTAAATCTTTTTTAACTTCCGTCCAGCATTTTTCATAGTTATCTTTAAACAAATTTCCATTTTTAGCTGTCATATTAATCCCCAAGTATTTCACTTTCTTAACCACAGTCAAACCTGTTTCATTCTGGAACTTCTCTCTTTCCAATGATGTTAAGTTTTTCTCCAAAACCTTAGTTTTTAATTTGTTCAATTTAAATCCTGCCACCTGACCAAACTCTTGAATTAATTCTAATACTCTTTTGGTACTAGACTCTGGCTCCTGTAACGTCAAAACTAGGTTACCTGCAAATGCTCTCAATTTATATTGTTTAGCTCCGACCTGTATACCTTTAACCTGCCGGTCTCTTCTGATCATATTGAGCAGAACCTCCAGGACCGATATAAAAAGCAATGGGGAAATTGGGCACCCCTGTCGTGTTCCTTTTTCTATCTTAAATTGTTCCGTAACCACATTATTTACAATTAATTTAGCCTTTTGTTCAGAATATATTGCACCTATACCATTTTCAAAACCTTGGCCTACCCCCATACCCTGCAAGTTCTTTTTCATAAAACTCCAAGATATATTATCAAAGGCTTTCTCTGCACCCACGAATATCAAAACTGCTTTAGTGTTTATATTCACTTCTAACTTTTCCAAAATGTCAATTACGTTCCTCAGATTATCAGATAAATGTCTTCCCGGCAGAAAACCCGCTTGGTCCTTATGAATCTCTTCAATCAGTACTTTTTTCAGCCTCTTAGCCAAAATATCAGCAAAAATTTTGTAATCCACATTTAATAAGGATATGGGACGGTAGTTCTTAAGTTGAGTCTTTTCAGTCTCTGTTTTCGGTATAAGTGGTTCCTCTTCATCCTGGAGAAGAGTGACTAGTGGGGTGCCACAGGGTTCTGTCTTGGGCCCGGTCTTATTCAACATCTTTATCAACGACTTGGCTGATGGACTCAAGGGCATCCTGATCAAATTTGCAGATGACACCAAACTGGGAGGGGTGGCTAACACCCCAGAGGACAGGATCACACTTCAAAACGACCTTGACAGATTAGAGAACTGGGCCAAAACAAACAAGATGAACTTTAACAGGGAGAAATGTAAAGTATTGCACTTGGGCAAAAAAAAATGAGAGGCACAAATACAAGATGGGGGACACCTGGCTTGAGAGCAGTACATGTGAAAAGGATCTAGGAGTCTTGGTTGACCACAAACTTGACATGAGCCAACAGTGTGACGCGGCAGCTAAAAAAGCCAATGCAATTCTGGGCTGCATCAATAGGAGTATAGCATCTAGATCAAGGGAAGTAATAGTGCCACTGTATTCTGCTCTGGTCAGACCTCACCTGGAGTACTGTGTCCAGTTCTGGGCACCACAGTTCAAGAAGGACACTGACAAACTGGAACGTGTCCAGAGGAGGGCAACCAAAATGGTCAAAGGCCTGGAAATGATGCCTTATGAGGAACGGCTAAGGGAGCTGGGCATGTTTAGCCTGGAGAAGAGGAGGTTAAGGGGTGATATGATAGCCATGTTCAAATATATAAAAGGATGTCACATAGAGGAGGGAGAAAGGTTGTTTTCTGCTGCTCCAGAGAAGCGGACACGTAGCAATGGATCCAAACTACAAGAAAGAAGATTCCACCTAAACATTAGGAAGAACTTCCTGACAGTAAGAGCTGTTCGACAGTGGAATTTGCTGCCAAGGAGTGTGGTGGAGTCTCCTACTTTGGAGGTCTTTAAGCAGAGGCTTGACAACCATATGTCAGGAGTGCTCTGATGGTGTTTCCTGCTTGGCAGGGGGTTGGACTCAATGGCCCTTGTGGTCTCTTCCAACTCTATGATTCTATGAAATTTTGGTAGCAATTTCTCCTTTGCATATATCACCAAGCCTCTCTTTTTAACTTTGTCATACGAAATAAATTCTTGTCCCAATCTCTTATTAATAAGCATTTTCCTGTGTAGCCTCATTACATGTGTTTCTTTTAAACAAATCAAGTCCAATTGTTCTTTCCTTAATACATGAAAAACAGATTTCCTCTTCCGAGGGGAATTCAGTCCATTACAATTCCAGGTTAAAAGTTGCAGAGCCATGGTAAGTTACTTAGCTTTCCCTCCAACTGCACCGAGTTGTTGTTGTTCTTCTGTCGGTGGTGTGTCTTTCCCTGGGCCCGGGAATCCAAATGACAAGTTTGCTATGTCTAGAATTCCTTTTCCTGATGCAGTCAGCTCCTCTCCTGATTCCACTTCCTTCTGTAAGTCCTCCTCGTGATCTTTCAGAAACTTGTCTGTATCATTCACTGTCCTTATTCTTATTTTCCTTCCTTTGTATTTAAAAGATAAACCTTGGGGAAATTCCCACCTGAAGAGTATTTTATTTCTTCTAAGTAGGCCGACAAGATCTTTATAATAAGCCCTTATATCCAAAATGTGTTTAGGTATATCCTTGAAGGACTCAACAAATGAGTCTTCAATTTCCAAGGTTCTTTGGTAGTGCAGATTCAAGATTTTATCTCTTTCTTCTTTTGTTCTTAAGGTGATCAAACAATCTCTTGCTCTGTTCTTTCCTTGTCTTTTGCTGAGTCTAAATGCACTCACCATTTGAATTCATCTTTCCCCAGGTCTTGTTGCCAAAAGTCTGTGAATTCCTTTGTAAGGAAGTCTATCAAGTTGTCTTTCTCACTTTCAGGTACTGCTCTAATTCTTAGGTTTCTCTCCTTTCTTTGTAATTCAATCATAGAGAGTGTCAGGTCGTGATCCTCTAATTTCTTATATACCGGTGGTATCTTCTCTTGAACAGCAGTTGCAATATCCTTAGCTTCCTCTGCAATCTGTCGAGTCGAGGCTGATTCCTCTAATAGTTTTTCAATGGACTGTGTATTGGAGTTCACCTTGTTCCCCAGTTCATTAATACTTGGAGTGTTCAAATCTATTTTTGCTGAGGCCCCAGCTACTTGTTTATTTGTCTCTGCAACCTGTTTGGCTAATTTTTCCAAAGATGCATCAATTTTGCCAAGTGCCTGAGCCAATAGCTCTTCAGATGACATAGCTTTTGATTTTACTTGCGAAGCAGCAGCTCCTACTGTGCCTGCCGCTCCGGATGTTGAGGCCCTTCTCTGAAAAGTAATATCAGTCTTGTATTGTCTGCCGGATCTGGTAGTTTTATCCTGTATGCCACTCACCAGCTCTATCTTCCCTTTCCCATCTGCCATAACAAGCCCAAGGTCAGTCACACGCTTGGTGAGTTTGTTTTGCAAAGTAATTTTCCAGAGCTTGGTAACTTGATGACAAAATAGTTGTTACAACGTAGTCTCCTCTAGGGGGACACCCTTCCAACTTCACTATGCAACTGTTAAAAACAAGTATAGTTCTTAAAAGTTCCAATATCCCTCAAAAGCCAGAGTTTCAATGCTTTTAGAAAAGTTTCAGTGTCTCTAAAAAGTTACTTTATAGTCAAAGGCAGATCTATAAACACTGTATCTTTCTCAAAGTGTCAATATTCTTTACCCTTAACATGCAGACAATTCTTCCCACTGGTCGACCTTCCCTGTCATAGGCAGTCCGTTCCCAGTTTTCCGAGACAGCAGAAATATATTTACACCCTCTTTTCTTGCAGGTAAAATAATGCTCGGTTCTCCCCCCTCCACTCCTGCAAACCGGAGGGGAGTCGTCTTTTTTGGTGCTGGATTTGACCTTTAAAAGTCGTCTTTCAGGGTTACAGCTTTACAGTCTCTTTACTTTAATCTATTTACAAGTTGGAAGAGGCAGACTTCCTGTTTGTGCCTTTCCCGTTTCGGTGCCAAATTAACTAAATTTTTCTTCCAATTACTTGCTTACTCCTACTCACGGGTAGTTGCTTTAGCTTCCAATTGTCCAGAAAGAAATCAGCGCTCTCCGCGCCACACACCCCCTTTCCGTTCCGGAGCCTTTAAAAAGGGGGGCGCAAACGGAGCCCGTCGAGTCTCCAAGTTCTCAGGCTTCCCCGCCTGAGATTTCTTCGGGTCCCGCTTCGCCGCAGCGGTCAGACCCTGTCCCCGTGGAGCCGATTCCCTCCGGAGCTCAGAGGGAATCCGCCATTGGTCGCTGGTGCTGACCGGAAGTCTTTTGCAGGTTTCACCTGGGACTTGGTACGACTTTTGCCTGACGCTTCAGGGGAGAGAATTGCACCCTGAGGCACTCCACACACCAAGGAGTGGCGCGATGACAATTCCCCCCCAAGCGCCACCCTCTGTCCCCGACCAGAGAGAAACGAGTGCAGCCATTGAAGGACTGTGCCCTGGATCCCCACGTCGGCAAGGCGGTGGTCCAGGAGTTCGTGATCGACCATGTCAAAGGCTGCTGACAGATCTAGAAGAATCAGCAGCCCCGACCCGCCTCGATCCAGCTGCCTGCAGAGATCATCTGTTAGGGCGACCAGAGCCGTCTTGGTCCCATGACCAGCGCGGAAGCCGGACTGGAATGGATCCAAAGCAGATGTTTCATCCAGAAACCTACCAAGCTGTTCAGCAACCGCTCTCTCAATCACCTTACCCAGGAATGGAAGATTCGAGACCGGGCGGTAATTGGATAGATTTGAGGGATCTAATGATGTTTTCTTTAAGAGCGGACGCACCACCGCCTCCTTCAGTTCCCCTGGGAATATCCCGGTGCCAAGGGACAAATTGATGATATCCCCCAGGGGGGCCCGCACCTCGTCTGGACACGCTCTAATCAGCCATGACGGGCACGGGTCAAGAGGACAGGTGGTGGGCTTTCCAGCTTGGAGGAATCTGTCCACATCGGCTGGAGATATCCGGTCAAAGTGGTCCAATACTGGACCCGAGGACAGTCGAGGGGCCTCCAGTTCCTTTATTGTATCCAAATTGGCAGGGAGGTCATGGCGGAGCAACAGGACCTTCTCCGCAAAAAAGCTCGCAAATGCCTCACAGCTGTGTGTCAGATTGTTATTTAAATTTGGCTGTCCTTCAAGGGATGTTAAAGACCGAATTATACTAAATAATTGCGCCGGGCGAGAGCTAGCGGATGCAATGCAAGCCGAGAAGTAAGACGTCTTAGCGGCCTTCACTGCCATCTCATAGGTTTTCATAAAAACCCTATAAGATGTTCTTGAGGCTCCGTCACGGGCACCCCGCCATACTCGCTCTAGCCGTCTGAGGTCCCGCTTCATTTTCCGAAGCTCCTCGGTAAACCAGGGAGCCCGGTTTCTGCGGGGTCGTAGAGGGCGCTTAGGTGCAATCTCATCGATGGCTGCCAGGAGCTGGGTATTCCAGCCCTCAACAAGCTCAGTCAATGAGTCGCCAGGGGGAGAAAGGTCCCGCAAGGCTTGACGGAATCTATCAGGGTCCATCAGCCTCTGCGGGCGAGCCCAAATCGGCTCGCCACCTAAGCAGGGTGGGGGTGGAACATCAATCCTGGCTTTCAGAGCATAGTGATCAGACCATGGCACCTTCATCGAAGGAGACATGATCACATCTATACCGGCGCCAAAGATCAAATCCAGCGTGTGGCCTGCTTGATGTGTGGGGCCCGAAACAAACTGGGAGAGCCCTAGTGTCGCCATGGAAGACACCAGGTCCAGAGCCTGTGAGGAGGGAGTGGCATCAGCGTGGAAGTTGAAGTCTCCCAATACCAATAGGTTAGGGAACTCCAAGGCCCAGCCGGCCACCGCCTCCAACAGGCCTGACAGGGTGGCTGCTGGTACGCTAGGTGGCCGGTACACCAGCCAGACAGCCAAGCTCTCCTCGGAGCCCCACACTAGGCCAACACATTCAATGCCAGGGATCAATGGCGATGGTAGAGCCCTGAAAGAACAATCTTCCCGGATTAATACTGCCACCCCTCCCCCCCGGCCCACAGTCCGTGACTGGTGGAGGACGGAGAAACCCGGGGGCGCCATCTCTCGTAAGGTAACAGTTACCCCTTCGCGCACCCAGGTCTCCATCACACAAGCCAGGTCAACCCCCTGCGAGGTAAAGAAATCTCGCAGGGTAGCGGTTTTGTTGCCTATAGACCTGGCATTGCACAACACCAGTGAAGGAAGTGAGTAATCCTTGCTCACCCTACCCTCGTCCCTCGGGATGGGGCGCAGATTGGAAGGGGTACGAGCATATCCGTATCTCAATCCCCTTCGCCTATAACATCTGCCCCCACCTCCATACCTCCCTCGCCCCTCCACGGTAGCAATCCCAAGCCTCATACTAACCTCCATTTACAAATTAGAAAACAAAACAACCAAAACAATTGTGCCCAAACAAAACCAATCCCCACCCCACTCGATGTCCAACCCCAAAAACAAAACAAGACGGAACAAACAAAAATACATAGATAAAAACCACCATTCACGGTGGTACAACAAAGTAAACAATAAAAACACCTTTAAAACACCTTAAAATATATATAAACATCTTCAACATTTGCTGCAGCAGCACCAGTGTCCTTAAAGCTATTACGGGGGTGAGCCTGGGCCCCGCCCCCTAGGCCAGATGGAGTGAGCCTGAGGAGGGAGAGGCCTTCTCCGACACTCCGATGCAGCAGCAGCGATGTCCCAGACCCCAATGAGGCCTCTTAAAGCTGTGGCGAAGGTGAGCCTGGGCCCCGCCCCCTAGGCCGGATGGAGTGAGCCTGAGGAGGGAGAGGCCTTCTCCGACACTCACGATGCAGCAGCATAAGTCCGATTAAGGCTGTTAATAATCATGAAGCAGAATATGTCTTCCTGTAGAGGGAAATTGCATTCCGCCATCTGCTGGCGTAAGAATTTCATCTCTGTCAGATGCGCTTGTACATCTCCATCTGGCACTAGCCTTAGATTGGTCAGCTTTTCAAAATGCAGCAACGCTGAAGAACCAGCATCTCTTTGATGTATTCTACGCAGCTGTCAGAGCCGCTTCCAGGTCCCAGCTCACAGAGGACCACGCTAGCCGGCAGTATTGTACAAACTTCTTTATTGAGCTACAGTTTCCATTTTCAAGCCGCAGCGCGCAGCTCTACGTCTTAGAAGCTAGACCGGCGAAGCTCCGTCTGAGTCTCCGCCTCCTGTACACCAACTTAATACTCTAGCCTTACTCCACCTCTTCCGTCTTTCCTTTCTCCTCTGGGTCCCTCTACCCCCCGTGGTCTCTTCCTTCCTGGACTCTTCTGACGCTGACCCCCCCGACTCTTCTCCCTCCTTGCGGCGGGCTTCCTGTGCATTTGAACTTGGCGCGCGCGCGCAGCCTTCAACCTTCCTCTTGACCGTTTCCTCGCTCCCCGATGGAGGTGTGGCCAATCCTAACTCCTGCCCTCCCGCTTGCGGCGAGCCGCCAGATCCCGATACCTGGGACCCCTCCCCCCTACTGCGCTCTGGTGGGGAAGCTGGTCCCGATTTCCAACTGCTGCTCTCTGAGTCCCCTCTGGTCCCTTCTACCTGGGGTGTCCCCCTAGGCGCCCCCCTTGCTCTGACCACTGGCGCCCCTTTCTGTGAATCTTCCGATTCACTGGAAAGACTCAGAGATCTCGGGCCGCTGTCATCACTCATATTACCTCCGGATTCCTCCCCCTCGCTCTCTGTTTCCTCCCTTTCCTGTGCCTCTGCTCCTGAACCCCTGACAGCAGCGTTTGCCAAATCTCACGCGCGCATTGCAAATTCTGAATATGCACGAGTTGATCATCTGAGATACAGAGAATTATGGCCGTCCTGGCTCTCACATTCTGTGAATTCCAACCTGGCGTTGGTGCAGCAGGGATGGGGTTTTCAATCACCCCAAAAATCCTCTGATTCTGAAGCAGGGCTTTCATCTTTACAGACCATGAGGAATAATTGTCATTAGTCAGTGGAGGTGGGTAAGGTAAGCCTCCTCCCTTCTTGGCATCCATTTTGAATCCAAGCCTCAGCTCTCACTCTCGAGCCTGTAAAATTCCAAGAGTCTATTGGCTGTTTACTGCCTCACTTGGCAGTTAAACACAGGCTGTTTTGAAAGTCCTTTCAAGAGCAGTGAGATATTAGACAAAACAAACGCTGTTTACCAGCCTCTCACAGTCCCAGCCCCTCTTCCGTTGTTGGCCGGTAACTTTCCACTTTACTGACGTTTCGTTGCTTAGCAACTGGACATTCCAGGCTTATCAAGACTCAGGTATGCGAAATATGTGGCTCTCTTTCAGTGCTGGTTTCATCCAAAAGCAGACACTCAGTGAACCGAAGAATGTCTCAATTCGCGTTCACTCTCACAGCCATAAAATTAGCATACCTTAGGGGTTCCGTTGCTCAGCAAAAACACCTCCTCCGGTGCTTCCATCCGCACGCTACCATATCTTCCTTATCTCCTTGCAGAGGATGAAGTACGCTCCATCAACCTCTCTTGTTGCTTTCATGGATCAAAACCATCCTCTGCTACCAGATGTTGGGAATCAAGCCTTTATTAGGAGAACCTGGCAACTCTCTAGGCACCCGGCTTGATCTCCTGATGACCTCCCTGTCTGCATTCCCCAGCAGGATACAGGCTAGGTCGTGATAGGCGATCCTTCTCAGCGTGAGAAGAACACCCCCCCTCTTTCCTGCCCCCCCCCCGGCAGGGGAAAGAGATAGACAGAAACATATTTACATGCCTTTATTTCTGTCTTTGCAGCGTTACAGAAAAACACGACTGCTCTCTTCAAACTCCAACAGCCGAGAGACAAACTCCACCTGTACTTCCTGTACAGCTCATATTACGCTCTCAGCTAATTCCGGTGCTCTCTGCACTGTTAATTGACTGTCCCTCTGTTTCCCACGGAACAGTCCCAACATTCCCATTATGTTTTGCTTTCAAGCTACCAGCTCGTGGCCGCATTGCTTCTATATTGTAACAGATACATCATATCCTACAGGAGCACAGGAGGAGGCAGGAATGATGGATATAAAATCTGACAGGTGAGAAACATTGAGGCTTAAAGAGAAGGAGCAATCTGCCATGCAGGGTTTGTTTGTTTTTTAAGTTGCTGTTTTACTTGCTAATGTTAGGAGTAAAAAAACCCCACTTATTGATCTATTAGTAGATCCCAAGCTTCCATTGATGTTTCTCAAACGAAAGGGAAAAGCATTCCCCATGTATTTGCTACAATACTCTGCTCCTCCTTGTAGATGACAAGCCTTGCATATTCTCTCTCTCTTTCTCTCTCTAAATTTGAGAATTCTATTTGTTCTTAAGCTGAATCATTTGTAAACTGTTGTGCTTTTGAGGATGTTGGAGGAAGAGGCACTATCCTCCTTGCCTTGACTGAAAATCCCCCCCACTTTTAAAAATCATGGCATTGTCCTCCAATCTCCTCTTCTAGCAGCCTTTCCAACTAAGTTCATCACCTGTGGAGTTAAGAGTGCACTGCTATTAATCTCTTCCATGACATCTTCCCTTGCAATTCACTGTCATTTACTGTTAATTCCATAGGTACCCTCCAGACTACTTCCTAGATTATGACTCTAAAGCAACATGACCCTCTTGTTTTCCCTTATGCTGTTTTTGGTGGCTCTCCTTTCTGTCCGTTCATCAGCCACATGCTCAACATCTTATGGTCCCTTGGCATCAGGAAGATGAGACTTCCAGCGTGATTGACCAGAATGCTGCAACATGATTGCTGGCAGGAGTGAGACCTTGTCAGCATATAACACCTGTGCTCAAAGATCTGCACTGGCTGCTGATTTGCTACCAGGCCAGGTTCAAGGTGTTACTATTGGAAGAACCCTTTGGCTAGAGGACTGCCCTCTGTAAAGTAGGACACTTAGACACCCTAATGGTAAAAAGTGTTTTTCAACCCAGTTGACTTGGTGGAACACCAATCAGGAAAACTATATTTCCCCCAGTTCCTTGAATGCCCCTTTATCCAGAGCAGCCCCACTCGGTCAAGGCCAATAGCTGGAAAGCAATAGGGATCACACACACACATGGAATGAATGGAGGGATGGATGGGCGTCACAGACACTTTTAAACTACACTTTGATATCACCCCAGACAATCTCCCACATCAAACAGCCCACTTAGGTAAGGTCTCTGTACATAGCTGGTTTTCCTGTCTGGTTCTTGAAAACCCCCTACTCAGAAATATTTTTTTTATCAAAGAGTGAATAAACTTTTACAGCCTATGGACAACACTCCCATGCAGTCAACCTTCCAGGGCCTGCAAACCAGTGGGGCTGGGACAAACAGTGAGTGTGGCTGATAAAAAAAGAGGGTGAGGCCACCTGTCTCTTTTTCATATGCTTCTCTCTGTAGTGCCAGATCTAGGGCAGTGCAGGCTGTTCCCCTGCTCAGGGTGCTGAGCCAAGGGGGCATAAAATAATAATAATAGTAATAATAATATTGGTAGTAGCAATAATAATAGTAATAATAATAGTAATAATTAATACTTATATTCATGTGGGTACCTACTGAGAAACCCCATTAAAAAGCAACTGTACCAAAAGGAATTACTGTGGAAATAAAATATATTGGGGGAAGTGCCAAATTTTGTCCTCACTTAGAAAACCGTATTACCAAAGTCTACCCCTGCTCTCTGTCATTCATACACAAATCCACATGCATGCAGGTAAAAGGTAAATGTAAGGTAAAGGACCTTACATACATAGTCAAAGGCGTCTATGCGGTGTGGCGCTCATCTCACTTCAGGTCATGTGGCCAGCATTCTGGTGCACCGGGACACTGTGATAGAAGCCAGAGTGCATGGAAACGCCGTTTACCTCCCCCCTGGAGCAGTACCTATTTATCCACTTGCACAGGTATGCTTTCAAGCTGCGAGATTGGCAGAAGCTGGAACAGAGCAACAGGAGCTCACCCTGTCTCAGGGATTCGAACCACCAACCTTCTGCTCAGCAAGCCCAAGAGACTCAGTGGTTTAAGACCACAGCTCCACACATAATGCTCCCACACATCCATTTTCATGCATAACACACCTGCTCATTCACTCACACTCATTCTTTTTCATTCCCTCTCTTTCATGTTCAGGGATTGACCAACAAGCCTTCTTTGCACAAGGTGAGAAAGAAACATTTTCATCACAAAATTGCACAGATGCCACTCCAGCCCCATCTTGACCATCATAGTATCTCTCATCTTTCAACTTACATGCCCGCTTTCTCTCTTGCACCATGCGGAATGAAACTGGTCTCCATATCCCTAGACGGGAAATGCTTGGGTCCACATAGTAGCAGGGCCCAGGACTCTCCGTGATCGAGATCACTTGCAAAGGAAAGAAGAATTGTCTGCATGAGGCATGGTGTGGATTCTGAGCTATTTAGCTTGGTTGCAATGACTGACTTCCTATCCGATATCAATTAAAGGCACCCACTAGCTAGATAGCAGTGAATATGTTAAGCTCCGCCCCCCTGCACCTCCATTCCTGTTATCCTTCAACATGGCTTAAGTGTAGATCATCCTCTTCCCACTAAGGTCCACAGCTGTACAACTGAGAACCCTGATTTTTGTGCAACCATAATAATCAGCAGTATAAGACCCTCCAGCCCTTGCTGGACTACAACTCCTATCATTCTTGACCATGCTGACTGGGGCTGATGGGAGTTGTAGTCAAGAAACAACTACATTAGCCCCCTACATGCAGTGCCATTGATCCAGTTGGAATGGAAACTTTGGAAAGCCACCCAGCTCTTGATCATGGATCACCCAGGTCCCATCAACTGTGGCCCCGATAATTAGAGAGTCCCAAAAACACAGGTTGTCAATCTCTGTTCAAATGTTTTGCCAGCAAATTTAACAGTTGTTTAGCCAGCTTCACCCTGTGGGTCAGTTAATGCTGTTGGGAAAACCCAAATAACACAGAACCTAACTTGTCAGCATCTTACATCTTTCACTGGATTTCACACGCATTGTGTAGGCTGGCTCAGCATACTTGGTGAAGTCATGGTCCTTAATGCCACTGAGAGGCTACCTACCATACTTCCCAGGTCCTGGCCCTGCAAGAGAACCACAAGGGGGGGAGGAATAAAATAATGGGAAGACAACCCGGAACCATTAGCATTTGCAGATTATGAGCTGCCACACTGGGTAAAAGGGCAAAATGGAATAATATATTGTGTTGAATAATATATTGAATAATATATTGGGTTTTGGAGCTACAGCTCTCTAGGTGTTGTTGTTGTTGTTTAGTAGTTTAGTCGTGTCCGACTCTTCGTGACCCCATGGACCAGAGCATGCTGGGCACTCCTGTCTTCCACTGCCTCCCGCAGTTTGATCAGACTCATGTTTGTAGCTTCGAGAACACTGTCCAACCATCTCATCCTCCGTCGTCCCCTTCTCCTTGTGCCCTCCATCTTTCCCAACATCAGGGTCTTTTCCAGGGAGTCTTCTCATGAGGTGGCCAAAGTATTGGAGCCTCAGCTTCACAATCTGTCCTTCCAGTGAGCACTCAGGGCTAATTTCCTTAAGAATGGATGTGTTTGATCTCCAGGTGTTGCTGCACTGCAACTCCCATCATCTCTGACCACTGAACCAGACTGGCTGGGGCTGATGGAAGTCCCACAACATACTTTTCTTCTCCCTCTGGTAAAATCTCGCTAGCCTTGGGCCAGGATATTTGCATTGCAATAGGAAGTGAGCATTACAAGGCACCTGAATTCTTCTGTGGCTCGGACTATAATTCAAGCCAGAGAAGATTTCCCATTTTACTCAACCACCTATGCTCTGCCTGTACTTTCCCAACCCCCTTCCTTCATCCCCTTTAAACAAGCGTTACCCTGGTAGGACAACAGCAGTGGTGACATACCAGCCACAGGAAAAGGAAAACAAAAGAAAAAAAATATTATTAGCCTGACTCCCTCCTTTGGCAATCTTCACAGAACTCTAGCCCAATGGTTGCCATCAATTTGATTTGAATAAATTTTATAATGAAATGATTTTAGAATGTTGTATTATTTTATTGTTGTTAGCTGCCCTGAGCCCAGCTTCGGCTGGGGAGGGCGGGATATAAATAAAGTTTATTATTTATTATTATTTATTAACAAGGAAATATGCACTGTCTCGCATGCTAGCAGTACTCTTGGAAGAAAGTTCTGATGGTGACTGAGAAATGTAGATCAGTTTCCTTCTTGGGTTTCCACAAGAACAAAAAAGGAACCCTGATGGGAGGCGGCGTCAAGATGGCGATGAGGTAAGACGCATTTGCCGGAGTTCATCTCGAATCCTCTTTAAAATCTGTGTTGTGGCTCCCAGCCTTGCAAGTTTTTGCTGAAGATTGTATCAGGGTGTTGGAGCCCATGCCAGGAGTTCACATTGTTGATAACTGTAAAGCCTGCATCGTAAATCAGCTTTAATGAGCAGATAATTGTATTCTCCGGCAGCCTTGGAAGCAGCCTTCGACTTACTGGCTCTCCGCCAGCTCACATTCAGTTGTTGTTTTTATGTCTACCACTTTTTACTACCTTTCTACCACTTTTTACTACCTTTTAAGCACCGCTATTTTAAAAGACTTATAACGATGGGCCAAGGCAAACGCCTAAGGGATTGTGACGAGGCTCTGCCCTCCCCAAGAGCCAAACAATTAAAAACCGACCCCCCCGTGCCTGGCAAACGGAGTGACCCCATTGAATTCTGCTATAGGGTGAAAACTCAGAACCGTTTCTACCCTCTAACGTCTCCAGAAAAAATGTCAACACCAGAGGAATTATTTTTACCTCAGATTAAATCTGCGGACGGCAAGCTTGGAGGAAGAGGGTATGTCCCACTGAGGGTGGTGCAGGACGCCGGAGCTGAGGACTGCGCAAGACAAGAACAACATGAACATCTCCATCTTGTGGTCAGAACCCTTAATTGCATATTCAAGAAGATTGATGTGCTATCCTCCCAGCTATGTAACCTCGAACAGAAAATTGATAACTCCTGGTCAAAGTTTAAACCAACTGTAGACACAGGGGAATTGAAGTGCCAGAGGTCCATACCTTCAACCAAAAAAAGAAGTGTGATCCCTAAATATAAACCAAATCCTGCACTGAAACACCAAGCGTTGTCCCTACAACCTAAGAAAATCTGCCTAAACATCGGGGCAGGGTCACCAAGGTGGCTTACTCTGAGTGGGGTTAAAAAGCATCTAAGCAATCTCCTAAACATAGAAATCTCACAATGTGATCTCATTGCAGTATTACCCTTGAACCAGCACCTCAGGCAACAGAAAGTGATGCTTGCGTTTTACTCTCCAAGGATCCCTTCAGCTATCATCAGGCAGAAATCACTCTTGGCTAGGTATGATATCATCCCAACAAGAGTTTTTATGGATAGCATGATCCACCCCCTTCTACTTGCCGGTCACGGCACGGAGCGGACTCTGTCGGAGAGGTCGGGAGTACCTCAGGACATTGAGCCTCCTCTCCCGGAGGATATCCACCCGCACCAAAACTGGATTTACCCTACGCCCCCACGAGCTCTAAAGAAACCCACTGGCGCAAGTAATTCTCTGACCCCGCCGGAGGAAAGAGAGCTTTTAGCCACCTTTGGTGACCTTCCAACGAGAGAATAACAAGAAATAATTGATAGACTAGAAGTACTTAATCATCAGCTCATACATGTCCAGAAGAACGGAAAAGTTCTGCCCACTTTTCAGGACTACCCTGCCAGCTTTTCGGAGTCGTGTTTTAAGGAAGCAGGAAGTCTTCCTCACCTTAGTCCTGCTCCTAAACCCATGTCTCCCCCATTTGTGGGCAAAACCCACCGACGCCTGGCAGACCCAGGTCTTGCCCCACAAGTTGGCCTCTCACCTCAACTCTTGATAAATTTTGACTCGCCCTCCAAGAGTCCCCCGCTGAGGAGTGTATCTCAGAGTTCCTTCCACCAAAACAATTCCTTACCATCTAATCCATCAATGCCGGAACTGGAGTCCTCTTATTCCCCTGAGCGGCATAGACCCGACATACAAACGGTACCAGTACGCCAAGCATCCCCTGTACCTTCACCAGCATCAGGTCATGGGAGTGCTCCACCTACATCAAAAAATGGCCCGGATTTGATTGAAGACCCGGCCGGACATATAAATCAAATGGTTTCATTGGCGACCTTCAGCCCTCGCGGTGGGGCAGTCTCAGCAAATCCTGTGGAGTTTCCCACTGAAGTGTCCACCCTTGGGTTACCCAGCGGGAGACCCGTTTTGTCGCCTCAGTCAGAATACTTCACTACCAACTTCAAGACTAGGTACCTTCAGCAGGTGCCTGCCGTGCAAAGTAAAATAACTGACTTTTTTGCGGGGTCTGCCCTGCCTCCAAAGGACTCACATCTCTCCCTGAAATGACAGCGAATTGGGCACAACAGGAACTCCCCCCTATCAGTCCTCAGCTGGAACATTGCGGGCTGGAGGGGGAAAAAACTTGACCCAGAATTCCTGGAGTATATTAACCTGTTTCATATCATCTTGCTCCAAGAATCGTGGGAAGTAGAGAAAATTTCCCTAAATGGCTTTGAGCTTCTAGAACTCCCTGCCTGCCCCTCCCTGAAAGGAGGCCGCCCTAAAGGGGGCCTAATAATAGGCATCTCCCTCAACCTACATTCTAAACTTACTCTAGTACAGGCCTTGCCTCCTTACGCCCTTACTGGACTGATTGCGGGGGAAAAGATCTCACTTCTAGTTACAAATGCTTACTTGCCACCTGGGGGCTCTTCCTCCGAACTGGGCTCTAAATGGGGCTCGCTAGAAGAGCATTTGCTCTCATGCTATGTTAAGTTTCCTAACACCCCGGCCATAATAGGTGGCGATTTTAATGCCCGCACAGCAGCAAATTGGGACTCGCTAACCAAAGCCAAATGGTGGGTTACCCCAAACCTTGATAATTATGAGCTGGAACATATCATGAGGAGAACTTCTAAAGACCAACGAGTTAACGAGGCTGGAGTACTCCTCTATCAAATGGCCATCCGTTTAAATCTGGTCCCCCTAAATGGAACATGCCTCCCTGATATTCCAGGGGATTTCACTCATCTGAGCGTTAAATCAAACAGCGTTCTCGATTACCTGCTGGTTTCCAGTGATATACTTAAGTGTATCTCCACCTTTAAGATCGAGAATGTACAATCTAGTGACCATCTTCCCCTTGTAGCCAAGCTCTCCCTGAACTGGCAGTCAGAGGCCCATAGACATGCGACCCAGATGGTAACCAACGAATCTCTCCAACTAAGAGGAATCAAATGGTCGGAGACCCAGGCTCAAAGGTATCAGGAATTCTTTCAAAAAGAAATCCTCGGGCCCCATTCCAACATAGACTCTGCCTCAGACGAGTATAGCATAGTGTTGAAACGCTTCCACCACCATACGACTGATCTTACGTCCTTCTTCAGGCTACCACCCAAAATATTAAATCGAAACGAGTATACTTACGGTGCCCCCTGGTATAATTCTTAGTGTAAACAAGCAAGACAGCGCCTCCGTGCTATATATAATGTGTACAAGACCTCCGATGCATCTACTCTGCCAGCTAGTTATGCACAAGCCAAGCAAGTTTACAAACGCACGCAGAAAACTGCCAAACGCGAGTGGCAACAGAATCGCTGGCAGGCCTTGATTACTGCTTCAAAACCACATAGATCCAGGGAATTCTGGTCTTTGATTAACAGAAGGGCGAGGAAATTCCCAAGGGCAGTCATCCCAGCACCGACATGGGAATTGTTCCTGAAGAAATGTTTCTCACAGGCAGATGCTCCCTCCGACCATCTGATGCATCTGTTTTCCCACCTACCTATTTGGCCTCCCACCGATCCGGACGAAATAGCCAAGCTAATAGCCCAGCTGAAACCGGGCAAAGCCCCAGGGCCCGACCTGATCCCTGCTGAAGCCATCAAACTACACCCAAAATGGTGGGCTGACATCTTGGCCAAAACCTTCGACGCAATCAACGCTTCTGGTCTCATCCCCAAAATATGGAAGGAGGCCATTATAGTACCAATTCATAAAAAAGGTTCTCCAATGGAGCCGGAAAACTACCGTAACATCAGCCTCCTTTCGATCATAGGGAAAATTTATGCCAGCTTTTTGCTGACTAAACTATTGCGATGGGCAGACGAGACTAATCAGATTGGTCACGAACAAGCAGGGTTCAGAATTAAACGTTCAACAACTGATCATGCGATAGTTCTTTACCATCTGGCACGGAAGTACTCGTCCCCCCCCCCCCCGGGGCTACCTTTGTGCTGCCTTCTTAGATCTAAAGGCAGCCTTTGACAGCGTTCCTAGAAATATTCTTTGGGAGAAACTTGCAAAACAGGGCATCGATAGAAGACTCTTATGGCTTATAAGCCAGCTCCACGAAGGTACCCTTGCCAGAGTGAGACTTACTCCTGCGGGCGACCTCACAAATTCGATTCCAATAAACAAGGGAGTGCGCCAAGGATGTATATTAGCTCCCTGCCTATTCAACCTATTCATCAGCGACATGCGAGCACCCCTAGTCAACTCATCTCCAAGTACACACGCGCCTAGACTAGCGGATTACCACTGTCCACTCCTTTTATACGCGGACGACGCGGTAATTCTATCTTATACACGTGTTGGACTAACCAGAGCTCTGAAGATCTTTGCCACGTACTGTCAACTCAACCAATTAACCATCAACCATGCTAAATCTAAGATTCTGATTTTCGCCAGAAGTCGGAGATTATACAAATGGAAGCTTGGTGGAGCAAAAATAGAGCAAGTCCTAAAATTTCAATACCTAGGAGTTATTTTTCAACACAATTTGGGGTGGAAAGCACAAATTCAACACCTACTCAACAAGGCCAAAACTCTGTCATATGCGCTCCTCCGATTTTTCTTTTCGGATGGAGCTTTGCATGTTCCCTCGGCCCTAAAGGTGTTCAAGGCAAAAGTGGTTCCCGTGCTTGCTTATGCTGCCCCGCTCTGGGCCGTGATGACAGATCTTGCTCCTCTTGAGACTTTGCAAAACCAATTCCTACGTCGGCTCCTAATGCTCCCCCTGTGCGTAAGCAACGCAGCCATCCGATTAGAATTGAAGATCGCATCCTTAGAAACTTGCCTGTGGAAGCAAGTCTTCAATTATTGGTTATCATTGTGGCACAGATTACCAGACCATTACCTTGTCCAATGCCTATGGCGAGATGAATTCTCCAGCCTTTGGACTAGTAGAATTCATGCCAAACTCCTGAGTTATGGAATCTCTCCCCTAGATTCCCTAAAACTAGATCAAATCACTGCTCAAAGACTGATCCGCCAAAGACTGGACGACATCGATTTACAGCGAAATTATACGCTGGGGGGAGGTGTTTGTTCGCCCCAGAACATTGGTATCACTTTAACTTACTGCGTTCCATCATACCTCTCCTCCCTTTCGTCTGTTGCCCATAGGCTGGCCTTCACCAAGGCGAGGTTTAACGTTTTTCCCTCTAATGTCCTGAGACATAGATTCTCAAAGGGCCAAGCCTCCGCCATGTGCGAATGTGATAAGGAGACGCCGGAGTCGCTTCAGCACATTATGTTCACTTGCCCCTTGTTCAATGTGCCACGGGCAAATTTGTTGGGATTAATCATACAGAAGCTAGAGGGTACCCCACCAAAATTCCACCTTGCCCAAATCTTGCAGGATAAGGACATCCATACGACACTGAAAGTGGCTAGGTTCCTGGTCGCTGTCCTTACCCAAAAGCGCTGCCAAGGAGCACTACAAGTTAATTAAGGTGCAGCATGTCATTCCTTCCTTCCATTCCATACTACAGTATTTTATTGTTATAGTGGTGTTTTAGCGGCTGTTTTTTCCCACGTGCAAAAACTGTTATTTATGTCTTGTTTTTATCTGTATGGGCCTACGGCCGCAATAAAATTTCTTTGAAATTTCTTTGAACCCTGATGGATCAAGCCAGCCAGCCACCGAGTCCAGCATCCTGTTCTCACAGGGGCTAACCAGATGCCAGAGGGTCTTTCAACAATGCTGTTGAACACATCCAGACTGGCAAAGATATAGGTACCTCTGTATTCCTGATCTCCTTCTCTCTCTTGCCCCATCTATTCCCACAGCTCACCTTTATACTTGGCACTGATGGACGCATACTGCTTCTTGATGGCCGGCACTCTGGCTGGATGCTTAGAGATACCAGAAAGACAACTAACAGGCTGAGCTGCACCTTTGGCTCTGGAAGTCGGCATTGGAGTGTGCCCACTGCAGTGGGGAGTCGTATGTGTCACCAGTGCTCTGGGGAATGAAAGTAAATGAATGAATGCAAGTCCAACCTGCAATAAAATGTTGCACCATGGAGTGTTGCAGCTCAGGGTTCCAGCTACTCCGTTCTACCCC
Source organism: Podarcis bocagei (assembly GCF_964188305.1). NCBI lineage: Eukaryota > Metazoa > Chordata > Lepidosauria > Squamata > Lacertidae > Podarcis > Podarcis bocagei. The sequence goes on from NC_138131.1 coordinate 82,443,583, forward strand.
ACCCCAAACAGTATTCAATTTCCACTAAGTATGCTAAGTTCACATTGGGCTATTTGGGGAGGGGGGAGTGTTCTCCTCTGAGGGATCCTATCCTATCCTATCCTATCCTATCCTATCCTATCCTATCCTATCTTCAAACCTTGCCGTTTTCTCCAGGCTTGCTGAGCCCTCCGTCTTGCACAGATGGTGCTGTTTTGGCCACATAAGGACCATAAGTGCTAAAAGAATGGAGATTGCTGCTTGTTTATGTGATTTAACGGCATGTACCTAGGCCAGGGTAGCCAACATCCCAAGAGCTTGTTGGACTCCAACTCCCATCAGCCCCAGTCACCATGGGATGATGGGAGTTTTAGTCCAACAACAGACAGAGAAGAGCCCCTTTGCAGCCCCTGCACTGTAAGGGCTAAGGGAATGAGGGTGAATCTAGAGGTCTGTGTGCCTTTGTTTATTTAAACCAGGAATGGGAGGCTCAGCCCAGGAGCCACATGCCACCAACCAGACCTCTCTCTCTCTGACCATTAGCACTCTCTCCAGGTCACAAGCCTCCCTGCCCCTGCTTTGTGCCCTCTTCAAGTGCTTTTGCCTGGCTGGAATGTGAGAGCAAAGCCTCTTGCTTTCCTGAATGAAGATGGGGGCAGGGGTAGGTATAGAAACTTGGAGGGTATGTGGAGCTGGATTATAGCCTAATGCACAAAGAGTCCCTCCTGTTGCTCCACCCAGTTTTTGTATCTAACCCCATTCAACACTGGTACATGGCCCTCAGATGGTTATCAAATATGGCCCTTGCACTAAAAAAAAAAGCTTATCGACCCCTGATTTTACTGCCCCCCCCCAGCCTGCCCTGCCTTTCAACAACAAGGTCCCCAAGGCAGCTCAGAACAATTTAAAATGAACAACATGGAATGAAATTGCAACCATAAAATATAATTGCAAGCAGCTCAAGCAACAGTACCACGATCCCAAACAGCAGAAGGAAAACAATAGAAATGATTAATAGCAAAATAGCCATGTAGAAAACACACCAAAAGAAACATGCAAGGGGAACCAGCAGGCAGGAGTTGGGGAAATAGTTTCATGTGTGTTGATAGCATTAAGCAAAGCCCCAATAAACAGCGCTTAGTTTAACTATGGAACTCCCTCCCACAGGAGGCAGTGCTGACCACCAACATGGATGGCTTTTAAAGAGGACTGGATAAATTCACAGAGGAGGATAAAGCTATCAATGACAACTAGTCAGGACAACAGTGGAATTTGCTGCCAAGGAGTGTGGTGGAGTCTCCTTCTTTGGAGGTCTTTAAGCAGAGGCTTGACAACCATATGTCAGGAGTGCTCTGATGGTGTTTCCTGCTTGGCAGGGGGTTGGACTCGATGGCCCTTGTGGTCTCTTCCAACTCTATGATTCTATGATTCTATGATTCTATGACTATGTCCTGCTTCTGAATACCAGCTGCTGGAAACATGGGAGGAGAGTGCTTGGATCCTGCTTGCAGGTTTCCCACAGGCATCTGGTTGGTCACTGTGAGAACAGAATGCTGAACTAGATGCCCTTTGGCCAGATCCAACAGATTCTTATGTTCTTACGTTCTTATTTGTTCGCAGCAAAGCACACTCACCATTGATGTGTGGAATTTGCTGCCACAAGACTTGTTGAACCTAGGATAACTCAGTTGGTGCAGCATGGGACTCTTAATCTCAGGGTCATGGGTTCGAGCACCATGTTGGGTAAAAGATTCTTGCATGGCAGGGGGTTGGACTAGATGACACTCATGGGCCTTCCCAACTCTACAGTTCTGTGATTCAATGATGGACGAAAGGCTAGATAGGGATCTCCATCCTTTTCAGTAACATGCATTTGGGGACCCATTTCTTCATCATTGACCATATATTTGCATGGTGGAAGTATTGGTGGAAGTCCTGACCCACCAGCTGAAGACCTAGATGGCATTGAAGGGGGAGTATTTATTTAGCTAGTTGTTTTCTTACATTTATATCCTGCTTATTTTTGGCATGAGTAAGCTGTCGCCTGCCCTTTTCCAGGTACCAAAATACTGATTCCAGACATTCCAAGCATAAGTCTGACCCTTCCCCCCGGAGAACCACAACTGTGTCCACCCTAATCCCAGAGCCCTTCAGGACAGAGGAGCAGAATGAAGGGAGCACCACCTCCAGAGCATGAGACCAGGCCTGATCCCTCACCCTGAGCACTTTGGAGGGGGTGGGGAATAAAACTTAAATACAGGGCACAAAAACAATGCCTTTTGTCATCTCCTTGTAGTGGCATGGTCTGTGGGGCAGCATTTGGAGAATACAAACAATTTCTTCTGTGTCTTTCTAATTCTCTGGAGTTTCTAAGAGAGGTGGCAACTGGCCTTTGCATTGCTATGCTCCCTAACCCTAATCATGCTAATACACAGCAAACAAAGGTCTTAGGATTTCAGTTACCAATCAAAGTAGCAATTGGTTGTGTCAGTCACCCATACCGCTGATGCTGCTTCTCTGGATGGAATGGAAATCTGGATGTAGATTTCAATAAGGAGTGGGGATGTTACTCAGCTTTCCAATTCCTCCTCTACCCCCTCCTTTTTGGAACATAAACAATGCCTCATGTCGCAATTCGCTCCCAGGTTGCCCAGGCGATGCTGATGCAAGTGTGGAACCAGACTTGTTTATTTCCATATTACCATGGTTCTGGCAGAATACTCTCCCTCCCCCTCCCTCCCTCCCTCCCTCCCTCCCTCCCTCCCTCTCTCCCCCCCCCTCTCTCTCTCTCTCTCTCTCTCCCTCTTTGTGTGCTGCTAATACAAGTCCTCCTTCCTTGCAAGTTACCAGCCGGGGGGGGGGGGAGAGCCACAAGCCCAAAATACCACATTTTGTTTCATAAGACCCATGGGCATAGCTAAGGGGGGGGGGACAGAGGGCAGCTGCTCCCTATCAAATAAAACAATAGAAATACTTAACTGACCAATCATGTCATTTCTGCCCCGCTAACAAAAGTCCTCGCTATGCCCATGCTAAGACCATGTTCCCCATTCCTTTGCCTTCATATGATATAGTATTCATTGATTTTTTTTGTTCCATTTTTTCGTTTTATTTGCAGCATTTGTATTCTAACCTTCCCCCATTCCCAGGAGCTCAGAGAGGGGTGTTTGCACAGGCTGCCTGGGCAACAATGACCACATCCCAGTTAAAATGAAACAAAAAGTCCAGAAAGCATAAAAAAATGAACCTCAAAGCAAAAGAGAATGTTTCTCAATATGAACAGAGGGATGGAGAGGAAATTCAGTTCCCTTAACATGAAACTGACCCAATTCACCCTTCCTTAAACAAGAGGCACACTGAAACGCAGCTTTCTTTTGAAATTTGCACTTCTTGGAATTTTGCCACATGGTTCTCCAACAAAAAACAATGTGGACATACTGTCAGGGAACTGACATCGGAGCAGAGGGGAGAGGCGAGGCTCCCGGACTCTGCAGGAGAGGGGACAAGTAAGGGAAGAGAGAGAACGTCATCTGGGGAAGGAAGTCCAGGTGACACCAGGAAGAAGGGAGAGGCAGAGAGCAGCTCGGACGTGAGGCTCCGAGACTCTTCCAGTGAAGTCAGTGAGGAGGGTGGAGGACCACCACTCGGCACGCCCACTCTGCGCAGAAGGCTTCCGCGCAGAGAGGCGAGGCGAAGGTTGTCTGTTAAGGAATTCTTTTTTAAAAAAAAATAAAATATTTATTGCAATTTTTTAAACAACGAACAAACCACCAAACATATAAAATACCATCACCATACAGACAGAAAAAGTCAAAGCAAAGTTAAGAAATAAACAAAGAATAAAAGAAGAATACATATAAAACACAGTTGTTCATAAGTCATATTTTCATAATCTTTGGACTTCCCCGCATCTCCCTTCCCTGCGTTCTCAGTCACATAGTTATAGACAGCAATTTATTACCTTATTTCAATTCTTATTTTGTAAATCTCGGATATTATGTCCCAACTTTTAAATAACTTTATCGTAAATTAAACTGCTTGATTTAAACATAATATTGCTTCAAATTTCATCATTTCCTTAAACCTCACTTATTCTCATATATTTTACAACAAAGTTTCTGCTGCCGTGTTACTTTCAATTGTGCATTCTCCTAACATTCATACAGTTTGTAGTGTTTTTGTAAATAGTCTTTAAATTTTTTCCAATCCTCTTCCACCGTCTCTTCTCCCAGGTCCCGGATTCTGCCAGTCATTTCAGCCAGTTCCATGTAGTCTATCAGTTGCGTCTGCCATTCTTCCAGTGTGGGTAAATCTTGGGTCTTCCAGTGCTCTGCAATGAGTATTCTTGCTGCTGTTGTTGCATACAGAAAAAAGGTTCTATCTTTCTTTAACACCCCTTGGCCGACAATGCCCAAAAGGAAGGCCTCTGGTTTCTTAAGGAAGGTATACTTAAATACCTTTTTAACTCATTATAGATCATTTCCCAGAAAGCCTTTACTTCCGGTCGGCGCCAGCGTTTATGGCGGTCCTCTTTCCGAGCTCCGGAGGAGGACTGCTCCACGAGTTCGGGTCTGACCCGCTACGGCAAGTGGGGGACCCCTAAAATCACAGGCGCGGATGCCTGTGAACAAGGAGACTCGGTGGGCACCAGAAGCGCCCCCCTTTACTGCCTTTTTAAAGGCTCCGGAACGGCATCGGGAGAGCGCGGTGCTGAGAGTCGCTACCCAGCCCGCAGAGTGAAGCCGCGTCGCCATTGACGGAGAGCGCCGATTCCTTCCTGCAAATTGAATTCGGATTGAAAACCCCGTGAGTAGGATTGAATGACTATCGGGAACTTTTAAATTTAAATTGGAAATTTGGCCGGAAACGGGGGAGGTTAAAATCAAGGAAGTCTGCCTTCCCCCGACTGCATGACAGATGAAGCAACGAAAAACAAAGAGCTGCATCTGAAGGGAAATAACAATAGGACTATTTAAGCCTGGCATTTGGATATAAATCTCCTCTCTAGCAGGCAGGGGCAGAGGGGAGGGAAAGTAACCTCATTAACCTGCATGATTTTTGAAAGAGAAAAACTTTCCGCTGCCTCAATCCCCTGAGACGGACTGTCAAAATAAGATACCAGGACAGTGAAAAGATTTTAGAAACTTGTTACAAGGCTACATAGTTGAGGACTTAACTGATACAAAGTTTTGGGGTTTTGCTGCTACAATATACCAGACTGGACTGTGTTGACAGAGAAACTACATAGAAAAAGTGTTGCAGCATTTATATTGAAGTTTCCTGGTTTCTTTGTTCTATATTCTTTGTTTCCTTCACTTGGACATTATGTTTTGCCCCCTCTAGAGGGCTGAGAAGTAACAGTTGCAGAATAACAGATTAAGACAGTGGGATTTTCCATTTGGAAATTGTTCCTGTGAGAACGTCCTTGGGACATGAGTGGCCCAGCAGAGGAGATAACTACGAGAGCTAAAGCAAAACAGCAGCAACAGCAACAGAAGAAAAGAGGCTCAATATCAAGTTTAACACCGACAGGTGCAGCTGGGCAGGAAAAAGTGACGGCTGTCTCCATGGAGTCAATGACACAGGCGTTACTCAAGATAAATCAATCCCTGGAAGCTTTGACACAGCAGAGTACAGAAAATTCACAAAAACTAACAGAATTAACAGCAAGGCTGGATTTGAATACGAAAAGTGTGATATCCAACACAGAATCTATAAATAAACTGATTGAAGAAAACTCGGCAACACGTAAAATCGCAGAGGATGCCAGAAAGATTGCTGAGGAGACACAGGAAAAATTAGAACCGTTTTCTAAAAAAGTGTATGAACATGATGCGGCCTTGTCTTTGATGGAATTACAGAGAAAGGAGAGAAATTTGAAATTAAGACTAATTCCTGAAAGTGAAGGAGACAGCCTTGTGGAGTTCCTTACACAAGAGTTTTCTGACTTTTGGCAGGAAGAATTGGAGGAAGAAGAATTTAAGATAATAACAGCATTTAGACTGGGCAGGAGACAAAACAGAAAGACTCCGAGGGATTGCCTGATTACTTTCAGATCCAAGGAAGAAAGAGACAAAATACTGAAACTAAATTACCAAAAGGCCTTGGAAATTGGAAATTCTCATATACAGATTTTTAAGGACATCCCTGAATATATTTTGGAGGTGAGAACCTTCTATAAAGATCTGGTCTACCTGCTGAAAAAGAACAACATACTCTTCAGGTGGGAGTTTCCACAAGGACTGCCCTTTAACTACAAGGGAAAGAAGGTGAAAATAAAAACAATTCAAGACAAAGAGAAATTCTTGGAGAGAAACCACGAGGATCTGCAGAAGGGAACGGTAGACCCAATCTCAGAGCAAAAAAGAGTAGTGGACATTCTGAATCTATCATTTGGGCTTAAACCACCACCATCAGAGGAAGAGCAACAACTTGGAGCGGTAGGAGGAGTAAGTGACAAATAACAAGATGGCCCTGCAATTCCTTAGTTGGAATTGTAATGGGCTGAACATGCCCACGAAAAGACGCCAAGTTTTTCATATTTTGAAAAGAGAACAATTGGATTTGATCTGTTTACAAGAAACCCATGTGACCAGGGTACACAGAAAACTACTTATAAATAAAAGATTAGGACAAGAATTCATCTCATCGGACAAAGTTAAGAAAAGAGGAGTAGTGATTTATGCAAAAGAGAAATTGGCCCCAAAAATGATGTTTAAAGATGAACAAGGAAGATACCTGGCAGTGGAAATACAAGTACAAGGAGAAAAATTGTTAATAGTTGGAATCTATGCACCAAATGAAGGGAAGGCGGAATTCTTCAAGAAGTTGCATGAAACTCTGATGGATTATTTGGACTATAACGTAGTAATTATGGGAGATATGAATGGTGTGGTTTCTACAAATATGGACAAGGCACAAAGACTGACAATCTCCAAGGAAGGGAGACTTCCGAAGACCTTCTTTGAAATGACTGAAAATATGGACTTAATAGATATTTGGAGAACAAGGAACCCTCTCGAGAGAGAGGGAACTTTTTTCTCTCAAGCAATGATGACCTGGACCAGAATCGACCAAATTTGGATTACTAGTGGGATGGCTCCAAAGATTAAAAAAATAGAAATCTGCCCAAAGACTTGCTCCGACCATAACGCCGTGAAGATGGAGATGAAACTTACAACAACTGGTCAATTCAGATGGAGGATGAATGACACCCTGTTTCGAGACGAGGAGATCCACAGAAAGGCCCAAAAAACCTTAAAGGACTATTTTGAAATAAATTTAAAGGCCGATGTAGAAAAAAGAGTGATCTGGGACGCAAGCAAAGCTGTGATGCGAGGATTTTTGATTCAACAAAATTCAATAAAAAAGAGAAAGCAAAATGAGAAGAAGGAAAAGATTTTGGAAAAGATAAAAGAAGGAGAGAAAAGATTAAGATCAAAACCAAAGTCCCAGGAGATTTTGAGAGAGATCAAGCTATATCAAACACAATATATGGAATTGATGAATCAAGAGATTGAGTGGAAGATAAAGCAAATGAGACAAAAGACATTTGAATCGGCAGATAAATGTGGTAAACTTCTCGCCTGGCAATTGAAGAAAAGACAGAAACTAAATACAGTTACAAATCTAGAAGTGGATGGAAAGAATATATCCAAACCCAACGAGATTAGAAATTGTTTCCTGAGTTATTTTAAAAAGTTATATTCACAAGGATCACAGAATGAAGAGGACATAGATGAATTCCTTAAAAAATATGGATTACAAAAAATCTCTCATCAAAGTAAGGTGGATCTAAATCAGAGAATAACAGAACAAGAGATAGAGGGTGCCATTCAGAACATGCAATTGGGCAAATCTCCAGGACCAGATGGACTGACTTCCAGATACTACAAAGCTTTGAAGGAGTGGTTGGTGCAACCGCTAAAGGAAGTCTGTAATGAGATTTTAGAGGGGAAAAGGGCGCCAGAATCGTGGAAAGAAGCGTATATTACACTCATACCAAAGACAGAGACTGAAAAGACTCAACTTAAGAACTACCGCCCAATATCATTACTTAATGTGGATTACAAAATTTTTGCAGACATTTTGGCAAAAAGATTGAAAAGAGTGTTGATGGAGAAGATTCATAAGGACCAAGCAGGCTTTCTCCCTAAAAGGCATTTATCAGACAATGTGAGGAACATAATAGACATTTTGGAACTACTAGAGGTGAATATAAACACTAAAGCAGTTCTGATTTTTGTGGACGCGGAGAAAGCCTTTGACAATATCTCTTGGAGTTTTATGAAAAAGAATCTTCATGGGATGGGGGTAGGCCAAGGATTTGAGAATGGTATGGGTGCGATATATTCTGAACAAAAAGCTTGAGTGTAAAGTTGCTTAAAGTATCTCTGGAAGCACTTTCTAATCTCCACAGGATTCTGAATGTTTTTCCCTTCAATCTCTAAGTTGGTAACCGTATTTAGTTTTTGTCTCTTTTTCAGCTGCCATGCTAACAGCTTTCCACATTTATTTGCCGATTCAAATGATCTTTGTTTCATTAACTTGATTTTCCACTCCACTTCCTGATTTATCAATTTAGAGTATTGTACTTGGTAGAGTTTAGTTTCTCTCAGAATCTCCTTTGACTTCGGTTTCGATCTTAACTTTTTCTCGCATTCCCTAATTTTCTCCAAAATCTTTTCCTTTTTCTCGTTCTGTGCTCTTTTCTTTATGGTGTTCTGTTGTATCAGAAACCCCCTCATTACAGCTTTACTTGGGTCCCAGATTACTCTTTTTTCCACCATGGTGTTCAAATTTATTTCAAAATAGTCCTTCAAAGCTTTTTGGGCCTTTTTGATAATCTCCTGGTCTCTGAGCAGGGTGTCATTCATCTTCCATCTAAAGGAGCCGGTTGTAGTTAGTCTCATATCCATCTTTACTGCGTTATGGTCGGAGCAAGTCTTTGGGCAGATTTCCACTTTTCTGATCTTGGGTGCCAGACCTCTAGTTATCCAGATTTGGTCGATTCTTGTCCATGTCAGTTGGGCTTCAGAAAAGAATGTTCGTTCTCTTCCTAGGGGTTTTTTTGTCCTCCAGATATCAATCAAGTCCATATTGTCAGTCAGTTCAAAAAAAGTTTTAGGTAGTCTGCCATCTTTTGTCAAGCTTTGGCCATGTGACTTATCCATATTTGTAGACACCACCCCATTCATATCTCCCATCATAATGATGTTATTATAGTCCAGATAGTCCAGCATTGTCTCATGCAGCTTCTTATAAAATTCTGATTTCCCTTCGTTCGGTGCATAGATTCCCAGTATCAAGAACTTTTCACCCTGGGTTTGAATTTCGATTGCCAAAATTCTTCCTTGTTCATCTTTAAAAAGGAATTTTGGTGATAGGCTCTCCTTTGCATAAATCACCACTCCTCTCTTTTTGACTCGGTCTGATGAAATAAATTCTTGGCCTAATCTTTTGTTAATTAACACTTTTCTGTGGAGCCTAGTCACATGTGTTTCCTGTAGGCAAATAATGTCCAATTGTTCTTTCTTTAATATATGGAATATCCTTCTCCTTTTTTCCGGGGAATTTCCACCATTAATGTTCCAGCTAAGAAGTTGCAGAGACATCCTGGGCGAGTCTGTTATTCTGTAGAGGGTGGTGTTTCTTTCTTCTGTTCCTCAGATCCCAAAGGTGTAGGTGCAGGCGGTGGCGGTGACCAAGCCTCAGGCCCTGTAATCACTTTCTGAAGGTCTTCTCCGTAATCATGCAGGAACTTATCTTTATCCTCGGGTGTTTTAATTTTCACCTTCTTCCCTCTGAATGTGAAAGATAATCCTTGAGGAAATTCCCACCTGAAAAGGATTGAGTTACTTCTCAACAGTTTGGTTAGTTCTGTATAGGTGGTTCTTAGATCCAAAAGTTGTTTAGGGATATCTTTGTAAATTTCCGCTCTCCTTCCCTGGATTACAAGTGATTTTTCATAATGTAAGCTTAGTATTTTATCCTTCTCTTCCTTAGATCTCAAAGTAATCAAACAGTCTCTGGGTCTGTCCTTCCTTGCTACTCTTCCAAGTCTGAAGGCACTAACGATTTTAAAGTCCTTGTCTTCCTCCAAGTTCCAAAACTTGGAAAGTTCTTTTGTCAAATATTCCGTTAAATTCCCTTGTTCCAGTTCTAAAATTGATCTCAGCCTCAGATTATTTTCCCGACTGCGTAATTCAATCATAGACAGGTAGGCCTGATGTTCACCAATCTGTTTAGTCAGTGGTTTAACCTCCTCCTTCACTGCTTCCACTTTCTGGTTAACTTCCTCAGCCAATTTACGATTCTCTGTGGTAGCTTTACGATTCTCTGTAGTAGCTTCAAAAAGCTTCCCAATTGATTGTGCATGTAAGGTCACTTGTTCAGTTAATTTATTTAGGCTGGCAGTATTTTGGTCAATCTTTGCCGATTGTACATCCACTTTTTTGTCCAATGTTTCCAACTTCTCCAAGATTTTGTCTAGTACTGATTCGTTTCCTCCAGCTGCCATGCCTTCTGATAAAGTCAGCTCAGTTTCTAATTCTTGTGTTCCCAAAACAGTAGGAACAGATGATCTGCGCAACTGGGAAGTTAATGTTGATTGAGTTAATTGTTTAGCTTTAGCTTTGGCCGATCTTGTTTTCCCAGTGCCACTCATTCCACTCCTGTCTACGTGCCAAGGTCAAATTTAGTATGCTCCCATGGGAATCCACAAGCTCAGAGAGTAAACAACAAGTTAAAGGAAGAAAAAAGAGAAAAAACAAGTCCCAACCAGTTGTAAATCCAAAATCCACCAGGGGGAGTTCAAACAAATCTTGAGGAGAACAAAGGAATTTTTTCCAATAGTTGTTCCAAAGCGTAAAAGCTTAAAAAAGTTTTGCCAAAATCCAACAGTATCCAACCACTCATAAATTTCAAGAAAGACCTTCCGCTCTTCTTTATAGCCAGCAGAGTGAGTCCTTATTTAAACAAAGTTTCAGGAAAAGTGCCAGATAATAGTGTTTCAAAGTAGCTAGTCCAGTAACACTCAAAAGTAACAGTTCAGAGTAGCAAAAATCAAGTCCGCAAACTGACAGCTCTAATAGTTTGGCAGTCAAGTACCTGGGTTTCTTTAAATAATTTTGTAAATCCACAGGGAGAGGAAAAACTAAGTTCAAAGCAAAGCAGAAAAAAAAAGTTTAAATCCCTTAGTACCTATAGCGACAGTTCAGGTCATGCACGAAATTGAAACTTTTAAATTCCTCTTCAAAGGCTTCAGATCAAAGTAATTCTTATGCTGGAGGAAATTTAGGAGACACCCACTCACGGATTCTGCTAGCGACTAAGCAGCAGCGCAAAGGGCTGCTCAGTCAGGGAAAGACACAACCACACCTAAGCGGTTTGGAACGGCTGGAGATTTACACACAAGCAACCCCATTTCCCGTGACAGCAATCCGTGAGTCCTTTACGTTGCTTGTGTGCAAGAGGACCGGGGTACAGTCATGAGTCAAACCGGAGGAGCCGGCGCAGGAGAGGGGGCCAAAGGCGGACAGAGTCTGGAGGAGAGAAACCAAGACTTGGAGCAGCAACTGGCTCTACTAGCGGCGCGGCTGGATGAAAGGAGGACACATGACGCCCAGGGGAAGATTACCCCCATCGCAAGAAAGGTACGGGGACTTGTGCGGACTTTTGGGGGCAACCCCAGAGATTATAACGCTTTTAAGACTGAAGTGCAGTATGCGCTGGATCTGCAGCACGATGACTTTGCCGACGATGGGGGAAGAGTCGCTTTCGTGGTGGGGCACCTGCAGGGGAGGGCCAGAGATTGGGTCCGACCCTTAATGGCGGCGGAGAACGCGGCTTTGAAGGACCTGAGAAAGTTTTTTAGCGCGATGGATCACATGTTCGCGAGCGATGTTGAAGAGAGTGTGACTCGTAAAGAACTGATGGAGTGCAAACAAGGAAACCAGTCAGTGAGAGAGTACTGGTCGAGATTTGCTATGCTGATCCATAAACTTGGGTGGGATCTGAGTTCTCAACCAGTACAAATGTTATTTGAGGAGGGCTTATCCCCTTGGGTGAGAGACGAACTTTCCCGCTCACCCCGCCCGGAATCGATGGACCAGCTGACCAAGTTGGCGCTCGCTGTAGGAGTCAGGCAAGAGACGCGCGCGCTGGAAAGGCGGGAAGGGAGAGCAGAGCGTTGGCATGACAACCGCACTCCAGACGTGCCAGTGTCTACTGTGCCACCCGAGGAGCCAATGGAGATTGGAGGAGCGCGCGCGTGCGGGTTTTCAAACTCCAGCGAGGTGCGTAAGAAGGAGGGGAAAACCAGTAAGAGGTGTTTCCTATGCCAGCAGCCGGGACATTTTGCCAGAGTATGCCCTCAGAAGAAGGCGTGGCAAGGAATGGTGGGGGCAGTGGGGAGTGAGGAGGAAAAGAAAGAGGCTCCGGGAAACGGCCGTGCTTGGCTGCAGGAAGGAGGGCACAGCAGCCAGGCGAGCAACCAGTAGTAGTGCCCAAACCAGACCCCCCCCCCGAGCAGCCATCGCAATAGAGGTGGTGCTAGAACTCCCAAACGGACACCCCATCAAAGTGAAGGTGCTGCTGTATTCAGGCAGCTCTTGCAACTTCTTTAGCAAGGATTTTGCGCTAGAACACCAGCTACAGGTGGTGCCTCTAGAACATCCCCTGCAAGTAACCACGATAGATGGGAGAGAACTTTTGGGAGGGGAAGTGACCCACCAGACCCCGCCCATGAAAATGACAGTTTCCAGACACACTGAGACAATTGTCTTTCACGTAGCCACCTTAGCAGGACCACCTATCATACTGGGAATGAGTTGGCTGGCACTGCACGACCCAGTAGTAGGGTGGCACCAGCGGACAGTCACCTTTGGGTCAGCTCACTGCGTAGAGCATTGCCACGGAGGGGAAGGCCTGAGGATGGCAGTAGCCAGGGTGGCAGGGATGGCAGTAGGGGAAAAAGGGAAGATACCACCTCAGTATGCGGACTTGGAAGAAGTCTTCAGCGAGAAGGAGGCGGATCGGCTACCCCCCCACAGGCCCTTTGACTGCCAGATCAACTTGCTCCCAGACGCTCAGCTGCCAGTGGGCAAGCTGTACGCCATGTCAGATAGGGAGATGCAGGAATTGCGGAAGTTTATTGACAAGAACCTGAAGCGAGGGTTCATAAGGGAATCGAGGGCGGTGGGGGGTAGTCCAGTGTTCTTTGTGGACAAGCGAGACTCCCATGAGCCCAGGCTCGTAGTGGACTACCGTGGATTGAACAGGGTGTCGGAACCAGTGACCTTCCCAATGCCCAGAATTGATGACATTTTGGCCAGGGTAAGGAAGGGGAAGATTTTTACCAAGCTGGACCTTCGGGGGGCGTACAACTTGATAAGGATGAGGGAGGGGGATGAATGGAAAACCACCATGTTCACCCCTCTGGGAGCCTTTGAGTACTTAGTTATGCCCTTCGGATTACAATCGGGATCGAGCACCTTTCAAGCTTTCATGCACCACGTGCTGGGGTCCCTGCTGTACAAGAATTGTGTAGCCTTCCTGGACGACGTCCTAATCTACTCAGAGAACGAGGAGCAGCATGTAAAAGACGTCAGGGAAGTGCTGAAGAGACTGCAGGAGCACCAGCTGTGGGTCAAATTGGAGAAGTGCCAATTCCATGCTCGAGAGGTGGAGTTCCTTGGCTATCGGTTGTCAGACAAGGGCTTGGCCATGGACCCGGGGAAGGTGCAGGCTGTGCTAGAATGGAAGCCTCCCAAGAACAGGAAGGACGTGCAGAGGTTCTTGGGGTTTGCAAATTTCTACAGGAAGTTCATCAAGAACTTCGCCCATCTAACGGCACCCATAACGGATTGTCTCAGCAGTAAGAAGAAGTTCGAATGGACAGAAGAGGCCCAGCGTTCCTTTGAAAAGCTTAAGAGGGCTTTCGCGTCGGAAGAGCAGCTCCTACATGTGGATCTGCGGAAGCCGATGAGGCTAGAGACGGACGCGCCAGACAGAGCTGTGGGGGGCATATTGCTCCAGCAGGAAAATGGGGAACAGTGGAAGCCGTGTGCCTTCTTTTCCAGGAAGCTGAACAAGTCAGAGCAAAACTATACAGTGTACGATCGGGAACTGCTGGCAATTCACGAGGCCTTTCGACGATGGAGACATTTTCTCATAGGCGCACAGCACAAAGTCCAGGTGTGTACTGACCACAAGAACGTGGAATATTGGAGAACGGCGAGAGTGCTGAACCAACGACAGGTGCGGTGGGCACAGGAGTTTTCCAAGTTTGATTTTGAGATTAGGTACGTGCCTGGGAAGGAAAATGTCAGAGCAGACGCCCTCTCCCGCAAGCCCGAATACGCAGAAGGGGAGGGAGGGCCAGAAGCACGTCATGTCATTCCCGAGGGCAGATGGGTGTGTGGGGGAGTGTTCGTCGGGAGGCAAGAGCTGGCCGGGTTGACGAGGGATGATCAATATGCACAAACCAAAATCCGAGAAATTGGTATCACTGGGGAAACTCAGGGGGGGGGGTTCGAAGTAAAGGACGGGGCACTGTACTATAAGGGTGCATTGTACATACCTGAGGGGGATTTGAGGAGCAGAATACTCAAACAACTGCATGACAACCCCACGGCAGGACATTTTGGACAACATAAGACAATGCTACTGGTCACCAGGCAGTTTTGGTGGCCACGGGTGAGGGAAGATGTGAAGGAGTATGTACGTGGGTGCCAGTGCTGCCAGAGAGCGAAGGGGGAGAGGACAGCACCTGCAGGGTTACTGGAGCCCTTACCCACACCAGAGAGGCCATGGGAGGTGGTATCAATTGACTTTATGACGGACTTACCCAAAGCCAGGGGGAAAACGGCAGTAATGGTGGTAGTTGACTTGATGACCAAAATGTGCCATTTTATTGCGTGCTCGCATGCGGTGACTGCAGAAGAAACAGCAAAGCTGTTTGTAGAGCATGTTTTCAGGTTGCATGGCGCCCCCTTGAGGATTTTATCCGACAGAGGCCGGCAATTCACGTCCAGATTCTGGAGGAAGCTCATGAGTCTGCTGGACGTCGAGGTTGGGTTCTCAACGGCCAGACATCCAGAAACCAATGGACAAGCAGAGAGAGCTAACAGCATACTTCAACAATATCTACGCTGCTACGTCTGCGAGAGGGAGAAGGATTGGGTGGACAAATTAGCGCTGGCTGAGTTTGCATACAATAATGCAGAACATGTGTCCACAGGGATGAGTCCGTTTATGGCGAATTACGGGTGTCACCCCAGGGCTTTCCCCGGGGAAGGGGAGGGAAGTTGGAGTGTTCCCGCAGCTGAAAAATTTTGGAAGAAATGGAGGCTTTACACCAACAGCTTAAGTTAAACCTGGAAAGGGCCAAGGAAGAGTACAAGAGGCAGGCAGACAAGCACCGCAGAGAGGGAGAAACCATAAGAGTGGGGGACCAGGTGTGGTTGTCTACCAAAGGGTTGCCGTTCAAAGGAGGGTGCAAGAAGCTAAGGCCAAAGAAACTGGGACCGTTCGAAGTAGCCCAGCAAGTTAATCCAGTGGCCTTTAGGCTCAAATTGCCATCTCACATGAAACTGCACCCCATGTTCCACAGGTCCTTACTCTCACCGTTCAGGGAGGGGAGGGAATTTCTGGGTCAGCAAAGTGAAACACCCTTGCATCCACAGATGGAGGAAAGGGAATTCAGTGGCCATGCAGCTGAAATTCTTGATTCCAGGTGGAGAGGGGGACGAGTGGAATATTTGGTGGCGTGGGAGGGGGAGCCAGAAGCGGAAAATGCATGGGTCCCAGCAGAAGAGATTAGGGATGAGTATCTGCAGGAGGAGTTTCATAGCAGGTATCCGGGAAAGCCCAAACCACCAGAGAGGTTCTGGGGGGAGCAATTTGGCACCACCGATGAAGAGGAAGAGTTTGAGGGTTTTCCCGCCTCCGAAGAGGAGGAAGGGGAATTGTCCGAAGAAGAATCCGACTGGGGAGATAGGGGAGAGAGAAGAGACAGCAGCAAATGGAGAGGGGTGTTTGAATCATCAGATGGAGGGGAGAGTTCCTTCCGGGGGTTTCCTGCATCACCGTCCGAGGAAAGGACGGGGGGGTTGGAGGGCCCTGGGAGGGAGGTGGATGTCAGGGAACTGACATCGGAGCAGAGGGGAGAGGCGAGGCTCCCGGACTCTGCAGGAGAGGGGAAGAGTAAGGGAAGAGAGAGAACGTCATCTGGGGAAGGAAGTTCAGGTGACACCAGGAAGAAGGGAGAGGCAGAGAGCAGCTCGGAGGCGAGGCTCCGAGACTCTTCCAGTGAAGTCAGTGAGGAGGGTGGAGGACCACCACTCGGCACGCCCACTCTGCGCAGAAGGCTTCCGCGCAGAGAGGCGAGGCGAAGGTTGTCCGTTAAGGAATTCTTATGCTGGAGGAAATTTAGGAGACACTCACTCATGGATTCTGCTAGCGACTGAGCAGCAGCGCAAAGGGCTGCTCAGTCAGAAAAAGACACAACCACACCTAAGCAGTTTGGAACGGCTGGAGATTTACACACAAGCAACCCCATTTCCCATGACACATACGTTAGGGAAAAGTGTGCATCAAAAATACATATATTTGTGGCAATAACAAGCAGAAATGTGTTATTTTGGGGAAAATTGCTTGGAAAGAAATTAGGGGAAATGAGAACTAAAATTGTGTGTGTGTGTGTGTGTGTGTGTTTATTGGCTTATATAAACAAGAATAACATTATACAAGTTTTCTCATGTCATTAGTATGTCACAAAAATAGCATAATAATTGTGGAAAAATATCTGCAACATATGTTTCATTATTAGTGATCAGTGTATAAGTTCTTGGTTTATGAACTGGTTTAAACAATTAGGAAGAAGAAGAAGAAGAAAAAGACAAAAGAGGGAGAGGGGTGGGGTCGGGTGGTTATGCTTCTCTTATTCTACTTACCACATTTTTCGCTCTATAAGACACACTTTTCCCTTCCTAAAAAGTAAGGGGAAATGTGTGTGCGTCTTATGGAGCGAATGCAGGCGGGAGGCTCTGCTCAGTGCTCCCTTTTATTAGCCGTGTGGAGCTTGTGTGCGGCTCTTGGCTTTTCCCCAGAGAAAGAGCGCTTCACAGGCTCTTTAAAGGGAGCACAGGTCTTGGGGGAGCCTTAGCCATGCGCAAGTTCTCCCGGGCAACAGAAGCCTTCATCCTGCTGCCGGGGACTGCGTGTGGCTATCCCAGAAGCCAGGACAGCAAGCGGGATCACTGCGATCTCGCTTGCTGTCCTGGCTTCTGGGATTCAGAATATTTTTTTTCTTGTTTCCTCCTCCAAAAACTAGGTGCGTTTTATGGTCTGGTGCGTCTTATAGAGCAAAAAATATGGTAGTGTGTGTGAGGGGTTGTGTCAGCATTACTTGTATGAGTTCTTTTACTATTCACTTGTATGGGGAATTATACTTAAAATTATATAGAACACAATAACTATACAGTGGTACCTCGGGTTACATACGCTTCAGGTTACAGACTCTGTTAACCCGGAAGTAGTACCTCGGGTTAAGAACTTTGCTTCAGGATGAGAACAGAAATTGCACGGCGGCAGTGGGAGGCCCCTTTAGCTAAAGTGGTGCCTCAGGTTAAGAACAGTTTCCGGTTAAGAATGGACCTCCGGAATGAATTAAGTTCTTAACCCGAGGTACCACTGTATATGAAAATGAAAAATGGATATGTAGGTCAACATTTAATTACCCTAGAATCATTTTATCCAATTCATCCGAGCAGAAGCAACAACCACTGGACAGATGATCTTAGGATTCAACATGCTAATTTCCAGCAGTGTTCTCAAACTTGCAATTGCCAGTAGTGTGGCACCTCTGTTTTTGGTTCAATATAACAATTTAAACATTGTATATTTGTCTATTAAGGGTTTTTCCCCAAAGCTAAGTACAACAAAATAAAATACAGATACAGAAGTATGCAAAGGAACACAAATGAAACACAAAAATTTCCTTTGCTGGGGGCAGCATGGAAGAAAAAGAAAAATTGATGTCCTCAGAAGGCATGTAAAAGGTGAGTTCAGGTAAGTGCATCAGTTAGACAAGCCATAGGTTCTGAAAAACCATGGGTACAATTAAAAAACCTACTTTTTTCTTACAACAGTCTTCCAAGGTAGGCCAGTATCACTTTCCTAACATAGCAGTGAGGTGACTGAGACTGAGAGGGAAGGTTCTTGCATCAAGTTACAAAATACATAAGAAGCTGCCTCGATACTCGCTCAGAATATCTGAATGGAATTAAATCTATCTATTCCGAACAATTCGCTAGATTAATAATGACCGCTCCCCGCTTAAAATGGGGGGCGCCCTTTGCGTGGACGCGTGCAGCCCCTAGATCTGGAGCGGCTCCAACAGCATAGGCTTGGCTTTGCCTTCCCTCAGGTGGGATACCTGGAGGTCTCCACCTACCTCAGTCAGTTGTCCAATCCCACCTGGGGGAAGCGTTGCCAAGGAGACCAGGCCAGGTAGGGGAGGGATTACCTGCCCACACAATAGAGGGAGGATCTTACCTAGGAATCCACACTTGGCTCCAGAGCTTCTCCAGGAAGGACGTCGCTGGACTTCCTCGCTCCAAAAGGAGGGATCCCAAGGGATAACGGGGGTAATGGACTTCAGGATACCCCTTCAAAAGGGGATCCTTTTCCTTAGGTGGGCCCTGATGCCCTGGGGTGTTGGGTGGTGGCACGGGGGCCCCACTAGCTGCCCCCCCATGCCTGCGGGGGCGTGTGGGCCGCGGGGGGGGGAGGCAACGCCACGCGCAGCCCCTTCCCTTCCCCCGCCAGGCCTGGCGGCCCTGGGGTGCGGCGGGTGGTGGAGGGGGGTCCCCGGTCACCTCCCAGGGCCTTGGTGGCCCCCAGATGGCCTTTTCTAGGCCGCAGGGAGGCCCGCGGCGTTTCGTGAGGCCTTACTAGGCCTCGGGGGGGCTCCTCCGTGTCCCCCAGCCCTGGAGCCTCCCCCGGGCGGCGGGGGCCTTCCCGCCGCCCCCGTGATCGCCGGGGGGGGGCCGCGGGCCCCGCTGTTGATTTTAAGCAGAGTCTCGTGCCCAGCGGAAGGATGAGAAGTACGTGCTGCATACTCTATATTGCTTTATTTACAGTTCAAAGCTGGTATATTACAGAAAGACATCTTGCCTCTGCCGGAGCAGAAAAGCATCCTCTCGACAGCTCGGAGAGAATCACACAGTGAAAAACAGGAAACCAGTGTACGTCACATCCAGCTTCCCTTTCCCGTGAGAAACTCCAACAGTACAGACTGTGGAATGTAAACACCTGTCTCGTGACAAGCCCTTTCGCTGCACAGTGAAGCAAAGCAGAAACCAACATCCTCCCCCTTTCTGTGAACATCACTGGGCAGCGTGTTCGTACAATATCAGTACAAACCCAACTTCTGTACATAGGTACAGTGTTGATCCTTTGATATAATCTTGGACAATACATCAGCAGGAATTTCATTACCTGGCATATAGGACACCGTTACGAGTCCCTTCTGAATACATTCCCTAGCATGTTGCACCTTCAATTGCAAGTGCTTCGTGCTTTGCTTACAACCTTCCGAATTCAGCAAAGCCAAACATGCTTTGTTGTCCTGGTAAACCTGGATTGGACATTTGACAGGAATTTTCATGTCTTTGCACAATTGTAACAACCATTCACAATCCTTAAGTGAATAAGACAGTGCATTCAGTTCAGCTTCACAAGTACTTAAGCTAACTGTTGTTTGCTTCTTGCAAGACCAATCAAACAGACCCTGATTGTACATGTAGCAAACTCCAGACGTACTTTTCCTGTCTGCAGTGTCACTTCCAAAACTTGCATCTGCAAATATCTCAAGACCACCAGACTTCTGATTGTTAAGTCTCAGTCTGTAATGCATAGTGCCTTTCAAATACCGCGCTATGCGTTTCAGAGCTTTCCAATCCTTGACACTAGGATTGTTGACTTGTCTGCTTAGCAAATTACAGCTAACAGCAATGTCAGGTCTTGAACATCTGGCAATGAAGTTTAGCTTGCCTAGAACACTTCTGTACAGTGTAGTGTCAGAAAACGCTTCTTCAGTGTCATCTACCTGATAACCTGTTGTCATCGGTGTGTCTACAGGGTTAGCATCCATCAGGTTTAGTTTGCTTAACACATCAGCAATTTTTCGTGACTGGTGTACTAGAATGTTACCATCTTGATCTCTCTCTATTTCCAGAGATAGGTAGTTGTTTACGTCACCAAGATCTTTCATGTCAAAGTGCTCTTTTAGTTGAGCTAGGGCGTTATTGTACATTGCGACATCTTTCCAAAAGAATAATAAATCATCAACATAAAACAAACAGTACAGTTTCTTTTGCCCCTCCTCTTTGACAAATACACATGGATCAGCTTTCCCTTGCTGAAAACCTAGAGAAAACAATACTTCAGTGAGTTTTGTGTGCCAACACCGTGCACTTTGTTTGAGACCATAAAGGGATTTCTTCAGAGCACAAACAAATCCCTGTTTTACCTGTACGCCATCAGGTGGAAGCATATAAAGTGATTCATTCAGAGATCCGTACAGAAAAGCTGTATTAATATCATGGTGACTAATGTGTAAATTTTCCTCTGCAGCTAGCTTGAGCATAAGCCTAATGCTTTCATATCTCACTGTGGGTGAGTAGGTCTCGTGATAGTCCTCACCTGGTACCTGTGCAAAACCTCTGGCTACCAATCTGGCTTTGTGTCTGACTATCTTGCCATTTTGATCTGTCTTCGCTTTGAAGACCCATTTGCTTCCAAGCAGTTTCATTCCTGGAACTACTGGAACTAGTTCCCATGTTTTGTTCCTTTCTAAGGAATCAAGCTCAGCCTTCATGGCATTTAACCATGGCTCAGCTTCCTTTGAATCCAAACCCTGGATTTCTTGGAAACTTGAAGGTTCAAATACCTTCTTGGAGCTTTTAACAGCTGTTACTGCTATTGTAGCAAACTCATCAGCAAATCTCTTTGGAGGTTTGCCTTTTGTGGCTCTCTGTGACCTACGAATTAGCCTTAAGTCTTCAACATTCTCCTCTTCCTTCTTAGGAGAAAAACGACCTATTGTGAACAATGGTTCCTCCAATTCTTGATCAGAGCTTTCAGAGGGTCGCATAGAGGCTTTCGCACTCTTGAAATCCTCTGAATCACCCGATTCAGTTTCAGATTCAGACTCAGAATCTTCATCAGTGGGTTGTTGTGGTTGCTTTTGACTATCCTCAGTCTTATCACCGTCATCAGGATAACATTGGAAAATTCCCACATTCTCCCCCCACTTTGCATTGTACTCAACACTTCTCGTGAGCTTTATTGTCTTAGAGTCAGTCATCATTATTCTGTAAGACCCTTTCTGATAACCTAGAAAGATACCATGCAATCCACGCTTGTCTAACTTGGAGTTTTGTGGTGAGCGAACCCACATGTCCGAACCAAAAATCTTCATGTGTTTGATGTATGGCTTCTTGCCAAACATCTTCTCATAGGGGGTACAACCAATCGCTGAAGATAACCTGCGATTGTAACTGTAAACAAAACACGAGAGAGCTTCGGCCCAATAATTCTCTGGAAGATTGGCATCATGCAGCAAGTTTTTAACCCTTGAAGCAATGTCTGATTTGCCCGTTCCGCAAGTCCATTCTGCCATGGCGAGCGAGGACTAGACAAATCGTGTTGAATTCCTTTCTCAGTCAGAAAAGCTTCAAACTGCTGAGAAGTGAATTCTCCCCCGCGATCACTGAAAAGAGTCTTTATCTTCTTACCATGCACATTTTCCAACCAAGCACAGAATTCCTTGAACCTAGGAAAAGCCTCTGATTTCTGTTTGAGATTGTACACAAAAATATATCTAGAAAATGCATCAATGAGAACCATGAAGTACCTATTTCCACCCAAAGAGGGCGCTAGTGGTCCAACCAAATCAGCATGAACAATCTGGTATGGTTCTGTAGCTTGCCTACTAGACACCTTACCTTTCGCAGCCATTTTCACCTTGTTTGCTGCGCATGCTTTGCACTTCATGTGGTACCTGCAGGGTTTAATAGTCATATCTTCAACCAAGGTAGGCATTTTAGATACTGCCTCAAAATGCAAATGACCAAATTTTCTATGAAAATCATGAATACATTCTGCATGCAAACTTTTGTTAGAACCTGCAATGCAACAAGTGTCATCCTTTTCAACATCATCATAATACAAAACAAACAAACGATCAACATATTCAGCATGCAATACATAATCATTTTTCTTTGTGATGATGCACTTCTTGTTCTTGAAGGACACGTCAATGTTCCGTTCATTCAGCTGTCCAACGCTGAGCAGATTATGATTGGCGTCTGGCACATAAAGTACATTCTGTATCGATAAGTCCAAACTGTGAAGAACAACAGTTCCGTAGCCTTTACTTGGAATAGTGTGGTCATCCGCCTGGTGAATCGCACCTTCCTGCGGTGTAAAAGACACAAACAGTCTCTTATCGTTGCACATGTGGTGGGTTGCCGCTGAATCAACAACGAAGAAAGATCTAGACGTCTTCTGGACCTCTGCAGCCTTTGGAGTGAAGCGTGAAACCATAGCCTTGTGCTGCGTTGTCCTAGACACCGGACCTTTGCCTTTGCCTCGGCCTTTTCCACGCGATGAGCTTTCGCTGCGCTGCTCTGTCTTGGCCCTGGGATATCTGCATTCCCTCTTCATATGGCCTAGACGTCCACACGAGTAGCATTTCACTGCCTTCAAAGCTTTGGCGCCATCTGGTGGTTCCACTGCACTAAGGGACGACGTCTGTGAAGACTCCCCCTTGCCCATGCAGCTAGCACCCCGGCGATCCGCTTCATTCAATATCACGGCAGTTACATAGTCCACTGTCAGCTGAGCGGTTGGCTGCACAGCAATCTGGGTTGCAACAGACTCCCAACCTGAACCCAAAGATTGTAGTATCATGAAAGAATACACAGCCTCTGGAAAGTTCAGTCCTCTCTGTTGCAGCTCATGTCTCAGATTTTGCATCTCCATCAGATGTAAACGCACATCTCCACCTTCAGCAAGAGCCATATTATGCAGCTTGTTAAAGTAAAACATAGTAGATCCAGCTTCTGTCCTTAAGTGAGCCTCTCTCAAAGCGTCCCAAATTTCTCTGGCTGAGGTCTTATCACGCAATAGACAGAGCTCTTCTGGGGATACTATCAATGTAAGCGTTCCCCGTGCTTTGGAATCCTTAGCTTCCCATGCATCTGTAACTGGAACTGGGGGGGGGGGTCTGTAATCACCTCAAACAAACCCTCTTTCCGCAGAATTGCCTCTGCATACAGAACCCAGTCGGCATGGTTTTTCTTGTTGAGCGTAGGAATCCCACAAGCATCCTGAAGGGCCATCATGACTCTGGCATTAGCCTTCAGCGTCATATATGCTGCTTTAAATCTTGCTGCGTCACTGCTGCAGCTGCTTCATTCCAAAAGCGCACTTAAAAGTTACTTTCGATTTCCCCAGCATAGTGACTTGTGCCTGGGAGCCTTTTGCCTGTTCCCGGCAAAACGGCTTTAAATGTTCAAAGTCCAGCCATAAAGCAATTAACTAGAAGCTGGCAGGCTGCCCGGAGCAGTAGCACATACCTCATCAATCACTTTTACGCGCAGAGCAGATACCGTTCCGATCTGTCCCTCTGCATTCCGATCCTTTGCCGGCACTCCGATTCGACTTCTGGAGCCCATAACCACGTGTTCATTTAAAGCAGAGTCTCGTGCCCAGCGGAAGGATGAGGAGTACGTGCTGCATACTCTATATTGCTTTATTTACAGTTCAAAGCTGGTATATTACAGAAAGACATCTTGCCTCTGCCGGAGCAGAAAAGCATCCTCTCGACAGCTCGGAGAGAATCACACAGTGAAAAACAGGAAACCAGTGTACGTCACATCCAGCTTCCCTTTCCCGTGAGAAACTCCAACAGTACAGACTGTGGAATGTAAACACCTGTCTCGTGACAAGCCCTTTCGCTGCACAGTGAAGCAAAGCAGAAACCAACATCCGCCACGCGGCCTCCCCCGGCTCCGGAGGGCTGCCTGGGCCGCAGGGAGGCCTGGCTGGGCCTCGGCGAGGCCTTGCCGCATTTTGCAGCCTAGCCGGGCCTCTGGCGGCCCTGGGGCCTTTCCTGGGCGGCGGGGGCCTTCCCGCCGCCCCCGCGATCGCCGGGGGGGCCCGCGGGCCCCGCCACACGGCCTCCCCCGGCTCCGGAGGGCTGCCTGGGCCGCAGGGAGGCCTGGCTGGGCCTCGGCGAGGCCTTGCCGCATTTTGCGGCCTAGCCGGGCCTCTGGCGGCCCTGGGGCCTTTCCTGGGCGGCGGGGGCCTTCCCGCCACCCCCGCGACCGCCGGGGGGGCCCCGGGCCCTGCCACGCGGCCTCCCCCGGCTCCGGAGGGCTGCCTGGGCCGCAGGGAGGCCTGGCTGGGCCTCGGCGAGGCCTTGCCGCATTTTGCGGCCTAGCCGGGCCTCCGGTGGCCCTGGAGCTTCTCCTGGGCGGCGGGGGCCTTCCCGCCACACGCACAATCGCTGGGGTGGGGGTGGGGGCGCGGGCTGCGGCCCGTGCCCTCCCCGGCTCCGGGAGGCGTAACCGGGCCTCGGAAAGGCTCTGCTGAATAGTGCGGCCTAGCTGGGCCTACAGCGGCTTTGGAGCCTCCCCTGGGCGGCGGGGGCCTTCCTGCCACCCCCCCATTCCGTGGGGGGGCCGCGGGCCACACCGCATGGCCTTCCCCCACCTTTGGTCAGCCTTTAAGGCTGCAGGGAGGCCCTGCCGCCTCATATGGCCTACACCAGGCCTCTGGCGACCCTGGAACCTCCCCTGGGCGGCGGCGGGGGGGACCTCTGCAGCTGGTGGGCATACCCGCCTCCCCCCCCAGATGGCCCCGGGGGACAGTGTGTGCCTCTGCTTGCCCCACCCCCCCATAAACCGTGGTGGGGCCTGCTTAGTGGTGGCCCCAAGTCTGCAGCCATTTCAATGGCGATCGCATGGCAGCAGCCATTGCGCCGGTGACTACATGGCGGCGGCCATCCTGGATCTGGCTGCAGGGGCGGTCATGCTTCGGTGGTCCTTAGGCGCACCTATGGCCTCATCAGGTAAGTATTGGTTTTGCATCTCACTATCATAGCTTGCCAGCAGGTGCAGTGGACAGCAGGCATCGCGCTCATTATCGACGAGGGGAGACTGCCCATGGACCTCAACTGAAATCTGTGCAGTGATTTTCTAAACTATTGCTTGTTTTATTTTGCAGCCTTTAGTAGCGATCCCTGCTGCGACTCAGTCCTTGCCTTATCTCCTCCCCTCCCATTATTTGAACCCTTACCTTTATCACTAGTGTGTGTTTGCAAATTGATAGCGGGCATTTTCTACCAATCATTGCCCCCCCCCTTGTTCTACGGATTCCCTAGCATACCCTACTCTATTAGCCCCACACCATGCCACCAAAGCGTCAGGCTGCTTCTCCGCCCCGCATTAGAAGGGGCACTGTAAGGGGCGCGTCCACCAAGCCTGCCCAGATACAGGCCACTGAACAGCGTAAGGCGCGTGCGACCAGGGAGGAGCAGCCCAAGAAGACCGCGCCCAAGAGGGCAGCAGCACCTAGAGGGTCTTTTGGGTCCATAAGCCCACTAGCCATGGCGAGTCGCGCCGGCAAGGGCTCGGCTGCCAAGCCGAGATGTACAGAGAGCTCCTCCTCTACCCGCTCCTGCCTTAGTAGCAGTCCCTCGCACCCGGTGCGTGGAGACAGTAAGGATAGGACCATTGCCCGGCTGAGGCGCCGCCTGGAGCAGCGGGATTCGCGCACAGGGCGCTCTGGGTCACCTCACAGCCGCAGGCAAGGGCGCAGTAGCAGCTCCGCTGACCGCCGTGTCCAGGAAGGCGCATCACGCTCATCATCCCTAAGTCGCACAGATCGCGTCATCGTGGGAGGAAACACCGCAAATCCAGGAGGAGAGCCACAAGTCCAAGAGGGACTCTTCTGGATCATCTAGTTCCTCAGGTAGGTCCAGCTCCACTGATAGTACACGGGGGGGAGCATCAAAGGCTATTGGGTTACAGGCCCCCACGCCCCAGGGCTGCCGCACTGGGTCTGGCGGTGCCGCAACCGGAGGCACAGGCGTGAACATGGTGCTATTGCGCTGTGTGGTGAGGAGGGCATTGACTCCAGAGGTAGCATTAGGAAATCCAACTTCAAAAGAACTGACCAGCCCCCAGGCCTTCGCCTGTGCGAGAAGTTGCGGGAACGCATCCTTAATGGGGAGTTTGTGGATTTGTTTGATCTGCTATCCCCTGCCTCTTCGACATGCCTAAAATCTAAATCCGCCAAGCAGAGGAAAAAAGATAAAAAAGTGAGTGTTGAGCGTACCTTTCGTAATTGGCTCACTGCATACACCACTTACATGGGTATTATAGTCGCTAGTTACCCTGACAGGGGTTGGCACCTGACCAACTACCTACTTATCATCCTAAAGGCTGAAGCCATGTATGGGGGGGGAGGCGGCACTTGCCTATGACCAGGCATTCAGGGAGCGGGCGGCAGGGGACGACACAGCTAGATGGGATATCGAAGATGATGACGTGTGGTCTGAGTTGGTTGCCCCATTCTTCAAGAAAGGGTCTGACAATGTGAAACAGTCCAAATACCAATCCAAGGCCCCCAAGAGATCTTGCTGGGAGTATAACAACGGTTCCTGCTTCAGAGAAAAATGCCGATTTGCTCATAAATGCGAGCGCTGTAGTGGATCTCACCCCACCACAAAATGTTTTTGGGGGTAGAAGTTTTTTCAAGGCTCCCGCGGATCAGGCGCAGGCACATCTCAAGACAAAAGAGAGGCCGGAGCCTCTACAGGCTCCTCTGGCACACTGCAAAGCAAAAACAATGCCCGCAAATAGTGTTCTCCTTTCCCTAGCCCCCTCACCCGTATCTATATCAGCAATGCTGCCTTTTTACTCCAGTACCCCAATAAAGAGGCAGCAAAATACATTTAGGAGGGCTCTAGGGAAGGTTTCCACATCCCAGTGGTAGTCACCCCTTCATGCACCAATCCCCCCAACCAAAAGTCTGTCTGAGATATGCCACACATTGCTGAGAAGAAGATCACCAAAGAACGTTTGCTGGGGCGAGTGGCAGGTCCCTTCTCAGAACCTCCATTTCCCACCCTCATAGTGTCTCCACCAGGTATCGTGCCTAAGAAGGCCACAGGCGAGTTTCGATTAATACACAACCTTTCTTACCCAAAGGGTGGGTCAGTAAATGATGCCAATCCTCAAGAACAATGCTCAGTCAAATATGCATCTCTTGATCAGGCAATCAGGCTGGTTAGGGAGTGCGGCTCGGGCGCGCTCATGGCAAAATGTGACATCGAATCGGCCTTCCGTTTGTTACCAGTCCACCCCAGGGACTTCTGGTTGCTAGGTTTCAAATCATATCTGGGTATTGAACTGGATTCTGTCAGCCAAACCTCTTGCCTGCCCCTGGCCGAACTCGCCACGTTGAGGGAATTGGTTACCACCACGATGGCCCAGAAAACGACTACGTTGCATCAGGTCCAGACACTCTTAGGACACCTCTATTTTGAAGGCAGGGTTATCTCGCCCAGTCGCGCCTTTTGCGCACGCCTAGCCCGTCTCATGGTTGGCGGTGTTGCCCCCCACCACCACATCAGGGTCACTCATACCATAAGGGAGGACCTCAAAATGTGGCTGACCTTCCTGAAAAGTTACAATGGGGTATCCTTTTGGCGAGATTGGCTGCTGCTTAAGGAGCAGCTACAGGTGCACTCTGACGCCTCTGGTCGCTCTGGCTTCGGTGTCTACCTCAGGGGTCACTGGCGTGCGCAGCCTTGGCCGACATCTTGGCACGCGGAGGGCATTACACGCGATTTAACTTTTCTTGAGTTCTTTCCAATCCTAGTAGCTCTCCGGGTTTGGGGGACCTTCTCAAGGACACCAAGGTGTGCTTCTGGTCAGACAAC
Organism: Podarcis bocagei; assembly: GCF_964188305.1. Lineage (NCBI taxonomy): Eukaryota > Metazoa > Chordata > Lepidosauria > Squamata > Lacertidae > Podarcis > Podarcis bocagei. The sequence continues at coordinate 82,471,583 of NC_138131.1, forward strand.
CAGGCGGTGGTAAGAATCATGGCGAAGCAATCTGCAAAATCCAACAGGGTAATTCGCGTGCTCCGTCTCTTCGTGCTGGAATGTCTGAAAGGTAACATCACCTTTTCCGCGCGGTTCATCCCGGGCCTCAATAACGACATTGCAGATGCCCTGTCTCGCTTTCAGATGGAGCGTTTTGGTGACCTAGCACCCGAGGCCGATCAACTCCCAGAAGCCTTTCCGGAGGACCTTGGGAACTCGGTCGAGAGAAGTGACAGCAGGGGTACTGAGCCCCCTTGCACCATCAACATTGCAATCCTACACCGGAGCATGGTCCCAATTCGAGGGGTTCAGAGATAAGTTTGGTTTACGACGCAGACGTGCAGCTAAGGAGTATGATGTTCTAATAGTTCACCTAAAGCGTAGAGGCATGGCCCCTTAAGACAATCAGCCTGCACAAGGCTGCTTTCTCATACTTCAGCAACTGTTTTTGGCTCCCAGACCCCTGTAACAATTTCCACGTAAGGAAGCTTTGCAGGGTGGCGTCACTCCCACCCGCCCATTCCAGATAAGAGGAGGACAGTAATCATTGAGATCCTCCGGCTGATATTGGATGTGCTCCCCAGTATCTGCTGGTCCAGCTATGAGATTAGGCTATTCAGGGCGGCCTTCTCCCTGGCCTTCCTTGGTGCGCTCCGTATCGGAGAGTGCGTTGGGGGCACATTGTCATCTCATCGCAGGGGCTTGTCTGTGGCTGATATCAACCCTGACAGGCGCATGCTACAAGTCAAAATCCGAGCCTCCAAAACCGATCAACTAGGTAGGGGTACCACGCTAAGTCTAGCCCCCTCCCCACACACTGGACCATGCCTGGTCGCGGACACACGCAAATTCTTGAAGGTACGTCCTCCAGGACCAGGCCCTCCCATTCATGCATCAGGCCGCCCCATGACCCGTTGCCAATTTGTTTCAATATTGCGTAAGGCCATCCATGCTTGTGTAGGTGACCCGGCACAATTTTCTGGGCATTCCTTTTGTATCGGTGCAGCAACCACGGCAGCTGCAAGCGGCCTCCCGGCAGAACACATAAAAGCAATGGGGCGGTGGCGTTCAGCTGCCTTCAAAGGCTACATTAGATACAACCAGCAGACACTGACAGATCCTTTCTTTCAGGCTCAACCCCCAAACTTCGGCCACAGCATAGTGCATTGGGCGGCCATCCATGCCACCACTGGTCCAGGCGGAGAACATCTGGGTCTGCAGCCAAAGATCTCCATTGCCTGGTTCGGACAACGGGGAAGGCGTTGGGATCCCCTGCTCCCTCAGTTGCGTCACGAACTTGCGTTCCACGGTGGGATGCCCAGCTCCCTCGGTTGCGTCACGAACTTGCGTTCCACGGTGGGATGCCCTGCTCCCTCGGTTGCGTCACGAACTTGCGTTCCACGGTGGGATGCCCTGCTCCCTCGGTTGCGTCACGAACTTGCGTTCCACGGTGGGATGCCCTGCTCCCTCGGTTTCGTCACGAACTTGCGTTCCGCCACCCGGCAAGCGCGGTTGTGCTCCACCTCTGCGAAAATGACTTGGTCGTGCGCAAAAGCATAATTTTGATCAAAACAGCGATCGCAGACCTGGAAAGCGTGCACGCCACTCACCCCAATATCACGATTTTCTGGTACGAACCTCTACCACGCTTGCATTGGCGTGGCAACATCAAACCCACTAGACTTAATTACACTGTGGAAAAAATCAATAGGGCAGTGCGCTCTGCAACCACTCGCATGGGAGGTCAGGTCATGAAACACCCCAACATTAAAGTTTACATGCAGGAGCTATTTCAGCCCGATGGCGTGCACCTATCGGACCTGGGTAACGAGCGTTGGCTGAGCGACATCAGGCATGGCCTGATTGATTGGTGGAGGATGGCAAAGGCGTCTTTCAGATGTTGGTAGTCTTGGCGGCGAGACCGCAATTGCGGTCTCGGGTGGCGGTATCAGGCCTTGGGCGGAATCCTTTTGTCCATCTTCCTCTTGCGGCGGCGATACCAGGGTTCCCCGTTAAAGGGGTTTTCTGGAGGGAGGCTTTGGCCGTACACCGAAAGGTCGTCATTGCTCCCTCCTGCGGCGGCGTTACGGGGGCGGCCATCTCTGCTTGAACATATGTTCTCCAGAGCCGGCCCATCCCCCCCCCACACACTGGATAACCCTGATGCTCCCTAGGTCCCCGGCTGGGGACCGGGGAGGGAGAACGCCCAATGCCTGAGCCAAGGTCAACCCACATTTGAAATTTAATAAAGTTGTGGCCAATTTAATCCCATAGCACGTTGTCTTGAGTCGTTATTCACATGACGGGGGGACCGTGCAGGATCTGGGGACTCCGCCTGTCCACGCAATGACCGCTCCCCGCTTAAAATGGGGGGCGCCCTTTGCGTGGACGCGTGCAGCCCCTAGATCTGGAGCGGCTCCAACAGCATAGGCTTGGCTTTGCCTTCCCTCAGGTGGGATACCTGGAGGTCTCCACCTACCTCAGTCAGTTGTCCAATCCCACCTGGGGGAAGCGTTGCCAAGGAGACCAGGCCAGGTAGGGGAGGGATTACCTGCCCACACAATAGAGGGAGGATCTTACCTAGGAATCCACACTTGGCTCCAGAGCTTCTCCCACCCTACCCACCCTCAGTTAAGGTCTTATTTTGCAGGTTAACTTTTCTTCACAGGTTTTGCAGGTTAACTTTTCTTCACAGGTATGCGGGCGCTGCTACGTTAAGGTCGCTGTTAAAGGGCCGGAAAGGAATTTCCCTGCATTGGCAGGTTTCGCCTTTCCCGTAGCAAAACGTCACAACTTTGGTGGTATCAGGCCTTGGGCGGAATCCTTTTGTCCATCTTCCTCTTGCGGCGGCGATACCAGGGTTCCCCGTTAAAGGGGTTTTCTGGAGGGAGGCTTTGGCCGTACACCGAAAGGTCGTCATTGCTCCCTCCTGCGGCAGCGGCGTTATGGGGGCGGCCATCTCTGCTTGAACATATGTTCTCCAGAGCCGGCCCATCCCCCCCACACACACTGGATAACCCTGATGCTCCCTAGGTCCCCGGCTGGGGACCGGGGAGGGAGAACGCCCAATGCCTGAGCCAAGGTCTACCCACATTTGAAATTTAATAAAGTTGTGGCCAATTTAATCCCATAGCACGTTGTCTTGAGTCGTTATTCACATGACGGGGGGGCCGTGCAGGATCTGGGGACTCCGCCTGTCCACGCAATTAACAATACTTTAACGGAAAGAATTGAGATAACGAAGGGGACAAGGCAGGGCTGCCTGCTATTGCCATTATTATTCATAACAACACTAGATGTTCTGCTGAAAAAAAAACTGAAACAAAAAGAGTAAAAGGTATAGAAATTGGTTTAAAAGAATACAAATATAAAGCTTTTGCAGATGATGTAGTGTTGACGTTGGAACAACTAATAAATAGTTCAATTGAGGCAATGGAAAAAATAGAAGAATATTGTCATCTTGCTGGATTTAAATTTAATAAGAGCAAAACAAAACTACTAACAGAAAACATGGATAGTAAAGAAATAGAAGAGTTACAAATGAAAACAGGACTAACAATTGCAAAAAAAAGTAAAATACTTGGGGGTATGGCTAATGACAAAAAACATCAACTTATATAAAGATAATTACGAAAAGGTGTGGACAGAGATTAAACAAGACCTGGAAATTTGGACCAGAATGAAATTATCGTTGATGGACAGAATTGCTGATATTAAAATGAACATGCTTCCGAAACTGTTAATCTTATTCCAGACCATTCCTATTATATGTGGAACGAAACAATTTGACATCTGACGAAAACTTATTTCTAAATATATCTGGCTGGGAAAGAAACCTAGGATCAAATATAAAATCCTGACTGATGCAAAAGAAAGAGGTGGATTCTCCCAGCCAGATCTAAAAATTTATTATGAAGCATCTTGTTTTTGTTGGTTGCGTGATTGGATAGCATGAGACAATGAGGAGGTACTAGATTTAGAGGGATTCGATAATAGATACGGGTGGCACGCCTACCTGTGGTATGGAAAGACAAAAGTTCACAGAGGGTTTCTGCACCACATCATTAGAAAATCCTTGTATGAGGTATGGACTAGACATAAAAATCTCTTAGAACGTAAAACTCCGTGAGGTCTGACCAGAGCAGAATACAGTAGCACTATTACTTCCCTTGATCTAGATGCTATACTCCTATTGATGCAGCCCAGAATTGCATTGGCTTTTTTAGCTGCCGCGTCACACTGTTGGCTCATGTCAAGTTTGTGGTCAACCAAGACTCCTAGATCCTTTTCACATGTACTGCTCTCAAGCCAGGTGTCCCCCATCTTGTATTTGTGCCTCTCATTTTTTTTGCCCAAGTACAATACTTTACATTTCTCCCTGTTAAAATTCATCTTGTTTGTTTTTGCCCAGTTCTCTAATCTGTCAAGGTCGTTTTGAAGTGTGATCCTGTCCTCTGGGGTGTTAGCCACCCCTCCCAGTTTGGTGTCATCTGCAAATTTGATCAGGATGCCCTTGAGTCCATCATCCAAGTCGTTGATAAAGATGTTGAATAAGACCGGGCCCAAGACAGAACCCTGTGGCACCCCACTAGTCACTCTTCTCCAGGATGAAGAGGAACCATTGATGAGCACCCTTTGGGTTCGGTCAGTCAGCCAGTTACAAATCCACTGAGTGGTAGCATAGTCAAGACCGCATTTTACCAGCTTCTTTACAAGAATATCATGGGGCACCTTGTCAAATGCCTTGCTGAAATCAAGGTAGGCTACATCCACTGCGTTCCCTTCATCTACCAGGCTTGTAATTCTGTCAAAAAACGAGATCAGGTTAGTCTGACATGACTTATTTTTGAGAAATCCATGCTGACTATTGGTGATCACAGCATTCCTTTCTAGGTGCTCATAGACTGTTTGCTTAATGATCTGCTCCAGAATCTTCCCTGGTATTGATGTCAGACTGACTGGGCGGTAATTATTTGGGTCCTCTCTTTTCCCCTTTTTGAAAATAGGGACAACATTTTCCCTCCTCCAGTCTGCCGGGACTTCGCCTGTTCTCCAGGAATTCTCAAAGATGACTGCCAGTGGTTCTGAGATCACATCTGCCAGTTCTTTTAATACTCTTGGATGCAGTTCATCTGGCCCTGGAGACTTGAATACATCTAAACTAGCCAAGTATTCTTGTACTATCTCCTTAGTTATTCTGGGCTGTGTTTCCTTTGCTGAATCATTTGCTCCAAATTCTTCAGGTCGGGCATTGTTTTCTTTATTGGAGAAGACTGAGGCAAAGAAGGCATTGAGGAGTTCAGCCCTTTCTGTGTCCCCTGTTTGCATTTCACCATCTTCTCCTCTGAGTGACCCCACTGTTTCTTTGTTCTTCCTTTTGCTACAAACATACCCATAAAAGCCTTTTTTGTTGCTTTTAACCTCTCTAGCAAGCCTGAGTTCATTCTGTGCTTTAGCTTTTCTGACTTTGTGTCTACACGTGCTGGCTATTTGCTTGAATTCCTCTTTGGTGGTTTCCCCCCTTTTCCATTTTTTGTACACATCCTTTTTTAATCTTAATGAGGTCTCTGTTATTCTTCTCTCCCTTAATTTTGACCCAAATGCTCTCACTTTGGCTTTGAGGTTCTAAATCTTGGATCTCTTCACAGGTATACACATCCCTGACATATAACGCCACTCCTCCTCCTTTCTTGTCTGGTCTGTTTCTCTGAAATAGATTGTATCCCCCCATTATTACATTCCAATTGTGGGACTTATCCCACCAGGTTTCAGTGATGCCTATTATGTCATATTTAGTTTGCTGTACCAAGAGCTCAAGCTCATCTTGTTTATTTCCCATGCTTTGCGCATTAGTGTACAGACATTGAAGTCCATTAATCATTCCCCCGTGTCTCTTATTTAAGGATTTTTTCCTCCCACCACTAGGTCTGCGTGCTGTTTGCTCCATTTGGTCTATGACATGTTACTGGAGGGGGATGGTAAAGTAAAGTTAAAATCATTCAAAGAATTGAGAGGATAATTAACCGATTGGTTACAATACCACCAATTACAAGATATCTTTAAGAAAGACAATAAAAGCAATGGTTTTAGTAACATCCAATCAGAGATTAAGACAGAACTGCTGGGTAGTAATAAGAAAATGATATCAAAAATGTATAAGGTACTACTAGAGTGCAAAACAAAGGATGAGGAGGTAAAGAGTGTGATGATAAGATGGGCACAGGATCTGGGGCATAATATTGATTTTGAGAGGTGGCAGGTAATGTGGAATAAAACAATCAAATTTACGGCATGTGTGGCACTTAAAGAAAACTGAATGAAAATGATGTACCGTTGGTACATCACACCAAGTAAATTAGCCAAAATGTATAGAAGCCAAGATAAATTATGTTGGAAATGTAGGGAAGAAGAAGGGAATTTCCTACATATGTGGTGGACTTGTATCAAAGTTAAAATCTTCTGGGATACTATTTATAATGAATTTAAAAAGGTCAATACCTTTTAAAATTCATTATAAATAGTAAAAAGCCAGAAGTATTTGTATTAGGATTAATTGACGAGGAAATCCACCAAAAAGATGTTAACCTATTCATGTACTCCACAACGGCGGCAAGAATCCTTCTGGCCCAAAAATGGAAACAGCAAGAGCTCCCCACTCTAGACGACTGGCAGATAAAGATGGTAGAGTACGTGGAACTGGCAAAGTTGACGGAGAAAATTAGGAACCGACCCGCTGAAAGATTTCAAAGGGACTGGAGCAAATTTATAAATTATTTGAAAGAAAGTTGTAAACACCTAAAAACGTTTGTAACATTAATGTGAAATGTTTTGTAATGTGGAAAGAAGGAGCTAATTTACAAATGAAAGGGTGATTGTTAAATGATTATATATGGTAAAGAAGTGATTATAGAAATGTGACAAATATGTTAAACTAATAGGAAAGTCAGAAAGAATGATGGAAGGAAGTCGATGCTCGCTTGGAGCAGTAATATAAGCTTGGGATATGTATTATAAAATGAAATGAAATATGGAAAACTCAATAAAAACCATGATTTAAAAAACAACAACAACAGAATATCTGTCCGCATAGCCCTGATGGGGTCTCAGGGAGTGACAATTCTTCCCTAGTTCTTATTTAATCAGAGATGCCAGGGAAGGGACCTGGGACCTTCTGCATGCCACCGAGCTACAATGTTTCCCCCTCAAATACATAAATATGTGGTGAAGAGATTAGTCATTTGAAGAGAGAATTTTCCATGTTTGTGTCCTGATAATCTGATCAAGTGACCAGAGCCTGATTTCATGATGGCTCAAGATAGACTCAGCAGACCATTGGGGGTTGGGGTGTAGCATGAGGACACAGCCCAGGAAAGCCTGTTACTGTGGTTTCAGCTGACAATGACAGTCAAGGCCAAAGAAACGGATGCTCAGACTGATACAAAGTAATGTGACCATGGCATGTGTTGCCTCACCACTTGTACCATGTATCTCAGAAACAAAAGAAGCCGACACCATTCTATGTGGCCAAAGAATGGAAATGGAGATAAGCACAGCTGTGGTCACCTTGTCAAATATCAACGCAGCAGTCTGTTTGTCTTATGCCCACTCTAGCTGTCAGCTGAAATGTCCCGTGCTGCTATTATGTCATCCTGGCCACCCCAAAAGGTAGCCTGAGCTTGTGGGGACTCGCGAAGCGGGCAGTTCAGTTCAAGGGTGGCTCGGGGGCCGGTTAAACGACCCCCATGGGCTGCTTAGAAGCCACCCAGAGTGGCTGGAGAAACCCAGCCAGATGGGCGGGGTACAAAGAATAAATCATACAATGTTTTTAAACAAATAAAAAAAAACCCCTAGTTTAATCCATGGTAACATTAGCACTGTATACAGCAATGGGCTCCTTGAATATCTTTATGTATTTATTTAAAATATTTTTACTTTTGCTCTTGTTACCGGAGAATCCGAGGGCTCCCTTGGGCAGAAATCAAGACACCAACCAAAGCAATTTGGAGCAAATCAGCAGCCTGTAGGCTCGGTCTTTATTGAAGAAAGACTGTCGCGACAGGACTCCCACCGGCCACGAGGTGAAGCAAGATGGAAGCCCAGAACAAAAGAAGACCCCAACTTTTATTAGCTTCTAATCCCCTGAGTTACACCCCTAGAAATACATCGTAACTACATCATGACTACATTAAAAACAGGAGGAGTCAGGGGAGGGGTTGCTCAGGTAATCTGAGTACCATGACACCTGGCCAGAGCCCCTTTCCCCCCTCCCCATGAGTCATTTCCAGAAGACAAAAGGATAGGCGCAGTTTCCTGCCCCCTGAGGGGAATCCGATCACTGTCCCTTTGTCATAGTCCGTGTTGAATCCACTAGTGTATGCAGTTCGTTGTGTTCTTGATAGTCTTCTGTCTGAGCCCATCAGGATGACTATCAAGGTTGCCATGCCAACTGGGAAGGGCTGTAGTGTACGTGCCTCCTTGCTTGAGGGATTATGGCCACCCCCCTTTGATAGTCCTTGTGATATGAAGCAGAATAAAAGTGGTCCGGTGAAGATCCGATGTACGGCTGATTTATAGTGAATTTATGAAGAAAACTGTCCTAGAAGATCAAAGCGCTTTCGCTTTTCCGGAAGCTGGTTGCAACATTTTGATTAGATCAGTCACAGTCAATTGAACTCGGAAACTTTGTATTTGAGAGCTGTCAAAGTATAGGGAAGCGCGCCTTTGCCTGCAGTACCTGCGTGGCCGCCACAAGGGGCGCTGTTCGGTAGCACTGATTGGTTGAAGCGGCAGCCGATTGACCTCGAGTTTGGAGAGTTGGTCAACCCATAAGAATAGGGCAAGGTAGAGTTTCACGGTCTACTCAGGGAAAAGATATGAAAATAACAGGGGCAAGCTGCCAAGAGATGTTTTTTCTGTCAGAAAACGGGGCACTTTGCCAGAGTGTGTCCAGAGCGTCGTAACTGGCAGGGTGTGATGGCCTGGGAATCTGATTCAGAGACTGAACCGGAGGAATCCCAGCCTGCACAGGAGTCCCCGCCTCCAAGGCCGGCTGAGCCGGGGCAGGGCCTTGAGTCTGAAGCGCCTGCACCTGTGTCGGATCCTCAGGAGCAGACACCAGATGAATCCACTCTGGCTCCGGAGGTGATTGAGGACCAATTGCCTACAGGTGCGCCTCTCCCAGCCCTGTCAGGGGAAGGTGAGCCTCCCCCTGGGTCCAGTAACCCTCCAGCCTCTCCTGAGCTGCAGAGGCTCAGGGCAGAGAGGCGGAGGGAACTGGGTTCTCTCAGGAGGAGTGCTCGCCTTAAGGCCAGGAGAGGCGGGTCACCTGTGGGCCGGGACCGCCCCTGGCCTCAGAGAAGATAAAGGCCAGGTTGCGGGAGCAACGTCGTTGGAAACCTGTTTCTGCCAGCACCCAGACCTGTTCTTCCAGAGCTCCCGACCTTGCCCGGCCCCTCGCTTTGGACCCCGCTTCACCCTTGGGTGGACAGTCTCCAGACCCTCAACCCAGGACCGGACTCTGACCACGCCTCACTGTAACCTCCCCCTGGGACCAGCACACAGGGAATGGTTGGGGCCACCCAGCAGGCAGAGGCAGAGGAACCCCAGACTTCAGGAAACGGGGAAGCCTGGCTGGTGGTGAACCGAGGCAACAGCCAGGCGGGAGCAACAGCGAAAGTCCTCGGCTCGGACACCCCAAAGCAAGCATAATGTTGAAGGTGGTCTTAGAGCTCCCGAATGGCCACGCGGTGGAGGAGTTGGCTTTGGTTGATTCCGGAGCTTCGGCGTCATTTTTGGAGAGCCACTGTGGTGTAATGGTTAAGAGCGGTAGTCACGTAATCTGGGGAACGGGGTTCGCGTCTCCGCTCCTCCACATGCAGCTGCTGGGTGACCTTGGGCCAGTCACACTTCTCTCTGAAGTCTCTCAGCCCCACTCACCTCACAGAGTGTTTGTTGTGGGGGAGGAAGGGAAAGGAGATTGTTAGCCGCTTTGAGACTCCTGAAGGGGAGTGAAAGGCGGGATATCAAATCCAAACAACTCTTCTTCTTCAAGGAGTTTGCAGAGCAGCACCAACTGAACCTGAGGCCTTTGGATTTTCCGCTGCAAGTCACTACAATTGCTGGGAGAGAACTGTTGGGAGGTGAAGTGACCCATCAAACGCCTCCCATGAGGATGCGGGTGTCTACCCACTCCGAGGTCATCGCCTTTCACGTGGCCACATTGGCGGGTCCGCCTATCATACTGGGCATGAGCTGGTTGGCCTTTCACGATCCGGTGGTCTCCTGGCATCAACGGTCACTGATTTTTTTTTTTTCTTCTGAAAAGATCAAGGCAGTTAACAAAAAATACAAAAATCAAGCCATAATTTAGCAATTTAAAATATTTGTTGGGAAAGCAGAAGCAGGAAAAGAAACCTACCCCGTACCTCTCCTAGCAGAGAAGCTCCTATGACAGGAAGGACCCCTTGCAAACAAAAAGATACAAGAAAGATCCTTCTTCTGGGGCCTGCCTGGTGTTAGCCTGTGTGTAGTTCAGATTCGGAAGTTTGATTGCATTTCCTGCCATTTTGGGTGCAGAGTGCTCTGTGTCAGAGCTGGCCCACACCTCCTTGCAGGCATGTCTTAAGCAACTGTCCAACTGCAGCAGCCCCATTTCCTTTGTAAAAGACGATGAGGAACCCAACAGAGGATGAAGTACCAAGGCACTGATGCCCCTGCTATTTGCAGAATTCTAATGATCCCAGCAGAGCTGATTCTCTACTGAGGACTTGTTGCCTCAGTTGGCCGGAATGACTGACTGCAGGTACAAGGCAGGGCAGACCTCGTAGATACCCAGGGCTTTAGCCCCCTCAATATTTCTAGGAAGGGTGCTCAGTCCCCCCAGTATTGAGGGGACCGCCATCCCCCACCACCAGGCTGTTGCTGTGGCCACAAATGACTGTCCCCAGCAGCCGTGGGAGGCCAAGGGCCCTGTTAGCCACGAGGGACATGCGAGAAATATGAATGGCCACGCCTGGCAGGGGAGGCGAAGATGGAGGAGAGGAGAGGGGAGGGGGAAAATTTGATTTAATCCATTTGCATTCTGCAGGGTATCATAACAGGTTTCCAAACAAATAAACAACTTTTAACCAAGACGAAGGAACCAGAATGATTGGCAACTCAAACTAGAGCAAAATCCTTAGTTTTTCACCCCATCTTAATGCAGCCTATGGGACCAAACAATTCATTTGGCGCCGGGCGTAGGTACCTGAGCGGGACGTACGACAGGTGTGGATGAACACATCTAGGTCACATTGAGTAATTTGACCACACAGATGGGCCAGTGAGTGAAAGATGAAGGAGAATTTGGAATGTTAATAACTCCTCCCACCCATCTCAGGCAAACTGGTGGGGCAGCTACATGCATTCTCGGAAAACACAAGATTATTAAATCCATTCCCAGCTGGATTAAATCCTGGCCATGGGGGCTCAGCCCGCCCCCCCCCCACTATCCCCCATCGCCAGGTTGTAGTTATGGGGCTGCAAATGACAGTCACCTACAGCTGCAGGAGGCACACACCATAGGTAGCCGAGTGGGACATGAGAGAATCAGAACAGGTGGAGTCTTCACCATCTATCTCCTATGAGAGAAGCAACTGTGACAGTAAGGACCCCTTTCTAAACCAAAAGATACAAGAAAGCAGGGGTAACGGGTATATGGGGCTTCAGCCCCCTCAATATTTCTAGGCAGGGGGATCAGTCCCTCCGATACCGAAGGGGCCGCCACTGGCCACCGCTGGGTTGTTATGGGACTGCAAGTGGCCGTCTTGAGCAGCCACAGGAGGCATGGGATGTAGGTAGCCAAGTAGGACATGCGATGGACGTGGATGGACACGCCTGGGTCACATCCGAGGAATTTGACTGCAATTTGGCAAAAAGCTGATTACAGAATAGCAGCTGCCTCTTGAATTGTGCCCGCCATCCCTTCTCCTGCCTGTGAGTAGCTGCTTGGTCTGCCTATGCAGCTTCAGTCAAGTTAGCCTTGAAAAGTTTGTGCATTCTGGCCCCACCATTCTCCCCCCACCGCCGCCACTGCTTACCTATTCGCCTACTTTTCACCTTTGAATCCCTGGATTAGTACATGTGGAATGTGCACATAAGCACAGAGAGTGAAATTATGTGAACAGTCAAGTCCACAGTAATTTGAAATGAAGCATTTCCAGGTACAGGAGGTAATTATCCCTCAGGTGAGAGACAAATTTCTTTCAAGAGGAATTTCTTGGTAGGCTGAAGCAGTATTTGCCTTACAGCGCCTGTCACCAATATCTCCTGGAACTGAATCATAGGCCTTCTAAGCACCGATCATTGCAGGAAATTGTCAAGATCTAGTGGTGACCTGATGCTTAACAATGTAGCAGAAAATGTGATTTATTGTTTTTCATACCTCATTATCTACCACAAGATTCTCTGCGGGTCATTATGCCATCCACATCCTTCTTTGGAGGTCCTTTAAGCAGAGGCTTGACAACCATATGTCAGGAGTGCTCTCATGGTGTTTCCTGCTTGGCAGGGGGTTGGACTCGATGGCCCTTGTGGTCTCTTCCAACTCTATGATTCTATGGAGCCTGGCAACCCAACAAAGCAAGATGCATACGCGAGGGCACTAACAATGAGCAAAAAAAAGAGGCGAGAGCACAGTTTAGCCTTTTGAGAAGCAGAGGGGCTTATGGAATCTGTGTGTCAAGTTTTGCAACCTCTGGGGAACTTGCTTGTGATGCTGCAGTTACTTGGCACAGAGAAACGAAACATCACATCTCTCTTAACTGAACCATCCTACAGACTGGAAGTACTGTACATTACGAGTGCATGGCGAGTTGCTGCCAAATGTTTGCCTGCTTGATTTCCCTCGCACATAAGCAGACTTCAGCTGAAATCACATGTGGGCATGTAAGCATGAACTGAACTACTGACTGAAACACTGGCAGGCATTTCTGTGGACACAGATGTAATTTTCTTCCAGCTATGATCATGGGGACAGCTGTACCTGACTCTGTTTACAGTCCAAATTGCATTAACATTTCCCTGGTTGGAAAGACAGACACAGCCGAAGAGGGTACATCTGGTCAAGTGTAGAAGGAAGTCAGAAAATGGGTGATTGATACCCAAGTCATTTCTTTCCCCTGGGATGTAAACAGGTTTTGCCTTCTCACCCACGCCCCACCACTTTCATGTGACAAAGAGTGTTCTCCTTAATGGAGAGCGCTGGTTGCGGTGGGGTCTATCAGGCCACACACCCCCTCCTTGGTTGCCAGGCATGATTGAAAAGTTGGCCTGTGGCAATGATTAGTTGGTTGAGTTGCTGGGGCAATTTATGTGTTGCAATTTGGTGGGAGGGATCTAATGCTTTATACTCTGTGCACGCAGCTTGGAAACTTTCTCTTTGCTGTGTGCATCGGAACACCCGCCCGCCCTAAATTTAAGGGTTTTCTGCGTCGACCTTGCTATGCCTGTCATGGGGTCATCTGCTGTTGTGGCAGGGGACTGGTAGGAATTTTGTCCATCTGGCTGATTTGTTTTTTGCCTACTGCAAATCGTCACAACTTGTAAGTTGCGGTTAGGCATTGGTTATCAAATTGTTTGGAACAGGGGCAAGGATTGGCTGGGCCTGCCCCTCCAACGCTGCTGCGGAAAGGGAATTCCGTTAAAGGAACCCAGGGGCTTGCCATGTTTTCGTCCGAATCCCTGGAATGGGGCTAGGACCGGCAAGCCCTAGGGAGCATGCGGGGAGAAGTGAGGGCCTGTCGCTCAGCTCCATTTCTCCCCAATATTGTTTTCCCTTACTGGCTTTCGGTGGAATCCGGAAGTAAGTTCTGTCCCCAGGCGGGGGGCGGGGGGGGAACAGATAGTCTTAACCAATGCCGCACGTAGACAGGATTGGAATGAGTGGCACAGGGAAAGCAAGATTGGCTAAAACGAAAGCTAAACAACTGGTACAAACAACCTTGACTTCTCCGCCACGCAGATCATCTGTCCCAGCTGTTTTAGGGACACAAGAAGGGGTAGCTGAGCAAACACCATTAGAGGATATGGCTTCAGGAGGATCTGCAGCAGTCTTAGATCAAATTTTGGGACAATTGGAAATTTTAAATAAGAAGGCGGATGAGCATTCGTCCAAAATTGACCAAGCCACAGCCACTATAAGCAAACTGACTGACCAAGTTGCTCAACATACACAAGCAATTGGGAATCTCCAGGAAGCAACTGCAGAAAATCGCAAATTGGCTGAGGAAGCTAACCAAAAAGCCGTGGAAGCCAATCAGAAGCTTGAGGCAATAAAGGTGGAGGTAAAGCCCTTGCACAAACAGATTGGTGAACAGCAGGCCTACCTGTCTATGGTTGAACTGAGAAATAGGGAAAACAACCTTAGATTGAGAGCAATCCCAGAACTTGAACAGGGAGATTTGATCGGCTATTTGACATCGGAATTCTCAAAGTTCTGGGGGATAGAAGAAGATAAGGATTTTAAAATTGTAAGTGCTTTTAGATTGGGAAGAGTGGTGAGGAAGGACAGATCCAGAGACTGTTTGATCATTTTGAGATCCAAGCAAGAGAGAGATAAAATACTAGGCCTTCATTTTGGAAAATCACTTGACATTCAAGGCAACAGAGCAGAAACTTACAAAGATATTCTGAAACAACTCTTGGACCTTAGAGCTACATATACGGAATTAACAAAACTACTGAAAGGCAACTCAATTCCCTTTAGGTGGGAATTTCCTCAAGGATTATCCTTCAACTTCAAAGGAAAGAAAGTTAAAATTAAGACAGCAGAAGACCAACAAAAGTTTTTGAACGACCACAAAGAGGACCTTCAGAAAGGAGCAATAGCATCCTGGCCACCACCTCCGCCGGTACCTGCACCTACACCTGCACCCTGGGGACCAGAGGATTCAAAGGAAGAGACGCCACCACCAAAGGAATAACAGATTGATCCAGGATGACTCTGCAGCTTCTTAGTTGGAACATTAATGGCGGGAATTCCCCGGAAAAAAGAAGAAGAATATTTCACATATTGCAAAAAGAACAATTGGACATTATTTGCTTGCAGGAAACGCATGTGACTAGGCTCCATAGGAAAGTGTTAATCAATAAAAGATTAGGCCAAGAATTTATCTCATCGGAGAGAGTTAAGAAAAGAGGAGTGGTGATTTATGCAAAGGAGAGCCTGTCACCAAAATTTTTATTTAAAGATGAGCAAGGAAGAATTTTGGCTATTGAGATACAGACTCAAGGAGAAAAGTTTTTAATTTTAGGAATCTATGCACCGAATGAGGGGAAATCAGAATTCTATAAGAAACTGCATGAGACAATGCTGGACTATTTGGACTATACCAACATCATTATGATGGGAGTTATGAATGGGGTGGTCTCCACAAATATGGACAAGTCACAAAATCAAAACTTAACAAAAGACGGCAGACTACCTAAAACCTTTTTTGAACTAATTGACAATATGGACTTGATTGACATTTGGAGGACAAAGAACCCCCTAGGTAAAGAAGGAACATTCTTTTCTGAAGCCCATCTGTCTTGGACAAGATTCGACCAAATATGGATAACTAGAGGGCTGGCACCTAAGACCAGAAAAGTGGAAATCTGCCCCAAAACCTGCTCCGACCATAACGCTATGAAAGTGGAAATGAGACTTACTCCAATTGGTTCCTTCAGATGGAAAATAAATGACACCCTATTAAGAGATCAGGAGATTGTGAAGAAGGCCCAAAAAACTTTGAAAGACTACTTTGAAATAAATTTGAATACCACGGTGGAAAAAAGAGTAATCTGGGACGCAAGTAAAGCTGTTATGAGAGGGTTTTTGATACAACAGAACACGATAAAGAAAAGACTTTGGAATGAAAAAAAGATAAGATCTTAGAGAAGATAAGAGATGGTGAGAAAAAATTGAGATCAAAACCAAAATCACAGGAGGTTCTGAGAGAAATCAAATTCCACCAAGCACAATATGCTAAATTGATAAATCAAGAAGTTGAGTGGAAAATTAAACAAATGAAACAAAAATCATTTGAATCAGCGAATAAGTGTGGGAAACTGCTAGCATGGCAGTTGAAGAAGAGACAAAAATTGAATACGGTTACAAACCTAGAGATTGAAGGGAGAAATATCCAGAAACCAGAGGAAATTAGAAAGTGCTTCCAGAGATACTTCAAACACCTTTATACGCAAGGGCCGCAAAATGAGACGGAGATAGACCAATTCATAAAAATTAATGGGTTACCGAAATTATCTCAGGAAAAGAGAACAATCCTGAACTACAAGATAACACAACATGAAATTGAGGGTGCCATTCAGAATATGCAACTAGGCAAATCTCCAGGGCCAGATGGTCTTACCTCCAAGTATTATAAAACATTGAAAGATTTTTTGATACAACCACTATTGGAGGTTTGTAATCAGATCATGGAGGGGAAGAAGGCGCCGGAATCGTGGAAAGAAGCTTTCATCACATTGAAACCTAAATTGGAAACTGAAAAGACTCAACTTAAGAACTACCGTCCCATCTCACTCCTAAATGTGGATTACAAAATTTTTGCAGATATCTTGGCAAATAGACTCAAAAAAGTGTTAAATGAAGTAATTCATAAAGACCAGGCAGGCTTTCTCCCAGGTAGACATTTGTTTGATAACACTAGGAACATTATTGACATTTTGGAACTTTTGCAAACCAACATAAATACAAAAGCAGTGCTAATTTTTATTGATGCAGAGAAGGCCTTTGACAACATTTCTTGGAAATTCATGAAGAAAAACCTTGAAGGGATGGGAGTGGGACGGGGGTTTGAAAATGGAACAGAGGCAATTTACTCAGAGCAAAAAGCTAAACTGATAGTTAACAATGTGGTGACAGAAGAGTTTAAAATTGAAAAAGGAACACGACAAGGTTGCCCCATATCCCCTTTATCTCAGTCCTGGAGGTGTTTTTGAACATGATTAGGGAGGACCGGTTGGTGCAAGGAATACAGGTCGGAGTGAAACAATACAAACTGAAAGCTTTTGCAGATGACTTGGTTTTAACATTACAGGAGCCAGAATCTAGCACGAAAAGAGTTTTAGAATTAATTCATGAGTTTGGTCGTGTGGCGGGGTTTAAACTGAACAAGCAAAAAACCAAGGTTTTGGGAAAAAAATTGACAACTGAGGAATCAGAAAGGTTTCAGAAAGAGACAGACCTAAAAATTGTAAAGAAGGTGAAATACCTAGGGGTAAATTTGACTGCTAAAAACCTGAACTTATTTAAAGACAATTATGAAAAATGTTGGCTAGAAATTAAAAAGGATCTAGAAACTTGGTCAAGATTGAAGCTTTCCTTGTTGGGTCGAATTGCAGCTATAAAGATGAATGTATTGCCAAAGATGTTGTTTTTGTTTCAAACCCTACAGATTGTGGACAGAGTGGAGTGTTTTGGAAAGTGGCAGAAAGATATTTCTAAGTTTGTCTGGCAGGGCAAAAAGCCCAGAATAAAACTTAAGATTTTAACTGATGCAAAGGAAAGAGGGGGATTTGCCCTGCCGGACTTAAGGTTATATTATGAAGCCGCAGCCTTCTGCTGGATGAAGGATTGGTTACTGTTAGAGAACACTGATGTCCTAGATCTGGAAGGGTTTAATAATGCTTTTGGATGGCATGCATATTTGTGGTACGACAAGGTAAAGGTTCACAAAGGATTCAAAAACCATATTGTCAGAAAAGCAATATTTATTGTCTGGACAAAATATAAAGACTTATTAGAAAACAAGACCCCGAGAATGGTTATCACCAATGGAGGCGAAGGCCCGAAAAAGACTCAATATGGAGGCCGGTTGGCCGAAATATTGGGAAATAATAGAAAAAATCGGAGATAATTGGAGGTTGCAGAGTTTGGAAAAATTAAAGAATAAGGTGCAAGATTGGTTACACTACGCTCAAATTCAAGAGGTATTTAAATTGGATAAAAAGATAGGATTCCAGGTGGAAAAATCGAAGTTAGAGACAGAATTGTGAGAACCAAAGACTAAGGTACTTTCAAGAATGTATAACTTGCTGCTTAAATGGAACACTCAGGATGAGACAGTCAAATCAGCCGTGATAAAATGGGCACAGGATATTGGGCATAACATTATGTTTGAGGACTGGGAAAGGTTATGGACCACCGGAATGAAATTCACGGCATGTAATGCCTTGAAGGAAAACATTATGAAAATGATATATAGGTGGTACATGACCCCAGTCAAGCTTGCAAAGATATATCACCTGTCTGATAATAAATGCTGGAAATGTAAGGAGGCTGAAGGGACATTTTTTCACCTCTGGTGGACTTGTCCAAAAGTGAAGGCCTTCTGGGAAATGATCTACAATGAGCTAAAAAAGGTATTTAAATATACCTTTACCAAGAAACCAGAGGCCTTCCTTTTGGACATAGTCGGCCAGAAAGTGCTAAAAAAGGACAGAACCTTTTTTATGTACACGACTACAGCAGCAAGAATACTTATTGCAAAACATTGGAAGGCACAAGATTTGCCCACACTGGAAGAGTGGCAGACGCAACTGATGGACTATATGGAACTGGCTGAAATGACTGGCAGTATCTGAGAGTTGGGAGAAGAAACAACGGAAGAGGACTGGAAAAAATTTAAAGACTACTTACAAAAACAATATAAGTTATATGAATGTTAAGAAATTGCATGGTCTAGAAAAATATGGCTCCAGTAATTTGATTGTGAGATATAGAAACTAAGTTATAAGTAAGATAAGGTCGAAGTTTAAAGTAATACAATGTTTAATTTAAGGTACAAATAACTGACAAAAACTACTTTAAAATTAAAAAATATAACGTTTGAAAAGTACAAAATAAGATATGAAATAAGGTAACAATTTGCTGGTATTTTCTATTATAAAGAACGCAGGGTAAGGGAGATGTGAGGAAGTCCAGTTAGTTATATAAAAAAGTTTTTGAATAGTTATGTTTTTGTTTTTCTTTTTTCTTTTTTCTATCTATAGTGTTTGTTGGTGTTCTTGCATTTGGTGTTTTGTTTGTTATTCTGTTTGGTGAGGGGATTTTGTGTGTTTACTCTTTATTGTGTGTTTTAAAACTTAATAAAATAGTTTATATTTAAAAAAAAAAGATAGTCTTAACCAATGCCTAAGCAACCACTAACAATCATGTATGTTAATAAAGTTGTGGCCAAAATTATGCCAAAAACCTTAAACAAAAATTATGTGTGTGTTGTGAGTTATTTGAGGGGTGGCTTGGGGACCTTGACACGCAATTACACTTATCAAGTAATGGCAAGGTTGTGTGAAATGCCTGCAAAGCACATAGGGTGTTTCCCACATTCAGTACCAGAGAGAAAAGCAGGAATGTGTTTAAGCTAAAGGTGTACTGCAATGTTTCGTTATAAAGCTTCTGAATTTCATGGATTAGGAAGTACTGAAATTTTCTAATATATATAAATGTTTTAGCTGGGCTTCTATGGGTGAAAGAAAATCAAAAGCCTTTCTGCCTCGCCCCTTTCTCCTCTAAGAACGCTGAAGCCTCATTATCAACAGCTGTGTCTTTCCCCAGCTACCGTAAATTTCGCTCTATAACACGCAGATTTTTTCTCCTAAAAAGTAAGGGGAAATGTCTGTGCGTGTTATTGAGCGAATGTGTGGTCCCTGGAGCTGACTCGCCGGAGCGCAGGGGCAAAAATAGGCAAAAATCAGGCAAAAATAAGATCGGGCGGGCGGGCGGAGGGAAGGCGGAAGCTGCTGCTTTCCTGCATTCTGCCTCAGGGTCCTACTGCCCACCTGCTTCTGTTGCTGCGTTTGCTCAAACTCAACAAAGAGAAGGGAATCCCCTGCCCTCCTGGCAAGCAGAGGGTTAAGGAAAGGATCGAGTCCTTCCTTCTAATTCTTTCCGAGTCACACTGCGTGCAGGCTCCAGCCCACCACCTCCTCCTCTCTGTGCTCTAGGGACTCGCAGGCAGCCGAAAAACATGCAGGTGGGAGAGAGAGAGGGGGGGCTGGCTTGGGGGGGGCCTTTTGCTTTCCTTTCCTCCCCCCCACCCCGTTAAACCCCCTCCCCTGCATTCTTAGCCAGCTGCTTCTCCGCACACCCCTCTTGTGCTCCTTGTCCCTTCTGTGTTTTTCCTTCCCACCCCATTTAAAACGTGGTGACAAAGCACGGATCCACATGGATCCTCAGGATTTTTGCACTGGGTCACCCCAAATTCACCATCAGATCACATTACATGTCCATGGCTACAGTCTGTACCAAAAGAATCGCGCACCCACTGTTGCCTGGGGCTGCAATGGTGCAAAAACGTGGTTACAAAGCACGGATCCACATGGATCCTCAGGATTTTTGCATTGGGTCACCCCAAGTTCACCATCAGATAACATAGCATGTCCATGGCTACAGCCTGCACCCAAAAAATCACGCACCCACTGTTGCCTAGGGTCGCAGTGGTGCAAAAACATGGTTACAAAGCATGGATCCACATGGATCCTCAGGATTTTTGCAATGGGCTACTCCAAACTCACTGTCAGATCACATGTCTGTGGCCACAGCATGAACCACAAAAATCATACATCCACTGTTTCATTTAGAATATTTTTTTTCTTGTTTTCCTCCTCTAAAAACTACGTGCGTGTTATGGTCTGGTGCGTGTTATAGAGCGAAAAATACGGTATTCCTTTTCCAGCTTCTCTTCCAGCTGGAGTCCCAATAGCATCCAAAAGAGTCACAGATTCTCCATTACTATTAGCAAACAACTATGGGAACTGTAAGTGACGATTGTTTAAATGTTTTCACACTTAATATTAAAACAGCACAATCTTTTGGAAACATTGGCTTTGAAATTTTGGGTCCGGGCCTAAAGCTTAAGCTTGAATAACGCCTAAACGCAATAGGCTATGCAAAGCTGCCTTTGCTTTTTGCTACTATAAAAGTTGTATTAATATTTGGTTTTTATGTAGTAGGAAAACTGATAAACCAAATGTTAAGTAGGTACAAATATTATGTCTAAGTAAATAATTCCCCCCCACACACACAAACAAAAAAGATAGTTCCCGTCCTCAAGTTTACAATCTCATTGCTAATCCTCTTTGGGTAGTCTGAAAGCTTTTTTTCTTTCTTTTTTAAGGTGGGGGAAACCCGAGATGAAAGTAGGAATGTGTTTAAGCTAAAGTTGAATTGTAATGTTTGTTTATAATGCTTCTGAATTTCATGGACTGGGAAAAGCCTCAATGACCTTGCTCCCAGCCCTCCCCTTGCTGCAAAAAATAAAATAAAAATATCTACAACCACAGGAGTTTTACCCCACATTGCCTTAGATGGCTAAGCTAACATGTTTAATTAGAGAAAAATCATTACTAGCATTTGTTAAGGATTGGAAGTTTCCTATGGACCTTTTGTGTGAAAGAGAAAATGAACTTGCAGTATCTGAATTTGAAGATTGAAAAAAAAATACTCTCTTTAACATTCTATTTTCTATAAACCAGTATCATACGTAGCTACTGAGACCCAGAAGTCCTTTTATTCTAGTCTCTCCCTTTAGTTTTCTTTCTTTCCCTTTGTCTTCTACTTTTGTTTTCTCTTTTTCTTGTATTTTCTTCCTTCTGACTTTCTTTCTGCTCTTTCTTAGCTTAAGTAGCTGTTTTAACTCAGTATATTATAAAATATATGTTTATAATGAATATTATTTCTGTCTGTCTTAGAATAAGTATCAATCAATAAATACAAACTTTTTTAAAAAAGGATTTTTACACCACAAACTCTTTCCCCAGTGTTCTGTCGCAAACTGTTCCCCCAAGGAAAACACCCTAGCAGTTTCTTGCTGCAGCCTCACCCTGCCAGCCCCACAAATCCCACTCCCAGCCAAGTTCTGTATGCCTCACCCCTTCCTTCTCCTCTGTAAGTACCCCGAAGCCTAATTTGCAACAACTGTGTCTTTCCTCAGTTGCTCCTAATCCTGCAGATATCCTCCACCTGCTGTCCAGGGACCCAATACAGCATCTATGCAAGAGGGAAATCCAGAGGCCTGACATCAGCACACCCTGTGGCATGACTGCACAGCCTATAGTGGCAAAGGACTGAGGACCCCCGAAATTTTAAAGAAGGGGTGGGCCCCTTCAAAATTCCCTGGGACAGTGAGACTTTAACACTCCCTATGGTGTGCTTGAGATATCTAGGGGATCAAGGTACTCCCAAAATTTTCAATAGGCGTGGGCCCCCTCAAAATTCCCTGGGATCACACAATGTCAGCACACCCCCATGGTGTGCTTGTGACATATACAGGATGGGGAGGCCAAGGACTCCAAATTTTCAAGGGGGTGCCCCCCTCAAAATGCCCTGGAGCGGTGTGATGTCAGCACATGCCATCTAAGGGGACATGGGCTGAGTGTTAGTTTCTGCTCTCTTCACTGTGCAGCGAAGTGCTTGTCACAAGACAATGTTCACATTCCACAGTCAGAGTACTGTTGGGTTTTCCCACGGGAATGGGAGACTGGATGTGACGTACACTGGTTTCCTGTTTTTCACTGCTCTCTCGGTGTTCTTCGTTCCGAGGAGAAGGACGGTTGCTTCTCTGCTCCCGCAGAGGCAAGATGCATGTTTGTAATTTCTCAACATTGAACTGAAAATAAAGCAACGTTAAGCATGTGGCACGTACTGCTCATCATTCCGCTGAGTACAGGACTCTGCAAATACAACATTTTTGGTTATGGGCCCAGAAAGACGCAATCAAACTGAAGAATGGAGACTCCAGAAGCCGAGTCGGAATGCCGGCAGAGGGACAGAGAAACGGATCGGAGTTATCTGCTCTGCGCGTCGAGTTTGATTGATGAGAGGTATGTGCTCATGCTCCGGGCAGCCTGCCAGCTTCTAGTTTATGGTTTTATGGCTGGACTTTGTACTTTTAAAGCCGTTTTGCCGCGATACAGGCAAAGGCTCTAAGGCAAAGGCTTGGAGGCTGGGAAAGCGAAAGTACTTTTTACAAGTGCTTTTGGAATGAGGTTTGAAAGCAGCAGTGACGCAGCTTGTTTAAAGCAGCAATGATGGCTAATGCAAAGCTGGTTGATGCTTTTGGGATTCCTAAGCTCAATAAGAAAAACTATACGAACTGGGTGCAGTATGCAGAGGCTGTTCTGCGGAAAGAAGGTCTGTTTAATGTTATTACAGACAACCCCCCAGCTCCAATTACAGATGAATGGGCTACTAAGGATTCAAAAGCAAGGGGAACGCTTACGTTGATAGTATCCCCAGAAGAGCTCTGTCTGTTGCGTGGAAAGACCACAGCCAGAGAAATTTGGGACACTTTAAGAGAGGCTCACTTGAGGACGGAAGCTGGTTCCTCAATGTACTACTATGCCAAGCTGCATGGTATGGCTCTTGCTGAAGGTGGAGATGTGCGTACACACCTGATGGAGATGCAAAATCTGAGACATGAGCTGCAACAGAGAGGACTCAACTTTCCAGAGGCTGTGTATTCCTTCATGATACTACATTCTTTGGGTCCAAGTTGGGAGTCCGTTGCCACTCAGATTGCTGTTCAGCCAACTGCTCAGCTCACAGTAGCATATGTTACTGCCGTGATCCAGAATGAAGCAGATCGCCGGGGTGCTAGCTGCATGGGTATGGGGGAGTCTTCACAGACGTCATCCCAGAGTGCAGTGGAACCACCAGAGGGCGCCAAAGCTTTGAAGGCAGTGAAATGCTACTCGTGTGGACGTCTAGGCCATATGAAGAGGGAATGCAGATATCCCAAGGCCAAGACAGAGCAGCGCAGCGGAAGTTCAGCGCGTGGAAAAGGCCAAAGCAAAGGCAAAGGTCCGGTCTCCAGGACAACGCAGCACAAGGCAATGGTCTCACGCTTCACTCCAAACGTTGCAAAGGTCCAGAAGACGTCTAGATCTTTCTTCGTTGTTGATTCAGCAGCTACCCACCACATGTGCAACGATAAGCGACTGTTCGTGTCTTTTACACAGCAGGAAGGTGCGATTCACCAGGCGGATGACCACACGATCCCCAGTCAAGGCTACGGAACTGTTGTACTTCACAGTTTGGACTTATCGATACAGGATGTACTTTATGTCCCAGATGCCACACACAATCTACTCAGCGTTATGCAGCTGAATGAACGGGACATTGACGTTTCATTCAAGAACAAGAAATGCACCATCACAAAGAAGGACGATTTTGTATTGCATGCTGAAAATGTTGATCGTTTGTTTGTTTTGTATTATGATGATGTGCAGAATGAGACTTGTTGCATTGCAGGTTCTAACAAAAGTTTGCATGCAGGATGTATTCATGATTTTCACCGAAAATTTGGTCATTTGCATTTTGAGGCAGTATCTAAAATGCCTGCCTTGGTTGAAGGTATGACTATTAAACCCTGCAGGTACCACATGAAGTGCAAGGCATGCGCAGCAAACAAGGTGAAAATGGCTGCGAAAGGTAAGGTGTCTAGTAGGCAAGCTACAGAACCATACCAGGTTGTTCATGCTGATTTAGTTGGTCCACTATCACCCTCTTTGGGTGGAAATAAGTTCTTCATGGTTCTCATTGATGCATTTTCCAGGTATATTTATGTGTACAATCTCAAGCAGAAATCAGAGGCTTTTCCAAGGTTCAAGGAATTCTGTGCTTGGTTGGAAAATGTGCATGGTAAGAAGATAAAGACTCTTTTCACTGATCGTGGGGGAGAATTCACTTCTCAGCAGTTTGAAGCTTTTCTGACTGAGAAAGGAATTCAACACGATTTGTCCAGTCCTCGCTCGCCATGGCAGAATGGACTTTGCGAAAGGGCAAATCAGACATTGCTTCAAGGGTTAAAAACCTTGCTGCATGATGCCAATCTTCCAGAGAGTTATTGGGCCGAATCTCTCTCGTGTTTTGTTTACAGTTACAATCGCAGGTTATCTTCAGCGATTGGTTGTACCCCATATGAGAAGATGTTTGGCAAGAAACCATACATCAAACACATGAAAATTTTTGGTTCTGACATGTGGGTTCACTCACCACAAAGCTCCAAGTTAGGCAAACGTGGATTGCATGGTATCTTTCTAGGTTATCAGAAAGGTTCTTACAGAATAATGATGACTGACTCTAAGACAATTAAGCTCACAAGAAGTGTTGAGTACAATGCCAAGTGGGGGGAGAATGTGGGAATTTTCCAATGTTATCCTGATGACAGTGATGAGACTGAGGATAAGCAACAGCAAAAGCAGCCGCAACAACCCACACCCACTGATGAAGGTTCTGATTCTGAGTCTGAAACTGAATCGGATACTTCAGAGGATTTCAAGAGTGCGAAAGCCTCTATGCGTCCCTCTGAAAGCTCTGATCAAGAATTGGAAGAACCATTGTTCACAATAGGCCACTTTTCTCCTAAGAAGGAAGAGGAAAGTGTTGAAGACTTAAGGCTGATTCGCAGGTCACAAAGAGCCACAAAAGGCAGACCTCCAAAGAGATTTGCTGATGAATTTGCTAAAACAGCAGTAGCAGCTGTTAAGAGCTCCAAGAAGGTATTTGAACCTTCAAGTTTCCAAGAAATCCAGGATTTGGATTCTAAGGAAGCTGAGCCATGGTTAAATGCCATGAAGGCTGAGCTTGATTCCTTAGAAAGGAACAAAACATGGGAGCTAGTTCCAGTAGTTCCAGGAATGAAACTGCTTGGAAGCAAATGGGTCTTCAAAGCGAAGACAGATCAGAATGGCAAGATAGTCAGACACAAAGCCAGATTGGTAGCCAGAGGTTTTGCACAGGTACCAGGTGAAGACTATCACGAGACCTACTCACCCACTGTGAGGTATGAGAGCATTAGGCTTATGCTCAAGCTAGCTGCAGAGGAGAATCTACACATTAGTCACCACGATGTAAATACAGCATTTTTGTACGGATCTCTAGGTGAATCACTTTATATGCTTCCACCTGATGGCGTACAGGTAAAACAGGGATTTGTTTGTGCTCTAAAGAAGTCCCTTTATGGTCTCAAACAAAGTGCACGGTGTTAGCACACAAAACTCACTGAAGCATTGTTTTCTCTAGGTTTTCAGCAAGGGAAAGCTGATCCATGTGTATTTGTCAAAGAGGAGGGGCAAAAGAAGCTGTATTGTTTGTTTTATGTTGATGATATTTTATTCTTTTGGAAAGATGTCACAATGTACAATAACGCCCTAGCTCAACTGAAAGAGCACTTTGACATGAAAGATCTTGGTGAGGTAAACAACTACCTATCTCTGGAAATAGAGAAAGATCAAAGTGGTAACATTCTAGTACACCAGTCACGGAAAATTGCTGATGTGTTAAGCAAACTGAACCTGATGGATGCTAACCCTGTAGACACACCGATGACAACAGGTTATCAGGTAGATGACACTGAAGAAGCATTTTCTGACACTACACTGTACAGAAGTGTGCTAGGCAAGCTAAACTTCATTGCCAGATGTTCAAGACCTGACATTGCTGTTAGCTGTAATTTGCTAAGCAGACAAGTTAACAATCCTACTGTTAAGGATTGGAAAGCTCTGAAACGCATAGCGCGGTATTTGAAAGGCACTATGCATTACAGACTGAGATTTAACAATCAGAAGTCTGGTGGTCTTGAGATTTTTGCAGATGCTAGTTTTGGAAGTGACACTGCAGACAGGAAAAGTACGTCTGGAGTTTGCTACATGTACAATCAGGGTCTATTTGATTGGTCATGCAAGAAGCAAACAACAATTAGCTTAAGTACTTGTGAAGCTGAACTGAATGCACTGTCTTATTCACTTAAGGATTGTGAATGGTTGTTACAATTGTGCAAAGACATGAGAATTCCTGTCAAATGTCCAATCCAGGTTTACCAGGACAACAAAGCATGTTTGGCTTTGCTGAATTCGGAAGGTTGTAAGCAAAGCACGAAGCACTTGCAATTGAAGGTGCAACATGCTAGGGAACATATTCAGAAGGGACTCGTAACGGTGTCCTATATGCCAGGTAATGAAATTCCTGCTGATGTATTGTCCAAGATTGTATCAAGGGATCAACACTGTACCTATGTACAGAAGTTGGGTTTGTACTGATATTGTACGAACACGCTGCCCAGTGATGTTCACGGAAAGGGGGAGGATGTTGGTTTCTGCTCTCTTCACTGTGCAGCAAAGTGCTTGTCACAAGACAATGTTTACATTCCACAGTCAGAGTACTGTTGGGTTTTCCCACGGGAAAGGGAAGCTGGATGTGACGTACACTGGTTTCCTGTTTTTCACAGTTTCTCTCGGTGTTCGTTATTCCGAGGAGAAAGACGGTTGCTTCTCTGCTCCAGCAGAGGCAAGATGCATGTTTGTAATTTCTCAACAATGAACTGAAAATAAAGCAACTTTAAGCATGTGGCACGTACTGTTCGTCATTCCGTTGTGCACAGGACTCTGCAATATCAACAGAGGCCATCTGTGACCCACCATTTTAAGACACTGATTTTCATGAGAGCATATACTGTATTTTCCCATGTATAAGACTATATTCCCCCCACCCAAAAAAAATTAAGTTTAAAATTGGGGGTCGTCTTATACACGGAAAAATATGGTAACTAGATACAGTAAGGTTGAAGGCACAATGTAAACTGGACTTTGAAAACATATTGTTGAATAATGCATTATCTATAACTAGACAACAATGTAATGATCATCAATAAGTTTAATGTGTTAATTAACTTTCCAATGCCATTTGTGTTTCTTGTGAATGGGTTCCTGCTTCACTTCAGATGTTAATACAAGAATCACAGCAATTATCACCAATCTGCTAATGTAAAAGGTTAAAATTGTACCTATTGAACATATATTTAAGCTCTAATTGTCACCAACTGTGATTATTATTATTATTATTATTATTATTATTATTATTATTATTATTATTATTGCATCTCACTACCATTCAAATCTCACCATACAATTGTTTCATGTCATGCAATCTGACAAAGTGAACAGAGCCCATGAAAGCTCATGCTTATAAATGAAATAGTCTTTAAGGGACCATAGAATTATTTTTGCTGCAAGCTACTCATCTGGAAGCTCTCTCCCAGTAACAATTACGGTATAACTATTCAGTCTTTCAGAGCTAGGGTGTCCTTGTTCTTTTTGGACAGCAATCAGCACTATTGGAGCACTGCATATTTTTTGTCTCAGTTGGGAGATTTGTGAAGAAATCATGAGCAGCATGCAACTAACTCATTCCATCAGCACAACGACTGACACTCAGTTTTTCTCCCTAACCTCATGTTTGGAGGTTCCAACAATCTTCCAGAGCAGATTTGGGGGAGGGTGTAGAAGGGGAGGAGAGACAGAGATAAATTTTGTTGTGCAAACATAACTCTTTACACTGATGGAAAGCATTGGCTGGATTGTGTCCTGTCTGAAACGTTATGTGCCTTCTGGGGGGGGGGGGAGAGCTATTTCATCTTCTAACATGTTAAAAGATTTCTGTTGACATTTTGTGCAGGTCATTTTGGCTCATTATTTTTCATACAGTAAAACACCAGAACATCCCTGCTGGATCAGGTGATGGTCCATCTTGTCCAGCATCCTATTCTCATGGCCAACAGATGCCTATGAGATGTGTGAAAGAAGGACTGGAACATAACAGCATCCTCCCCTCCTGTGGTTTCCTAGAACTGGTATAAAGTATTGCACTTGGGCAAAAAAAATGAGAGGCACAAATACAAGATGGGGGACACCTGGCTTGAGAGCAGTACATGTGAAAAGGATCTAGGAGTCTTGGTTGACCACAAACTTGACATGAGCCAACAGTGTGACGCGGCAGCTAAAAAAGCCAATGCAATTCTGGGCTGCATCAATAGGAGTATAGCATCTAGATCAAGGGAAGTAATAGTGCCACTGTATTCTGCTCTGGTCAGACCACACCTGGAGTACTGTGTCCAGTTCTGGGCACCACAGTTCAAGAAGGACACTGACAAACTGGAACGTGTCCAGAGGAGGGCAACCAAAATGGTCAAAGGCCTGGAAACGATGCCTTATGAGGAACGTCTAAGGGAGCTGGGCATGTTTAGCCTGGAGAAGAGGAGGTTAAGGGGTGATATGATAGCCATGTTCAAATATATAAAAGGATGTCATATAGAGGAGGGAGAAAGGTTGTTTTCTGCTGCTCCAGAGAAGCGGACACGGAGCAATGGAGCCAAACTACAAGAAAGAAGATTCCACCTAAACATTAGGAAGAACTTCCTGACAGTAAGAGCTGTTTGACAGTGGAATTTGCTGCCAAGGAGTGTGGTGGAGTCTCCTTCTTTGGAGGTCTTTAAGCAGAGGCTTGACAACCATATGTCAGGAGTGCTCTGATGGTGTTTCCTGCTTGGCAGGGGGTTGGACTCGATGGCCCTGGTGGTCTATTCCAACTCTATGATTCTATGATTCTATTCAGAAGCGTATTGCCTCTAGTAGCCATTGATAGCATTTGTCCTGCATGAATTTTTCTAATCCTATTTTAAAAGTATCAAAGCTGGTGGCCATCCTGAGGGAGCAAATTCCACCATTTAGCTATATTCTATGTGGAGAAGTACATAGGTAAAGGTAAAGGGACCCCTGACCGTTAGGTCCAGTCGCAGACGACTCTGGGGTTGCGGCGTCCATCTCACTTTATTCGCCGAGGGAGCCGGCGTAGAGCTTCCGGTAAGAAAGCTTTAAAGATGCTTCCATTATCATTACAATGGAACTTAGATTATAGAGTCCTAGAAACAAACACTAAAACAGCAACCTAAGTGGTTTCTAAAGATACAAAACAATTACGTGCTATAAATGCAACAGCAGCTGCACTAAACTTGGAACAGTAAATTCCTCGTAAGTCGGGGTGAACAAGTGTTCTGTAACCTGATGTGGAAGCCCAGTAGCATAGGAGCAATTTGCACCTCTAGAAGAAGGGGATTTGGAGTCAGGTGCCACTACAAAGAAGACTATATTCCATGTCTCCCCACAACAAGCCAAACCTTGTTCCATCAACTTGGATCCAAAGTTGCTTAGGTCTTTATGTATCAGCATATGCCAGTGCTATATGTCCTACAGAACTAATGTTATATGACTGCACAGGTATACCTGGTAGCCATGCTCAGGACCAACTGATGTTTCTGGACCATCTTGAAATGTAACCCTATCTAGAGTTTATTGCAGTAGTCTGGACATGAGGTGAGAGTATGGATCACAGCAGCAATGCTGTCGCTGACCAGGAACAGGCATAGCTGATGAATCAGCCACAGCCGAGATAGACAACCCTTGCTACTGATGTCAGGACTCACGTTGTCAATGCTGGATCTAGGAGTACCCTAAGTGTCAAGGACAGCATCTAGAACAGACTATTGAACCACCTCCCAGGCATGAGAACCACCAACCAACAGTAGTTCAATGTTCTCAGGATTCAGCTTCAGTTCATTGGCTGTCATCCAGGCACCAGTTCAGCATGGCTTCATCTAGTTCACATGGTATGGAGAAATAGGGCTGGGTATCACCTGCATTAAACTAACCATAGTTGGTGCTAAACACAGCACAGGCAGCAAAAGCTTCTGAACTCCTCCTACAGGTACTCACCTCAAATGATGAGGGAAAGGGAGTTGGAGCATGTGAGCCCAGGGAGAGATGTGATTAGTGTTTATGCAACACTAATCCATGTTTCAGCATTATGCTTTAATGGAAGCATTATTTGTTTATCATTTGCCTTTCCATTTAGAAAACTTCTGTACTTCAGTTCGGAACAAGATGGTTTAGAACATTAAAAACTAAAACCTTAGGATTGTCCCACTTGCATTAACCTCCCGTCGAAGCTTTGTGATCAGTTTCACACTAGCTTTGCTTCAGTGACTTTGCATTCTCAGGTGGCCCCAGGCCATTCGCTGGGTCAACAATTTTAAGACATAAACAGCTTCAGTAAAAGCACCACTAATAATTGTAGACTAAAAACACAGAAAAACAGCAGAAGCATTAAGAGTGATAGAATAATACAGTGGTATCTCGGGTTACAGACGCTTCAAGTTACAGACTCCACTAATCCGGAAGTAGTACCTCGGGTTAAGAACTTTACTTCAGGATGAGAACAGAAATTGTGCTCCGGCAGTGCAGCGGCAGTAGGAAGCCCCATTATCTAAAGTGGTACCTCAGGTTAAGAACAGTTTCAGGTTAAGAATGGACCTCCAGAACGAATTAAGTTCTTAACCTGAGGTACTACAGTGGTACCTCGGGTTACATATGCTTCAGGTTACATACGCTTCAGGTTACAGACTCCGTTAACCCAGAAATAGTACCTCAGGTTGAGAACTTTGCTTCAGGATGAGACAGAAATCGTGCTCCGGTGGCGCAGCGGCAGCAGGAGGCCCCGTTAGCTAAAGTGGTGCTTCAGGTTAAGAACGGACCTCCGGAACGAATTAAGTACTTAACCCGAGGTACCACTGTACTGTAAAGTCTGGGTCTGGTACCTACAATATTTGGTGTCAGTGTAGCTCCCATTGTAGTGCAGAAGTAGCATCTGGAGCTGAGCATTGTCCCAAGATCTTAATCAGAGATGAATCTCAGTGGTGTACCTTCACATGAAGGGATTGCAGGAGTTTTAATCCTTTCAAGTATGCATTTCAATCAACCACTTTGCACTGAACTCGTTTTTGTTTTTTGCAAAATTATTAAATGGGTAGGGAGCCTCAGGCAGTCTTCCAGGTCTCTCTGTCTGTCCTTTGGGACTCTCCTCAGGCTACACTTCTCACTTGACCTGTTTCACTTTGTCCTTCATTATTTGTTGCCTGGCAGTGATGTGTCCTTGAGCTCAGATGATGACTCTTCTTGCTGAGATGAAGATTGAGAAAGGTGTGTGTGTGTGTGTGTGTGTGTGTGTGTGTGTGTGTGGAAGCTAACCTACTGTCCAAAGGAGAAACTTGCATTCATTGTTCCATCCACTTCTGGCCCTTCCCACCACTGGAATGTGGCCCTTGGAATGTGGACCTCGGGCTGTAAAAGGATCCCCACTGCTGCTGTAAAAGGTCATGGTAGTTCTCTATAACAAAAGAAGTGATCGTATGCATACTCCATCTAGGCATGCTGTATGTATTGAACTATTTTCACACTTGTCTGTGTTAGAAATATTCAGTTTGTTTTTTTACCTTTTTCACATAATGCTTCATTTATTTTTTAAAAAAAGTTTTGGGGATGTGATATGGATAGAGTTTCTTATGTTTCAGAAAGTGCAGGAAAAGCAGAAAACTGGCATTTGACATGGCTCAGGTCTCTTGCTATACAGCCCCATCTGCTGTACAAAAATATAGTGGCACCTCAGAAATGCTGTCCAACCCAGGAACGGGCATAATTTTACCATTGAAACATGTTTTACATCCTTCTTTAAGCTCACGCTATTCCTTTCATTATTATTATTTTTCAGAAATACTGTATAGTGTTTTTGCAACTAAGCAATGAAAATTCTACAAATAAACCTACAATTTTTTTTTTGCCAGACCTCTAGTTTCAAGCTGGCTATATTTTTTTCCTGGTGGATATAATTGTCCGCCACATGGTTTCAAAAGCTGCGATTTATCTGTGTGTCATTGGAATAGTCAGCTTGGGTATTGGATGATGTAGAACCAACAGGAGGAAGCAGCTTTTGATACATGTGATTAATAAAAATGAAGTCTGGCTACTAATTTACTTATTCATTGATTCATTTGTTGCATTTGTTTCCTGGCCCATCTGAACAGGTCATACTGGCCTAATTCGGATTTCCTGCAGAAGCCTTGGCTCCCCCTACCCTACAGGATTATAAGGAAGAGCTGGGAAACTTTCATTTGAATTTTAAATTACTTACACCATGTCACAATATTCAAATCTGGACAAAACATGGTTAGTCTTAGCTTGCTTCAACAATTTTTTATTTATTTATTTTTTACTTTAGACCACAGTTAATGAACTTGGAATTTTTTTTTTAGCAAACCATAGTTAAGATTAACAAGAGTTTAGGGTCCAGATGACATGTTAGTATGTGAATAATCTAAAATCTATTTTCTTTTAGTCAGACAAAGGTTTGGGCAATTCTCCAGTGGAAAAGGATTTCATAGCTGAGAGGCAGACATTGCACACACCACTGTATGCTCTTGAAGTGTTGTCTTTGTGCGTCGTTGGTAAGCTGAATAATCAATAGTGAGCTTAAGATGCTGCCTATACTAGGGATTGTAATGGGAGACAGAGAGGAGGGCAGTTTAGCAATGGTGCAGTGCTCAAGCCATTTACAGCTTTGGGAATCGTTTTTAGCTGTGCTGTGTACTGTCTTGTTTATTGCTTGTGTCTTCGAAAGATTAAAAAATAAGCAGAAATCATAAAACTACTTCCTTGCTTTAGAATTTTAATATATACTTTCCCTCCCATAGCATCTAATCATATATTTAGAATAGTTGACGGAAGTATCCATGTGAATTTAGAATTGAATTCGAGCTTTTCCTGTTTCTTATTTGTGAATCAAAAGTAGCCTACATATTCTCTTGAAGCATCTTCTGAACACATTTTAGAGATAAGTAAAGCTGAGTTGTGGGGCGCGGGTGGCACTGTGGGTTAAACCACAGAGCCTAGAACTTGCCGATCAGAAGGTCGGCGGTTCGAATCCCCGCGACGGGGTGAGCTACCGTTGCTCGGTCCCTGCTCCTGCCAACCTAGCAGTTCGGAAGCACGTCAAACTGCAAGTAGATAAATAGGCAGGAAGGTAAACGGCATTTCTGTGCGCTGCTCTGGTTCGCCAGAAGCGGCTTAGTCATGCTGGCCACATGACCCGGAAGCTGTATGCCAGCTCCCTCGGCCAATAAAGCGAGATGAGCGCTGCAACCCCAGAGTCGGCCACGACTGGACCTAATGGTCAGGGGTCCCTTTACCTTTACCTTTAAGGCTGAGTTATAATGAGGTTGGGGTGGCTATCATAATTGGTAAATTGTTGTCAACTTACTGGGACTTCGCGATGTCATTTTAAAAATGTTTGTATTGATGAAATCCAAGGTATGCCTTCTCAGAAGCCATAGCTCTATTGCTAAAGAGGAATAATTCGGACGGGTGTAAGAATCACCTCTTTGCTTCTCTCCAACCCCCATTAGGTTGTTATGCCTGTCACTATTTTGAATTTCCTGGTAGTAATCATTCTCACTACTACTGAAGAGATGCAAAAATTCTCTATTATTCATTCCTGTCAACTATAACTTCGCTACTTGGTGAACAGTGATACCATCTGGAAGATCTGTCTGTGTCACTAGAACTGTATTTGGTGTGCTGAATTTAGGTGTTCAGTTCTTCGCTTGTAATAATGTGTCTTTAGAAGAAGAAGAAGAAGAAGAAGAAGAAGAAGAAGAAGAAGAAGAAGAAGAAGAAGAAGAAGAAGAAGAAGAGTTTGGATTTGATACCCCGCCTTTCACTCCCTTTAAGGAGTCTCAAAGCGGCTAACATTCTCCTTTCCCTTCCTCCCCCACAACAAACACTCTGTGAGGTGAGTGGGGCTGAGAGACTTCACAGAAGTGTGACTGGCCCAAGGTCACCCAGCAGCTGCATGTGGAGGAGCGGAGACACGAACCCGGTTTCCCAGATTACGTGACTACCGCTCTTAACCACTACACCACACTGGCTCTCAAAAAGACTAGCTAGGAATTGAGTCAATTCTTGGATTGTATTTCATCCTTCAGTTATTGTCAGTGACTACTGAAATGAATATAGGCTGCCTGAGGCTAAAAAAATATGTTTTGTATAGTGCTTTAGGAAAGTCTGGTGATACAATTTAGTATTACAGTGGTACCTCAGGTTACATACGCTTCAGGTTACAATACGCTTCAGGTTACAGACTTCGCTAACCCAGAAATAGTGCTTCAGGTTAAGAACTTTGCTTCAGAATGAGAACAGAAATCGTGCTCCAGCAGCGTGGTGGCAGTGGGAGGCCCCATTAGCTAAAGTGGTGCTTCAGGTTAAGAACAGTTTCAGGTTAAGAACGGACCTCCGGAACGAATTAAGTACTTAACCCAAGGTACCACTGTACTGAATTGCGGTTCTTGACCCTTCTCTATCCACTCATGCCATTCAAAAAGTTTTTTCCTGACTTTGTCATCTCATATTAGAACCAGTAATTTTTGATAAATTATATTTTAAAGCCCTGTGTACTTTTAAAGGTTCTCTCCTGCACAAGTTCTGTTATGCCGCTGTCAGGATTTCTCTGCATGCTGGTATTGTATATTTACATGGTATAATGAGGGAGGGGCAGATGACAACTAGTTTTGCCTAGTTCATAATGTAATCCTATGTACCTTTAATGAGAAGCAAAATAATTTTTAAAAATATAGTAGGTTCGGTCCAGTGTGTATGTTGGGGCACTCTGTGAACACATTACAGAGAAAGAGAAGCAGCCAGAGTATTCTTATTTTAGTTAGTTGTTCAGGGCTTTGTAGATTGGTACACGAACCTTGTGCAGGAATTTATAGGCAGCTGGTGTATATGTTTTGGCCAAGGTGTGACATCCCACTGTCTCGCACTGCCTCCCACCGTCACCAGTCTATCTGCTGCATCAGTTGGTGTTCCGGGACAATGCCCAAGGCAGTTCTGCATAGCACGTCTCCCAAATTACTGTCGAGCCCTTCCTATAGGTCAGCCTTGCATTATTTGATTGAGCAGGAAGAAGAGGGACAGATGAGGATATGGGAGGAATGTGGAGAGCTCCCATGATGTGCCTGTGAGTATGGAAGAAGGAAAGGAAGGGAAAAGGGATTTGGTTACATTCAGTGGGATCTCCCGCCTCCCCCCCGGAGACTGAATTGAGCCTGCTGCGTGTGGGTTTTTAGGAGGCAAACCAGACCTGCAGTCAGTAGTATAATATCTAGTTATAATATCTAGTCGTATGATTACGAGTTATACTTAAATTATTTTATGTATTAGTGGAGCTGGTGTTGTAGCAGCTTCAAGCGTACCAGTTCCGACTGCATGTTTTCAGTGCTCACTTGTGGAAGAACAATAACAATCCAGCAACTCATCATATAAGAAACTAAGTTGTCAGCAAGAAAAGTAGACCGGAACAGCAGCAGATTGTTACAAAATGATCATCACACAACCTAGGAATTTGTTCCATTTTCTGCATATGTTGTTTAGTTTTATACTCACTAGAATTTGTGTCAGATTTCTTCTTGAACAGCTTGTAATCTCTGCCAGCTTTTGGATGTGCAAACAAGCAGCAACAGAGGAAATGTGGGTGACTCGCATTTCCTCTTTTTGTACTTCCATGTAATATGCAACGTGAGAACTTGTGCACCTTTCCCCTGGTGAGATACTGAAGGCCAAATGTTGAGGAAGAGGCAGAAACCCCCAGTTTGCATATCCCAGAAGAAAAGAGGAAGGGCGAGTGGGGCATGTGTCCTCTCTTGCAGTTTCTGTGTAATGCCTGGAGCTCCCTTTTTTTTTTTTTTTTTTTTTTGGAGTAGCAAGTTTTTATTCTTGGTGTTTTTCAAATCCCTTAATTTTCCAAACTTGGAAGATTTGTGGTATAGAATAAGACTTTGGGCACTAGGGTGGTAGTTTCACAAATACTTATAAGACTTTGGACACAACAGATAAATCATATTCCCTTACAAAAGTCATTCTTTCAAAAAAATAAAATTCAAACCTCCTTCGTGATAGTATGAACATGACATGAGTATGTTAGTATGGGTTTTATATTTTTCTCTGTGTTTGCTTAACAGGTCCATGATGGAATACTCCTGTTCAGTCTTGCTAATTTCCATTAGTTTTCTGCACGGCGAAGCGTTGCGTGGCAATGGGACTGCATCACTTAATGATACAACAACAAGTAAGAAACACTGAATTTTGGGGGTTAGTCTGCGTCAGTACCTTGTTCATATAAATCTTCATTCCTTTGGTTTCAGATGGTGTTTCATGCTTCCTTCTTTAACATTTATAGCACCATGTCACATATCTTATGAAATCAATGTGGGATCAGGCTTGCTTTCTTCTCAACTCATACACGCTGAACATTATCTGTAATATGTATGAGTAATTGACAATTTCCCATTGACAAATATTTTGTTATGATGCTCTACTTTGGAAGCTTCTCTGAGGCTTTTCTACAAAGCGTGTTCTCACTAAAAGAGAGCACGTGTTGCGGATGGGGCCGAACAAAACTCCACTTGGTTGCCAGGCAGTATTAGATTCAAGGGGCCTGGAGCAGATTGGAGGATGGTGTTACTGGGGTAAATTTGATGTTGCCAATTTAGGGGTGGGATCAGTGGTTATTTAAGCAAGGTCCACAGCTTTCTCTTTCTCTTTCGCTGTGGACATCGGATCACATGGAGCACTTGGACTGTCTGGAGGACAGTGATGCAAACTTCTCATTGTCTGGTTACATTTCTTTAATTCCCCCTTCTTTTAATCCTCTTTAGTCCCTTAAATAATTTAATTCCCCTTTTTCCTGTTCAATTTCCCACCCCACCCCTTACCCTGCCCTGTGGGAAGATTCTCCCTGTATCTGTGGCTTGCCTTTCTTTCGCAAAAAGGTTTCCCCCATTTCTCTTGTTGAAATTGTGGGGCTAGTCAGGGCTGTTCTCAGCTTAGCTGGAATCACTTTCGTTCATAGCACCCCGAAGGTTGGCTTTATTTGAGTGTGTGCAGCGCTGTTGGCCAAATTTTAATCTAGCCTTGGGCGGGAGCACTATTTTGAGTTCCTTTAATATTGCTATGAGACTAAGATTCTCAAGAGCAGAGGCATGGAGGCCTATTCGGCCTGGGCATAACTTCCGAGCCTAAGTATGCTACAGGTAGCAGTTAATTGTTAAGTCTCTGACCTCTCTATAAGAATGTACCTGCTTCCAGGCTCAGTTGCTGCTAATGTATATCTGAGGCAGTCAGAGGGCGGCAGAGGCTCTCAGTGCCTCCAATGACTATGAGCACTCTGTATATGCTCTTGAACTATGCTGTTTCTGAACAAGTTTATTTTCTTTAAGTTTGTTTTGCCCTGATAGTGGCGACTGCCATTTTAGAGGCGAGCCATTGTGATTTAGTGGCTAAAGTGTAGGACTAGGACCTGGGAGACAGGGTTCATATCCCCCTCTTAGCCATTGTTATAACAAAACAAAACAAACTGCTCCTTTTGGGCTATTCTGTTGCTGGGTAGTTCGGCCCATTTGTGATAAAAGAACTTTGGGTTTCTTGAAGGGGTGCTTCCCTCTAAAAGGGCAAGCAGGGGTACCTGGACAAGCTGTGGGCTGCCTCAACTCTGCTATTTCACTGGAAACATTTATGCCTGGCCTGGCAGGTGATCCTAGGGCTTTGCCCTAGAATTCGATGGCCTGGAAGCGTTTCCGGCCTGAATAGTGTCCCCATGTGGTCCATGAAGCATTGGTTTCACCAGTTCCTTACATTGTTTAGTTTTTGCGGACTATGACTGGGCTTTTGCAAATGCCTCAAGAGCTTGCCTCTCCTGCAGGGGATGACTTGTGGACGCCCCAGGTGTCTTCTTCCAGAAGGAAGCATCTTCGAAGGCTGCAATCCAGGAGGAGGGCAAAGAGGAGCAGGGATCATGATTCAGACATCACCTTGGACCTCTACAGGGGTCAGGGTGAGGCTGTCCCGGGTCTTTAGGGATCATCCTGGATAGCTCAGCTGGTCAGCGCATAGTGCCGGTAATGCCTAGGTTGCAGGATTGGTCCCTATATGGGACAGCTGCATGCTCCCCCATTGCTCTACCTGGACACTTAGGTCCAGTGTCGAGGGCCTTTTGGTGGTTCCCTCACTGCGAGGGATGTAACAGGCGCCACGTTTGCAATATGCAAGCGGGAGAAAGCACCTTTGTGTGCCCGCACTGCAGTTTGCTCTGTGCGTTGCAGGGCACAGCGCTGCACGGGCTGCATTTGCATTGCATTGCGTGAGAGATTTGCATTTGCATTGCACAGAGGTTGTGCGCATTGCACAGAGGGTGTGAGTGCATTGCACAGAGGGTGTGTGTGCATTGCACAGAGTGTGTGTGCATTGCACGGAGGGTGTAGTGGCATTTGCACAGAGTGTGTGTGGTTTGGTTTTTGTTTTTGTTTTTTGTTTTGCATTGCACAGAGAGTGCATTGCACGGAGTGTGTAGTTGCATTGAACAGAGGGTGTGTGCAGTGCACGGAGTGTGTAGTTGCATTGCATGGAGGGTAGTTGCATTGCACGGAGTGCGTTTTTGCATTGTACGGAGTGTGTAGTTGCATTGAACGGAGTGTGTAGTTGCATTGCATGAAGTGTGTAGTTGCATTGCATGGAGTGTGTAGTTGCATTGCACAGAGTGGGTAGTTGCATTGCATGGAGGGTAGTTGCATTGCATGGAGTGCGTTTTTGCATTGCACAGAGTGCGTTTTTGCACTGAGTGTGTAGTTGCATTGAACGGAGTGTGTAGCTGCATCGCACGGAGTATAGTTGCATTGCATGGATTATGTGAGCACTGCACGGAGTGTGTTTTTGCATTGCACAGTGTGTGTCTGAAAAGGAAGCTGGCTCGGCGGCAGTTTTGTCGGGACTTTTTTTAGCGGTTCTGGCCAGCGTCGGCCCTGTAAATTTACGTATTATGATGGCAGCACAAGATGCCCCCTGCCCAAGCGGGGCTGGAAGCTGGCAAGCAATACCTCAATACTTGCCCATATTCCCATTTTATTTAGGGATCCAGTTGGATATCGTTGCTAAAACATACCACTTGCCTATGGAGAAGCTGTCTGCCTTGAAGGAAGTTATTTTGTAATACTTCCTCTGTAGCAAGTGATGCTTCATCAGATCCGATCTTGCTGGGTCACTTAATTAATCTTGCATGCAGAGTGGTTGCCCCAGGCCGCCCCTTCCCTTCCCACTAGGCCAGGCTGCCTGCGGCCTGAGGTCCCCTTACCTTTCTCATGCAATGGGATCTCATGCAACGGTTGCAATTCCTATATGTATGCAATAGTAGTTGGCCATGGCAGGATACTTGCACAGGGATTTTTCAGGTTCATGCTGATGCTGCTGGATCTTTGCCCTTTGGTTTTTTATTTCAGGGGCTGCTGGTGTGCAAAGCCATGGCCTCAAGCCCGGTATGGTGAGGCAATCATGTGACCTAACTTTTGAGTTTTCCCCATTGTAGTAGCAGTTCACATGTGGCCCGAGGAGTTCAGTGACCATCGGATCTGCTTTTGGTCTGATAACCAGGTAGTGGTGAGCGTCTTGGCTAAACAGTTCTCACGCTCCAGCAGAGTCTCCGCCCCTCCGCTCATGCTTTTGAGCTGCACCGCTTAAGGTTTAATATTGTGCTTTCTGCTCTCCTGATTACGGGATCCTCTAATGATGTCTCTGACACTCTATCCCATTTTCAGATGGAGCGCTTCAGATCCTGGGCTCCAGACTCAGCTATTGCCAGACTTTTCCAGACCACCTGTGGCATGTTGACAACAATTAGTAATTACAGAGAGCAGCAGCTTCCATTTCCCCTTCTGCTTTTAGCTCTTATGGGAAGGCCTGGATGGATTTCTTAGCCTTAAGCTGGCAGTCCTCGGCCATTCAGATGAACTGGCCCCCATCCTCTGAGCAGA
The DNA here is from genome assembly GCF_964188305.1 of Podarcis bocagei. NCBI lineage: Eukaryota > Metazoa > Chordata > Lepidosauria > Squamata > Lacertidae > Podarcis > Podarcis bocagei. The sequence goes on from NC_138131.1 coordinate 82,512,166, forward strand.
TCCTGCAGTATTTGGTCCACCTGCCGCAGATTGGGCGTCCTGTTATAACTATAAGAATTCAGTCCGCTGCAATGTCTGTTATACTGAAGCTTTATTTTTCAGAGACCCTTGCATAAAGTTTGTAATGTGCAGGGCCTTGGAAGGTTGGAATAGGCTCCAACCTCATAGGACAGTGGGCAGGAAGTCGGTCAATTTTACCTATGCAGGATCTGCAACAAGTTAAAACTTTTCTGCTGGTAAAAGATCAAGGCGAGACTCCTTTCAGTATTCCATTGCATTTTGGGCACTGAGGGTTGGGGAAATGGTTGTTGGAGCCAGCACAGGGCTGAGAGTCTGGAGGCTTATTGCTTCAGGACTTTTCCTTATCTGCTTTGGAGCTTGTCATTAGAGTTGGGAACTCTAAAACAGACTTAGTGGGCAGGAGTGCCACAATCAGGCTTCCCATTACACATGAGGAGGGCCCTTGCACGGTTATGGATACCAGAAAAAATTGGCTTTTCATTCCCCTGGGGGCTGGCCCACTCCTAGTGCATGAACATGGGTTCCCGTTAGCCAGGCATTAATGTGCTTACGCCGTGCACCAGTTATTACGGCCTGCGGCTTGCCTACCACTGAACACGCCTCATTCCTTCCGAATAGGGCTGCTGCAACGGCTGCACACTGGGGGCCTGTCTGTAGACAGGATTGTGAATACGGGTCATTGGAAGTCTGACGCTGACAAGGGTTATATCAGGAAGTGTCACAATGATGTCTGTGCTGATGCTTGTCTGTTATTTCCTTTTCTCATAGGAGCAGCGGTGCACATTTGGGCCACAGCATTGTACACTGGGCTGGCAAGCGCGCTGACAAGTCTGGACTGGGGCGCCATCTCAGTCTTCCTGCCCATGTGGACATATACTGGATGTCCAGATGGGGAATGCTTTGGGAGGAGGTCCTTCCTTTGGTGCGGTCGAGTGTGACCTGTGCAGGTCCTCCCGCAGGGCTGGTGGTACAGCTGGGCAAGAATGATTTGCTGTCTTCCTCCAGCATAAGTTTGCATTCCTGCATGCAAGAGGGCTTGGATTGAGTTGATGGCAGCTCTCCCTGGACTCAAAATAATTTAAGGCATTTGGTTCAAGGTGGTCTGGAGGGGGGGTTGGAGCACCTGTCCCCTCCAATGCGCAAAGATATTCCATTACAGGAAACCAAGGATTTGCCATGCTTTGTCAACCCCTTTCGAGGGGTAGGGCCACGCAAGAGTCCCTGGGAGCATTTGGGGTGAGCTTGAGTCTGATCCTGGTTCATTGCTCCCCCACGCTGTTTACTTGTACTGACGATATGGTGGGGCCCAGTCGTCAGTGCTGCCCTGCTGAGGTCAGGTGCAGCTAGTCGGGAACCAATGCCTAGACAAACTACCACCGAGCAGGCCAGAAAGCATGTTAATATGGCGGTGGAAAATAAAATAAATAAAGTAAATCAAATCAAATAAATAACATATAAAATAAAATAAAAAATAAAATAAAATAGGTCCTTGCTTTAGGTGGTTCTGTGATATTGCACCCTGCTATTTTCTTCAAGACTGTTCCCCTCTTTGGGGCAGATGGGGGGTGCATCTTTCCCCTATGGGGAACGACACCTGGTGGGATGCGATTGCCTTGGGATTCATTGCTCCCCCACAATGTTGCTGGTACTGACGATATGGTGGGGCCCAGTCGTCAGTGCTGCCCTGCTGAGGTCAGGTGCAGCTAGTCAGGAACCAGTGCCTAGACAAACTACCACCAAAGAGGCCGGGAAGCATGTTAATAAGGAAGTGTAAAATAAAATAAAATAATAATAAAATAAAATAAAAATAATAAAGTAAAGTAGGCTTTGCTTCAGGTGGTTCCATGATTTTGCACCCTGTGATTACCTTCAAGGCTGCTGCCAGCTTTAGGGTGAATATTTCCCCTATAGGGAACGACACCTGGTTGGCTATGGTTGCTTTGGGATTGAAGGAAGGGTTGCATTTGTGAGTGGTTTGGCGGTGAGCTAAGGCTCTGTGGCGGTTAGGCATTGGTTAAATTGGTTGGTGGAGGGGTATGGATTGGCTGTGCCTGCCCCTCCAATGCTGCTGCTGATGGGTATTCCGTTAAAGGAATTCTGGGGCTTACCATCCCTTCGTCCAAACCCTTGGAGCAGGGTGCGGGCCGTGTAAGTTCCCAAGGAACAAGCAGGGAATAGCTGAGGATCTGTGTCGCAGTCCCAGCTGTCCCTGGTCTTGTTCCTCCACACGCTGACTCACGGGAGTCAGCGCTGTCCCCAAGGCGGGGGGGACAGATAGTCATAACCAATGCCTAAGCAACCACTCTCAATTTGTATGAAAATAAAGTTGTGGCCAAAAGTATGCCAAAAACCTTAAACAAAAATTATGTGTGATGTGTGAGTTATTGGGGTAGGGGTTTTGGGGGACCTCAGCACGCAATTCTAGATAAGAAGCTACAAACCTCCAGTACTTGTCATTAAGGGCTGCCAGTAGTTCTTTGGTAACTCTAAAGAACAGGGATTGAGCTTCTTTTACTGCTGCCACAAAAACCTTGATGGTTTCCAATTAACTTCATTAATACATAAAGCAGTAGCTTGAAACTGACTGCTCTTCCTCTTACTGAGTTCCCTTGCATTTAAATAATCTTACTCCAAATGCAAGTTTATTTCTTGGTTCAGGAACCTCTGCTTATCTAAATCAGCAGTCATGCATATTTTCATGTCTGCAACATGGGACCTCTTTTTGTTGTCTGTATCCATTTCTCTCTCTATTTTTTTTTTGCTTATTGCTTTTTCCCAGTGGTCTGGCTTGTATAAAGAAGCTACCCTCTAGACCTGTGGTTCCCAATGTGGGGCACACGCCCCAGAGGGTGCAATTCGATTTTTAAGGGGGACAATTCGAGAATGAGTTATTAACAGTGAATGGCCTTTCAGGCTTCCTCCACATGAATAGGAGCTGACTTTTTGAATAATAAGAATTATATGTCACGGGGCGTGGGGCATCAGGATTTTAGAGATGCTTAGTGGGAACCAGACAGTCTTGCAAGATGTGAATTGTGATCACTCCTCAAGTTTCAGTTTTAAGAATTCCCAAATTGTGTATTTACGGGCCTCAGCCAAGAAGAAAAACGGGACTCTGTGAGCATGACAAAGAAAACACTTCCTGCAGAGCTCAGTCTCATCTCGCGTCTCATGATAGGCCAGCAGATAAACAAAGGTGCATGTAGTGTGCCTTATGTGGGTCAGGGTGAAAAGTAACACAAAAAATAACTTGCAAAGTCAGCAAGCGTCACAACTCAGATGGCAGGTAAAACGGTATGCACTGAACCAAAAGTGAACTGTTCCAGAAACTCTGCAAATGCCATCTTGGTAGTCAAAATAACCCCACAATTAATTGATAGTTGTTGTAACAATAAGGTCGTGTATGTTTATATTAATTTGCTTTGATATAGGCTAATTGGCTTGCTTTGATGTTATCCTTACCTGTGGGCTTGGGATCTATTGGTAAGATTTGGGTATTTGCCATCAACTGGTCATGTGAGGTGATGCAATGGCCTGGCCAAAGTGACATAATGCTGCTTTGTATATAAAGAATGTGTGAATGGTTGCTTGGACGCAGACAAGCCATCTCCATGCTGCAGTGTCTGTCAGTCCTGCGTCTGTAAAGTCTGGGAGATCAGCAGGCTGATTGCTTAAGTCTACACCTTTCCTTCTTTTTTAAAAAATAATTTTTATTGATTTTTGCACAAATTTTCCAACATAACAACTCCAACACCATATAACAAATCTTTGGCTATCACGGCCTAAGACTTCCTTCGACCCCTTCTAATGGTTTTCTAAATTTCTTTTTATTTTTGCATTTTATTACTATGCTTATTGCTATAAGTCCAATCTTGCATCAGTTAATTTTAGTCCCTTTCCCATTAATTTATATAGTCCTCCTTACAAAACTTCTTGTAACCCTACAAGTGATGTTAGGTAATTACAATTGTCTTTCAGATACAACATAATTTTCTTACAATCCTTTAGGAAAGTCTGGTCCTGCTGGTTTTGAATTTTTCCTGTTAGTCTCGCCAGCTCAGCATAGTCCATTAATTTCATTTGCCACTCTTCTTTTGTTGACATTTGCTCTTGTTTCCATCGTTGGGCTAATAATATTCTTGCTGCAGTGGTCACATATAAAAACAATTTTTTATCATTCTTATGAATTTCTGTACCTACCATACCAAGTGAAAGAGCTTCTGGTGTTTTTTAGAAATGTATATTTCAACATTTTAAAAATTTCATTATAAATCATTTCCCAGAAGTCTTTTACTTTTTTACATTCCCACCACATATGGTAAAACGTGCCTTCTTTTTCTTTACATTTCCAATATTTGTTGTTTGTTTTGTACAACTTGGCTAGTTTTACTGGTGTTATATACCATCATTTTCATTATATTTTCTACACCTTTCTTTAATAAAGCACTAGAACTGATCACTCTAGTTTTTTGAAATCCTTCTGTTGTATCCCTGCACCCAACCGTTCCCACAAGTTCTCCTTTGGGCCGGCAGTTCAGAACAACATACCCCTAGTTTTGTTTTTAAACTTTGTTATCTGTTGCCAAAGTTGCCATCAGACCTTAATGTATAATGTTCAGTTTCCCAGAAGAATGCATCCATTTCCCTTTCTGATCAGTTTGGCTTGTTTATAGCTATGGAAGTGGATTGTAGTTTCAGGATGAGAAAGAATTATAACAAACAAACTGGAAAATCGCTGTCGTTTACTGATGAAGATGCTAAAGCATGATAATGCCACTGGTTGGGTGATTTGTTGAGTTTACCTTTGCTTGCATGGTCTATCCTCTTTCACCAAAGTGTAGAAGCTGCTTCCACATGGGGCATTCTCTTGATAGAGAAGAATAAATGTGATGATGTGGGCTAGGCCAGTAGCATAGACCTGAACCACCCAGTTGATACAGGTTACAGATGAGTTACCCTAGGTAAAATCTAAACAAGGTTGGCCACAGAGGCCCTGTGAAATAAAATTAATTAATGGCTAAAATTAACCTGAAGATTGCCACTTGTCCAGTTTTAATTTTAATTTGTTTGAATTAATTCTGGGATGTATCTTAATTTATTGATTGCTTGTTTTTATGCATTGTCTTACTTGTATGATGTTAGCCGCTCTGAACCCAGCTTTGACCAGGGAGGGTGGGATATAAATAAAAAATTATTATTATTATTAAAATTAAGCAGAGTTTGGACACTGATAGATTTTGCTAGATTGCATCCTTTCCTGGTTACCCCATACAGTGGTATCTCTGGATGTGAACGGGATCCATTCTGGAGCACCATTCGCATCCTGAAGCGAACGTAAGATGCAACAGCACGTTTGCACGTCTGCGCGGGTTGCGTTTTGCCGCTTCTGTGCATGCGCGTGACGTCATTTAGAGCGTCTGCACATGTGCGAGTGGCACTCCGTTACTTCCAGGTCACCGCGGAGCGCAACCCGAAAATATTTAAGCTGAAGCGTATTCATCCCGAGGTATGACTGTACACTTAAATAGCTCAGTCAGTAGAGGGTTGTGGGTTCAAGTTCTACATTGGGCAAAATATTCCTTCATTGCAGGGGGTTGGACTAAGTGGCCTTCGTGGTCCCTTCCAACTACAGTTCTATGATGATTCTAACTTTAATATTCTCTGAATAAGAAAAAAATAGAAGGTAGCAAAAGTATTTCAAATTTATTCGTGCAAACAAGTTTGTAGCTACTATCCTTACAAAGTGTTGAAAAAAATATCCCCTAGGAAGATTGGGGGGGAGGGGAGGAACATCCAGAAAGCACTGAAAGAACAGCTATGGGAAGGGGAACCTGTGGCCCCCCAGATATTGCTGAATAGCAGCTCCCACTATCCCTGTCCACAGACCATGCTGACTAGGACTGATGGAAGTAAGTCAGCAACACCACAGAATCCTCTCCTCTGGAAGAAGTGGCCTGCTAATAGAAAGTTGATGTGGAGTTCTCACCTCGTGATATATTGCTTTTCAACATACCAGCGCTGAGTGTGGCTGTGGGGCAAGGGAAGCAAATTGTGCTTGACCGGTGAGGGTCCCCCCCCCCCGAAAAAGCAAGGAGCAACTTGGCCTGCTTAGCCCCCAGTCATATTACATATTCTCTCTCTCCCCCCCTCCCGTTCCGTGTGTGTGTGTGTGTGTGTGTGTGTGTTCTCAGGCAGTTATCTTAGCAGGTAAAGCCTCTTGGGCTTGCTAATAGGAAGGTTGGCAGTTTGAATCCCTGCGACGGGGTGAGCTCCTGTTGCTCTGTCTCAGCTTCTGCCAGCCTAGCAGTTTGAAAGCATACCAGTGTGAGTAGATAAATAGGTACCGGTGCAGTGGGAAGGTAAATGGTGTTTCCGTGTGTTCTGGCTCTCATAACAAACCTCTGTGCGCCAATAGTGGTTCAGTCATGCTGGCCACATGACCCTAGAAAGCTGTCTGTGGACCAACCCTGGCTCCCTTGGCCTGAAAAGCAAGATGAGCACTGCAACCCAAAGTCACCTTTGACTGGACTTAACCATCCAGGGGTCCTTTACCTTTACCTACCTCTCTTCTCAGCAGCAATAATGTGGCACATTTCCTTCTCCTGTTTCTTCTCTCCTTAAGTTCCTTTACCTCCATGTCCCCTTTGGGATCCTTGCATGCTGAGTATTGTTGAATGCAATTCTTAATGAGTTACTTGAAGCATTTTTTTGCTCAGCAAGAATGCCGACTGTTCTAGGGACTTTGGACAAAAGCCACATAAATGCCCAGGGGAAGCAGGTATGTCACCTGTTCTACAGTAGCTTAAATAAACAGTGTAGCAGTTGTTCTAATAGAGAATGCTCATACACCATACATTTAAAGAACATAACTTCCCTCACAGAATCCAGGGAATTGTAGTTTGCTAAAGGTGCTGGGAACTGTAGCTCTGTGAATGGTGAACTACAGTTTCCCAAGATTCCTTGGGGGGAGTCACGTTGTCTAAATGTGCTTCAAATGCTTGTTGTGTATGCAGCCAAGGTGAGGCACGTGTAAGTTGTTTTTGGCGATACATCGGTTGTGTGTGGGATGGCGGGGTGTTAAACAAAAATACCTTACCTTATTTGCAAAAACGGCAAACAGCAGACAGTACTAAATGTTAGTATTAAGAGACACACAGGCCACAAACGTGTATAATGGTGTCATAGAGGAAAATAAAGATTGCTGGGGGTGGGGTGATACAATAGAGGTTTCTAAAAATAAGAGCATCAATATAGAACTTCCCCCTTTCCTCATAATGCCATAAATGGGTGGCTTTGCCTTCATGCCTTGTTTGTCAGCTTCCAGAGGCATATGACTCTCTGTTGTTGAAACAGGAACTAGAAAGAAGAGCTTAGCCTAATCCACCCAGGCAGTTATCAGCTTTGATGAATGCTACCTTATTGCCACAAAGCCTGCTCAGAAGTGGGGAAATGTATTTGCTTTAATGTACTAGATTTTGAACATATTCCTTCTTGCAAAATTTCACATCCTGGGTTAGAGAGTACCTGCTGGAATTTACCCCCTGGTTGGAGCAATAAGAATCAAGCACCTAAAACCATCCTGTGCAGAACCTGGAAAACAACAAAGTCATGCCTTGGAAACTGCCATGCTTTCTGCCAGTTCCCCCCACCCCACCCTCCTCATTTGACAACCCTCAGGATTTTTGCTGTAGGGCCTGAAAGCAGAAATCCTATGGCACAGCAATGCTAAGATGGCTATCAACACAATCCCAGTGACAGCTGCTTCAGGGTCTGTGGAAACATTTTGAAAGCTCATTCTTTCAAAACCAGAATTGTACATTCAGTAATGTCATAGCTTGTATTACTATGAAATTAAGCATTTAGCTGCCTGTCTAGCAGAGGTGGTGTATGCATGCACATTGAGTCTTGCCCAGGCCAGGTGGAGAAGAGCCCATGTGCTAACAGACCTTTCTCTTTTATATCAAGCAACAATATGTATGAAGCGTTATAGAACGTGGACTTTCTTTGTCCCCTTTTATTATTTATTATTGTTGTTGGCTAGGCATGCATAAAGGTCTGCAGTGATGGTTGAGACTGGTGTCATGGTTGCGGATGCAAAGCAATATTCCATAATCTAGGGGTTAGAGGGCAAGGATGCTTAGAAGAGACATTCCTTTTTTAATTTTTTTTATTTTTTTTTTAATTCCGGTCGGCGCCAGCGTTAATGGCGGTCCTCTTTCCGAGCTTCGGAGGAGGACTGCTCTGCGAGTTCGGGTCTGACCCGCTACGGCAAGCGGGGGACCCCTAAAATCACAGGCGCTGAAGCCTGTGAACAAGGAGACTCGGCGGGCACCAGAAGCGCCCCCCCTTACTGCAGAAAGAGCCTTTTTAAAGGCTCTGGAACGGCATCGGGAGAGCGCGGTGCTGAGAGTCGTTACCCAGCCTGCAGAGTGAAGCCGCGTCGCCATTGACGGAGAGCGCCGATTCCTTCCTGTAAATCTGGGACTGAAAAACCTGTGAGTAAGACTGAACGCTAATTTGGAACCTTTTAAAATTGAAAATTTGGCTGAAAACGGGGAAGGTAAAAATTAAGGAAGTCTGCCTTCCCCCGACTGCATGACAGCTAAAGCAACGGAAATTTAAAGCTGCATCCGTATGAAACATTCCTTGACTATTTAACCTGACATTGGACTTAGATCTCCCCTCTAGCAAGCAGGACAGAGGGAAGGAAAAAGGGACAATAAGAACTGCATTACTTATCTAAAAGGGAAAAATCTTCTGCTGCCTTAATACCCTGAAACAGACTGCCAAACAAGACAATAGAGCACTGAACTGTCTTTAAATTCTTGGGAAAGTTACATGGTTGAAGTTTCCTTTGCTACAAAGTTTTTAGACCTTGTTGCTACAGTATATTGGAGTATGCTGAAATAGTATCCACTGGAAAAAGTGCTGTAACATATATTTACAAGCCTCCTGATATACTTGTCTTTAACTTCTTTGTCTCCGTACTCGGACATTTTGCTTTGCTCCCCCTAGAGGGCTTAAGTAACGGTTGTAACAGTCTAGGACAGTGGAATTTTCCATCAGGGGACTGTTTTCGTGGGAACGTCCTTGGGACATGAGTGGCCCAGCAGAAGAGATAACCACCAGAGCCAAAGCTAAGCAGCAACAACACCAGCAACAGCAACAAAAGAAAAGAGGCTCAATTACAGGCGTAACTCCTACAGGAACATAAGGACAAGAAAAAGTGACAGCTGCTTCCATGGAGTCAGTGACACAAGCGTTACTCAAGATAAATCAATCTTTGGAGACCTTGACAAAGCAGAGTACAGAAAATACACAGAAATTAACAGAACTAACAGCAAGACTGGACTTGAACACAGAATCTATAAACAGGCTGATTCAAGAAAACTCTGCAACACGTAAGATTCCAGAGGAAGCTAGAACTATTGCTGGAGAGACACAAGAGAACTTAGAACCGATTGCTAAAAAGGTTCATGAACATGATGCAACTTTGGCTTTGTGGGAATTACAGAGAAAGGAAAGAAATCTGAAACTGAGATTGATTCCCGAGAGCGAAGGAGACAACCTCGTGGAGTATTTAACACAAGAGTTTGCTGATTTCTGGGAAGACTTGGAGGAGGAAGAATTTAAGATAATAACAGCATTTAGACTGGGCAGAAGACTGAACAGAAAGACCCCGAGGGATTGCCTGATTACCCTTAGATCTAAGGAAGAAAGAGATAAAATATTAAAATTACACTACCAAAAGGCCTTGCAAATTGAAAATTCATCTATACAGATTTTTAAAGACATCCCTAAATATATCTTGGAGTTGAGAACCTTCTATAAGGATCTGGTCTACCTGCTGAAGAAGAACATCATTCCTTTCAGGTGGGAGTTCCCACAAGGACTGTCCTTTGACTACAAGGGAAATAAGGTGAAAATAAAGACAACACAAGACAAAGAGAGGTTCCTGGAAAGAAACCAAGAGGACCTACAGAAGGGAACTGTGGACCCAATCGCAGAACAAAGGAGAGCACTAGATATTTTGAACTTATCGTTTGGACTTAATCCACCACCATCAGAGGAAGAGCAACAACTGGGAGCAGTTGGAGGAACAACGGAAAAGTAACAAGATGGCCCTGCAATTCCTTAGTTGGAATTGTAATGGGCTCAATATGCCTTTGAAGAGACGTCAAGTTTTTCATATTTTGAAAAGAGAACAATTGGATTTGATATGTCTACAAGAACAGTGGGGTCACTCAGAGGAGAAAATGGTGAAATGCAAACAGGGGACACAGAAAGGGCTGAACTCCTCAATGCCTTCTTTGCCTCAGTCTTCTCCGATAAAGAAAACAATGCCCGACCTGAAGAATTTGGAGCAAATGATTCAGCAAAGGAAACACAGCCCAGAATAACTAAGGAGATAGTACAAGAATACTTGGCTAGTTTAGATGTATTCAAGTCTCCAGGGCCAGATGAACTGCATCCAAGAGTATTAAAAGAACTGGCAGATGTGATCTCAGAACCACTGGCAGTCATCTTTGAGAATTCCTGGAGAACAGGCGAAGTCCCGGCAGACTGGAGGAGGGCAAATGTTGTCCCTATTTTCAAAAAGGGGAAAAGAGAGGACCCAAATAATTATCGCCCAGTCAGTCTGACATCAATACCAGGGAAGATTCTGGAGCAGATCATTAAGCAAACAGTCTGTGAGCACCTAGAAAGGAATGCTGTGATCACCAATAGTCAGCATGGATTTCTGAAAAATAAGTCATGTCAGACTAACCTGATCTCGTTTTTTGACAGAATTACAAGCCTGGTAGATGAAGGGAACGCAGTGGATGTAGCCTACCTTGATTTCAGCAAGGCATTTGACAAGGTGCCCCATGATATTCTTGTAAAGAAGCTGGTAAAATGCGGTCTTGACTATGCTACCACTCAGTGGATTTGTAACTGGCTGACTGACCGAACCCAAAGGGTTCTCATCAATGGTTCCTCTTCATCCTGGAGAAGAGTGACTAGTGGGGTGCCACAGGGTTCTGTCTTGGGCCCGGTCTTATTCAACATCTTTATCAACGACTTGGATGATGGACTCAAGGGCATCCTGATCAAATTTGCAGATGACACCAAACTGGGAGGGGTGGCTAACACCCCAGAGGACAGGATCACACTTCAAAACGACCTTGACAGATTAGAGAACTGGGCAAAAACAAACAAGATGAATTTTAACAGGGAGAAATGTAAAGTATTGCACTTGGGCAAAAAAAATGAGAGGCACAAATACAAGATGGGGGACACCTGGCTTGAGAGCAGTACATGTGAAAAGGATCTAGGAGTCTTGGTTGACCACAAACTTGACATGAGCCAACAGTGTGACGCGGCAGCTAAAAAAGCCAATGCAATTCTGGGCCTCATCAATAGGAGTATAGCATCTAGATCAAGGGAAGTAATAGTGCCACTGTATTGTGCTCTGGTCAGACCTCACCTGGAGTACTGTGTCCAGTTCTGGGCACCACAGTTCAAGAAGGACACTGACAAACTGGAACGTGTGCAGAGGAGGGCAACCAAAATGGTCAAAGGCCTGGAAACGATGCCTTATGAGGAACGGCTAAGGGAGCTGGGCATGTTTAGCCTGGAGAAGAGGAGGTTAAGGGGTGATATGATAGCCATGTTCAAATATATAAAAGGATGTCACATAGAGGAGGGAGAAAGGTTGTTTTCTGCTGCTCCAGAGAAGCGGACACGGAGCAATGGATCCAAACTACAAGAAAGAAGATTCCACCTAAACATTAGGAAGAACTTCCTGACAGTAAGAGCTGTTCGACAGTGGAATTTGCTGCCAAGGAGTGTGGTGGAGTCTCCTACTTTGGAGGTCTTTAAGCAGAGGCTTGACAACCATATGTCAGGAGTGCTCTGATGGTGTTTCCTGCTTGGCAGGGGGTTGGACTCGATGGCCCTTGTGGTCTCTTCCAACTCTATGATTCTATGATTCTATGATTCTATGATTCTATGATTCTAAGAAACCCATGTAACCAGAGCACACAGGAAACTACTCATAAATAAAAGATTAGGACAAGAATTCATTTCATCGGACAAAGTTAAGAAAAGAGGAGTTGTGATTTATGTAAAAGAGAAATGGGTTCCAAAAATGATGTTTAAAGATGAACAAGGAAGATATTTGGCAGTTGAAATACAAGTGCAAGGAGAAAAATTTCTAATAGTTGGAGTTTATGCACCAAATGAAGGCAAGGCGGAATTCTTCAAGAAGCTCCATGAAACTTTGATGGACTATTTGGATTATAATGTGATAATTATGGGAGACATGAATGGTGTGGTTTCTACAAATATGGACAAAGCACAAAGACTGACAATTTCAAAGGAAGGGAGACTTCCGAAGACCTTCTTTGAAATGACCGAGAACATGGACTTAATAGATATATGGAGAACGAGGAACCCTCTTGAGAGAGAAGGAACATTCTTTTCTCAAGCAATGATGACCTGGACCAGAATTGATCAAAACTGGATCACTAGTGGGATGGCTCCAAAGATTAAGAAGATAGAAATCTGTCCAAAAACTTGCTCCGACCATAACGCCGTAAAGATGGAAATGAAACTTACAACAACTGGTCAATTTAGATGGAGGATGAATGACACCCTGTTTAGAGACAAGGAGATCCACATGAAGGCCCAAAAAACTCTAAAGGACTATTTTGAAATAAATCTAAAGGCCGATGTGGAAAAAAGAGTGATCTGGGATGCAAGTAAAGCTGTGATGCGAGGTTTTTTGATTCAACAAAACTCAATAAAAAAGAGAAAGCAGAATGAGAAGAAGGAAAAGATCCTGGAAAAGATAAAAGAAGGAGAGAAAAAATTAAGATCAAAACCAAAGTCCCAGGAGATTTTGAGAGAGATTAAGCTATACCAGACACAATATATGGAATTGATGAATCAAGAGATTGAGTGGAAGTTAAAGCAAATGAAACAAAAGACATTCGAATCGGCAGACAAATGTGGCAAACTTCTGGCATGGCAATTGAAGAAAAGGCAGAAACTAAATACAGTTACAAGCCTAGAAGTGGATGGAAAGAACATATCTAAACCCAATGAGATTAGAAACTGTTTTCTGAGCTACTTTAAAAAACTTTATTCTCAAGGACCACAAAATGAAGAGGACATAGATAAATTCCTTAATAAACATGGATTACAAAAAATCTCTCATCAAAGCAAGGTGGATTTAAACCAGAGAATAACAGAACAAGAGATAGAGGGTGCCATTCAGGACATGCAATTGGGCAAATCTCCAGGGCCAGATGGACTGACTTCCAGATATTACAAATCTTTGAAGGAGTGGTTGGTTCAACCGTTAAAGGAAGTCTGCAACGAGATCTTAGAGGGAAAAAAGGCACCAGAATCGTGGAAAGAAGCGTATATTTCACTCATACCAAAGACAGAGACTGAAAAGACTCAACTTAAGAACTACCGCCCAATATCATTACTTAATGTGGATTACAAAATCTTTGCAGACATTTTGGCGAAAAGATTTAAAAGAGTGTTGATGGAGAAGATTCATAGGGACCAAGCAGGCTTTCTCCCAAAGAGGCATTTATCAGACAATGTAAGGAATATAATAGACATTTTGGAACGGCTAGAGGTGAATATAAACACCAAAGCAGTGTTGATTTTTGTGGACGCGGAGAAAGCCTTTGACAATATTTCTTGGAGCTTTATGAAAAAGAATCTTCATGGGATGGGGGTAGGCCAAGGTTTTGAGAATGGTATGGGTGCGATATATTCTGAACAAAAAGCTAAGCTGATTGTAAATAATGTGATAACGGAGGAACTTAAGATAGAAAAAGGAACACGACAGAGGTGCCCAATTTCCCCATTGCTTTTCATTTCTGTTCTGGAGGTGTTGCTGAATATGATTAGAAATGACCAGCAGGTTAAAGGTGTACAGGTCGGGGTTAAACATTACAAGTTAAAGGCCTTTGCAGATGACCTAGTATTGACTCTACAAGAGCCAGACACTAGTACGAAAAGGCTGTTGGAGATAATCCAACAATTTGGTCAGGTAGCCGGATTTAAACTGAACAAACAAAAAACTAAAGTATTAGAAAAAAACTTAACAGATACGGAGAAGGAGAAATTTCAAGAAGAGACAGGTTTGACAGTGGTTAAGACGGTGAAATACCTAGGGGTTTATTTGACATCTAAAAATTTGAACTTGTATAAGGACAACTATGAAAAATGTTGGTCAGAAATTAAAAAAGACCTAGAAATATGGTCAAATTTGAAATTGTCAATGTTAGGCCGAATTGCAGTGATTAAGATGAATGTATTGCCTAGAATGTTGTTTTTGTTTCAAACTTTGCAGATTCTTGACAAGATGGACTGTTTCAAGAGGTGGCAGAAAGATATTGCGAAATTTGTCTGGCAGGGCAAAAAGCCCAGAATAAAATTTAAAGTACTTACAGATGCAAAAGAAAGAGGGGGGTTTGCCCTGCCGGACTTAAAACTGTACTATGAAGCAGCAGCGTTTTGCTGGCTGAAAGAGTGGATGCTCCTCGAGAACACAGATATCTTGGATTTAGAAGGTTTCAATAATACATTTGGTTGGCATGCATATCTATGGTATGATAAAATCAAAGTGCATAGGGCCTTTAAGAATCACATTGTCAGAAAAGCGTTGTTTAATGTATGGATAAGATATAAAGACTTGTTGGAAAATAAAACCCCTAGATGGCTGTCACCTTTGGAGGCTAAGGCAGTGAAGAAACTCAATATGGAGGCCGGATGGCCAAAGTATTGGGAAATTTTGGAACAAGATGGAGATAAATTGAAATTACAGAGTCATGAGAAATTGAAACCAAAAGTACAAGATTGGCTCCATTATTATCAAATAATGGAGGTTTACAAACAAGATAGAAAAATTGGCTTCCAGGTGGAAAAATCAAAATTAGAGACTGAACTGTTAGAACCCAATACCAAGAATTTGTCAAGAATGTACAATTTGCTGCTGAAATGGAATACACAAGATGAAACAGTCAAATCGGCTATGATTAAGTGGGCACAGGATATTGGCCATAACATTATGTTTGCTGACTGGGAATGGTTGTGGAACACCGGTATAAAATTCACGGCATGTAATGCCTTAAAGGAAAATATTATGAAAATGATTTACAGGTGGTACATGACCCCAGTCAAGCTAGCAAAAATTTACCATTTGCCTGATAATAAGTGTTGGAAGTGTAAAGAAACTGAAGGTACTTTCTATCACCTTTGGTGGACATGCCCGAAGATTAAGGCTTTCTGGGAAATGATATATAATGAAATGAAAAAGGTACTTAAATGTACTTTCCTTAAGAAACCAGAGGCCTTTCTCTTGGGCATAGTCGGCCAATTGGTGTCAAAGAAAGATAGAACTTTCTTTATGTATGCTACAACAGCAGCAAGAATACTTATCGCAAAGTATTGGAAGACACAATATCTACCCACCCTGGAAGAATGGCAGATGAAAGTGATGGACTATATGACATTAGCTGAGATGACTGGCAGAATCCGCGATCAGGGAAAGGAGACGGCGGAAGAAGAATGGAAGAAGTTTAAAATTTATCTTAAGGACTACTATAAACTGGATGAATGTTAGAATGTCGAGGTTTTGAGAAAGAAAGGGTTACAGCGATATAAGATTAGATTAAAGGAAAGATTAAGAGGACAGAGGCTTGACAGAACTATTTAGAACTTGCTGAAAAACTTTGGACATTGGGATACAGAAAGGGGAGGTATGGGGGAGTCCGAGAAACAAGGTTTATGAAAAAAAGGGTACGAAACTATACATGTTTGTATGTCTTTTTATATGTTTGTATTGTTTTTAAAAAATTTGTAAAACCAATAAAAAATTTTTTTAAAAAAAATAGAAGAGACATTCCTAGGCTTACAGATTCCTTGGCCACAGGATCTTTTCCCTTACTCACAGCTCTTTGACAGTGGCCTGGTTTGCATATTACACCAAGCCCAAACCATGGTTAAGGATGAATGTGCAGGCTCTCAGGGAGGGGGTAATGGATGCCATGCTCCTTCCTGGTCATTCATCTTCTTCTGAAGCTTTTCCTGTTTATAAAATTTTATACAGGGAGAAGATCTTTTTTAAGACGGGGGGCCGGACCTCTGTTTTATTTAATGCATTTCAAGTAGGAAGAGGGTGAGTGCCATCTAATAAGAGGCAATATTTGCATATTGAACAGGGAGGTTATTTACAAAGATTGGCTGGATCTGATTATCCAGACGATAACTGAAGCTTCTCATAACGTGGACCCTAAATTACTGTTGCTACAGCTCTCCAAACCTTTCAAACCACATAGCCCACCGAGTGTCACATGTTTAACAAATTGCCATACTCTATTTTAGGCCTGTACTGCTGCGGTTGACTATTTGTTGCAATGAAAAGGACTGCAGCAAATAGATTTGTAGTTCATTGCTTGTGTTTGCTTTTAGTATAACTGCTGAGTATATTTATTATAAGAATTGTTAAATTATTATTATTCAGGTTGCATTTATATGCTTCTGTGCATTTAAAGTGCAAAGATAATTCACTTTCATAAGAGTATTACAAGTTTGTATGCATATGGAAATCAGAAAATCACTAAGTAGCTTTCCCCAGTGTGGATTTTTGAAAATTCTGCTCTTGTGCATATTATTTCCAGTGGTGTATCTAAGAGACTAGGTTGCAAATCATGAAGTTCCTGGTTTGAATCTTTTCTCAGCCATGAACTTAGTAGGTGGCTTTAGGCAAGCTGCTCTCAGCCTCAGTCCTCCCATCCATTGTAAATGGATAATACAGTACTGACTAACCTTTTCAGGGATGTTACAAGACTGCAACTAGATAATAACTGGAAGGTCCTGCCCAAATGTTTTAATTCAATGCCATCTGTAAGTTCATAAGGACAAAAAGTTACGTGTTCCAAATACTTTATGAAAAATGTTCTTCTCTTTACCCCACCAACACCAAAAAGGGATCCATTAAATATTACAGTATCATTTTCAGGGTTTGCAGAAGTATACACTACCCCTGTTAAAAAAGACAAACCAGCCCAGGGTGAACTGTGCATTCTTAGTAGCTGCAGAATGTTGAAAGATAGGAAACAGAAAACTGGTTGTGTAGAGTAGAATGCCCTCCATGATCCTCTGACAATTTACAGAGTTGTATGCTGGAGAAGGGTGTGGTGGATGGGTGGGTGGATGGATGGATCCCTAAGCAGGAACATTCCTTCCATTTTTTCCCTTTTCAAATTATGAAGCTCAAAACAGGAAAGCAAATATTGTGAACATACAAAGTTTTAGTAATAGCTTCAAGAGAAAACAACAACATCGCCTGAAAAATTAGATGTGCATGTTCTGTTACACACATGACACGCTGCAAAGAACATCCATAACAAAGTGAAAGTTGTTGTGATAACACAGGGTGATGATGATGATGAAGTATCACTGTTTGGATTCAGTACAGAGCTAGGAGTCACCTTCAGTATCTACCTATTATATGTTACAGTCGCACTGCCAGTGTTGGTAAGGTGGTCCCTGTTGCCCTTCTTGCTTGGCTTCACTGGATGGCTATTTGAACACAGGAAAATAAATTTTATGGAAAATATGGGTGACCTTACAAGACATTGATTCTGATGTCCATCATTCCAAAAACACATATTTTCAAAGTAAAAAATTCATAATAGTTCATAGTAGTGAAAATTCACTCACTTAAGAGATGTATTTTATTGTGTGTGTGCTTTTATGTTCACACACACTACACCTGAGCTGTAAGAGTATATCTCCTGGAGTTTTGCAAACTTTTATATGCATACAATAGTTTTCACCTGCAGTGTGCAGCTTGTAGCACCCGTGGTCCATAAGTGCATAAGTAATTCAGTGTCATTTGTAAGTAGAACCATGTGGAATGGGTGCGACAGCCTAGTTTCTTCCATGCCAGCAGTGTGTTGTCTCAGTGGCATGGAAAGTAACCACATAATTGCACTCATTTCATGAGGCATTTCTACCATAATAATTATTAGTTTTATTATTGTTATTTACCGTATTTTTCGCCCTATAGGACGCACTTTTTCCCCTCCAAAAATGAAGTAAGGGATATGAAAAAAAGGTTATGAAATTATACATGTTTGTTTGTCTTTTTATTTGTTTGTATTGTTTAAAATTTTTTTGTAAAACCAATAAAAAATTTACAAAAAAAACAAAAAACAAAAATGAAGGGGAAATGTGTGTGCGTCCTATGGGGTGAATGCAGGCTTCAGGAAGCTATCCACAAGCCTTGGGAGCCCGCGGGAGTTCCCGCCGGGCTCCCAAGGCTTGCAGATAGCAGCCTGTTCTGGGGGCTGGGGTCGGGGGAAGCTTGGGCTTCCCCCACCCCAGCCCCATGCCTGGGGGGGGGGAATAAATTATTTTTCTTTATTCCCCTCCAAAAAAAACCCCTAGGTGTGCCCTATAGGGCGAAAAATACGGTACATACAGTGATGGTTCCAGGAGCACGCCCAAACTGCAACCTGCCTCTTTAAGGGGGATGCCTGGTAGATGGCGGCGCAAGCACTTGCAGCGGCTCGGCACTCCGAAGACCGGTATTCAGTGATTTGTGTTTTATTTTTATCTGTGAACTTATTGCTGCTATGGACTGTGAATACTCAGGCACAAGTAATTTATAGTCGTCAAGAGCTCTTAAGTATCGGCAGAGGGGAAGGCTGCAACCAGGAGGTCTCAACCTACAACATTCCAGCTGAGCTTATCAGAGAGCCTCCATATCTTGCACATTCTTGGGATACTCCCCTTGCTCTCCTTGCCAGAAAGAAAAGGAAACGGAGAGGGCGCAAGCAGAAGAGGGGTTGCAGGGCTGGACTACGAGTGAGGCTAGGTAAAAACCCCCACAAGCCTGCATTGCCAAGTCTCCTTGTATCAAATGTGAGATCCTTACCCAACAAGGTAGAGGAGTTGGAACTTATTACCTCTCGGCAGAAAAGTATCCGGGACTGTTGTGTTATGGTCCTTTTAGAGACGTGGCTGGATCCCTCCTTTCCACAGGGACTTCTGCAGCTAGAAGGACGCTCAGTAATTAGAGCGGATAGAACCGCCAAATCCGGGAAGAGCAGAGGAGGAGGAATTTGCGTTTATATAAACAACAACTGGAGCTCAGACATTAAACAAATGGACACGCATTGCTCTCCTGACTTGGAGTACCTAGTGGTGAAGTGCCGCCCTTTTTACTTGCCACGTGAGTTTAATGTTGTTATAATAACAGCGGTGTATATACCTCCCGATGCAAACACTACTACAGCTATGGGCCACCTGCTGACTGCTATTAGCAGACAGCAGCGGGCCCACCCGGATGGAGCACTTGTGGTTGCTGGTGATTTCAACCGAGCCGATTTAAGGACTGTGCTCCCTAAGTTCCACCAGTATGTTGATTGTCCCACTAGGGGGGGAAACACCTTGGACCGAGTATATAGTAACATCATGCATGGATACAAGACCAAGCCCCTGCCCAATTTGGGGCAGTCAGACCACATATCCTTACTTATGATACCATCATATAGACCTCTCGTACGCAGAATTAGACCATCAACTAGAGAGATACGAGTGTGGCCAGTAGGTGCATCTGAGCAACTCCAAGACTGCTTTCGGAGCACCGAGTGGTCGCTTTTTGAGGAGAATAATGTGGACACATATGCTTCAACAGTACTGTTTTACGTTAAAAGCTGCATTGATGTTGTCACTACCACCAAACAAATACGGGTGTTCCCTAACAACAAGCCCTGGCTAAACAGGGATGTGTATCTTCTGTTAAAGGCAAGAAATGCTGCTTTTCACTCTGGTGATGCGCAGCAGTATAGAGAAGCTAGAGCCAAATTGAAAAAGGGTATTAGGAACGCCAAAGCTATGTACTGCCGGAGGATCGAAAAACATTTTGAGAGCTCCGACCCTCGTCGAGTATGGCAAGGCTTGAGACAAATTACAGGGCAAAATACTAAAAACGAATTGGCTAGCAGCAGTGCGCACCTGGCTGATCAACTGAATCAATTTTTTAGCCGCTTTGAGGAGGGAACCGGAACTATCGTCACTACAGCATTGGCCACCAGCACATCATCAGAAACTACTACTGATAGACAACCACTTTTATTACAGACCTGTGACGTACAACATGCCTTTCGGAGCATTAACATCAGGAAGGCAGCTGGACCGGATGGAATCATGGGACGGGCTATTAGGGACTGTGCTGCAGAATTAGCCGGCGTATTTACGGACATTTTCAACCTATCCCTGTTGCAGGGTTATGTCCCTACCTGCCTGAAGACATCGATTATAGTGCCAGTCCCCAAGCAGTCAGTGGTGGTATCTCTCAATGATTATAGACCAATAGCCTTAACATCTGTTGTTATGAAATGTTTTGAGAGATTGGTGCTAGATTATATTAAGGCTAGTCTTCCATCCACTTTAGACCCGTTCCAGTTTGCATACAGAAGAAACAGATCTACTGATGATGCTATTTCCATCGCCGTCCATACTGTATTGAGTCATCTAGAACGACAGGGAACCTACGCAAGGCTGTTGTTTGTGGACTACAGTTCTGCCTTCAATACAATTCTGCCAGACAGGTTATTTCTTAAAATGACCAACTTGGGTATACATCAGAAGATCTGTCTCTGGGTAAGGAATTTCCTGACTGATAGGCCGCAGACAGTGAGAATGGGACCTTACTATTCTTCTACTCTAGTATTAAGCACAGGAGCCCCTCAGGGATGCGTGCTAAGTCCCTTTCTCTATTCTCTGTACACATTTGTTTGCACCCCACTGTATAAGTCCAACACAATCATCAAATTTGCGGATGATACAACAGTGGTGGGGCTCATCAGTGAGAACGATGAGACTGCTTATAGGAAAGAAGTACAGGGGTTAATTCAATGGTGTAAAGAAAATAATCTTATGCTTAACACCAAAAAAACCAAAGAACTCATAATTGACTTTAGGAGAAAGAAAAGTGTATTGTTACCATTGCACATAAATGGCGAGGAAGTGGAGAGGGTTGGTAGTTTTAAATACCTGGGCATTTATATCTCGGAGGACCTCTCATGGACTGCAAATGTTAATATGGTTGTGAGGAAGGTGCAGGGGAGGTTGTATTTCCTGAGAATGCTCAGGGGACTGAATCTATCCCAGCACCTACTCCTGTCCTATTATCATAGTACCATCGAGAGTGTCCTAACCTATAGTATATTATCGTGGTATGGGAGCAGCTCTGAAACGGATAAAAAAGCTTTACAGCGAACAATTAAAATTGCCCAGAACGTTATTGGGCTCCGACTACCAACCCTGGATGAGATCTTCACGTCTCGCATCTTGAAGAAGTCACATAATATTCTGAGAGATCCCACCCACCCTGCTCACAACTTCTTTGAACTATTGCCTTCGGGCAGAAGATATAGGACAATGAAAACACGAACCACACGCCTTCTGAATAGTTTCTATCCAAGAGCTCTGATTGCACTAAATAATGATCTCAGGGCCAGTTGCAAGGTTTAGTAAGTAGGGAGTGGAAGGAATGAGATAGGTTTTAGGTTATGTTATGTTTTTAATAGGTCATGCTATATTCTGGATTATGTATGTTTTATAGATTATGTCTAAATAGATGAGAGTTCGGAGATACGTGCAAATGTATATGTGAACCCGGTCTTTGGGTGGGTGTTTGATTTTCGTTGTTGTGTATACTGTGTATATACGGACAATGACAATAAATTTATCTAAATCTAAATCCCATCCAGAGCACACAACTTTGTCATCTGCACTTTTGCTAAAGAGTAGTATGAATGATCTCAAGCTTATGATAAGCTTCTCCAAGTTCTGATATTAAGGACCACCTGTCCCCATATGAATTAACACAGACCCTACAACCATCATCTGAGGCCTTTCTCATGTGCCTGCTCCCCGAGAGGTCCAGAGGGTGATGATACAAGAGCAGGCCTTTTCAGTGACGGATCCCCGTTTCTGGAATGCTTTCCCCAGGGACGTTCGTCTGATGTCTTCATTACATATATTTAGGCACCAGGCAAAAATGTTTCCCTTTAACCAGACGTTTGACTGATTAACTTGCTATGTCTTTTTAAACGTATTTGGGGGAGGGGTTTTATTGGTTTGTTCTAATTTTTATTATGTATTCTGTGTTTTTATGTTGTGAACCGCTGTTGTGCTTTGCAAGAGAGTTGTTGTTCAGCAAAAGTCTGTTGCACATGCACAATCTCGTGTGTTCCATGTAAGGAGATCTGCTGCTCTATTTAAAGTTCAGAAGCTGTGAGAAGGAAACAATGGGTGGGGAAAAGAGGGGGGAACCTTATCAATTAAAGTAAAATAATTAGTTTGGATTCCTCTAGGTTATGAGGCAGAATGAAGTATGCTTAGTCCTATGGGTATTTATTAGTTTTGTTGCAATGGATGGCATTGGATAGAAAAAGTATTTCATTATAAATAGAAGAAATCTGTAATTAAAGCTTCTGGAACTAAATATTTAGGGTGGTTCTGTGTCTGAAAAGCCCTAAGGATTCAGCAGACAATAATACTTTTGTTTCTACATAAGGAATGCCTGTCGTCTCAGTATTATTGTAAAAACAAAAATGTTATGACTATACACTTTTTTATCTCTCATATCTCATCGGCCATCTTTTCTTTCTTCCTCCCTCTGAAATATGATGTTGGTATTTTCTAAGATTATTACTCCGAGTATTTTTATATGCCTAATGTCAACACACATTTTTTCACCTTATATTATCCCTTCTTCATTTGCATTTGGTTTTAAACAGCAGAGGTTTGAATAAAGCACAGTGGAAGGAAAACTGAAAAGAAAAAGTGATGGCTTAAAACCATGGCAAAAGTTTGAGTAGAGTGAGCAGGGGTGAGGAAATGGCAATTTAAAAGAGGGTTGGAGTTGTGCCCATCTCTGCTATTTTCCTTGTTAAAACTGACTTGTCTGGGTTTTCTTAATTTAAAAAAGTTCAGCTTCGCTCCATACCTGCTTTGCTTAAACCTGTGGCATTGTTTAAATCCACAGTTTTCATCTCGGGGTGGCTCTACCCCCAATTTACTTAAACTTGTGTCCCTGTTTGAGTACAACGAGAAGACAGGAACACTGAAAGGGGGAAAGTGACTGTTTTAAACTTCTCCCTCTTCCATTTCTCACCTAGCTCTTGTCAAAGAGATAACAGATGCAAAGCCCTGACATATTCCATGGTACATTCCCACAAATATGTATTTAATTCCTGGTACCACAAAGTTCCAGATTCAGTGTAGCACAGGGGTCAGCAAACTTTTTCAGCAGGGGGTCGGTCCACTGTCCCTCAGACCTTGTGGGGGGCCGGACTATATTTTGAAAAAATAATAATAAACAAATTCCTATGCCCCGCAAACAACCCAGAGATGCATTTTAAATAAAAGCACACATTCTACCCATGTAAAAACACCAGGCAGGCCCCACAAACAACCCAGGGATGCATTTTAAATAAAAGCACACATTCTACTCATGTAAAAACACGCTGATTCCCGGACCGTCTGGGGGCCGGATTTAGAAGGCTATTGGGCTGGATCCGGGCCCCGGGCCTTAGTTGGCCTACCCATGGTGTAGCACGTTAGCAGAGATTGTTGATGAGGAAGTAAGAACTGGTGGTGGTTTGTGAGTGGGGAAAACTTACTGCCCTTTTAAGTTTAGGATGAAAATCAGTTGGCATCCACCTGTTCCTGGTGGTCAAATATTCCACAAAGCTCAGAAGGGTACATGAAGGCCATTTATGGTTTGATGGCGTTGTCTGACAACAAAGAAGCAAATAGCTGTATGGCAAAACTATTTTGGAAGTGACAAGGGAATTGTTGCTGTCAGGATTCTCATTTCTAGCCAAGAACTTCAAAAGAGATTATAACTTGCTCAAAATGCTATGTGGCTAATTCGTGTTAAGTAATTTGTTAAGTAGGAACTGTGTGTATGCGATTTTATCTGTTAGAGATTAAGAAATTCGTTGTTTCCCCACTTCTTACTTCTCTTTTTAAACTCCTAGGCCCTCCAAAAGAAAACAGTCCACCGCCACATCTGTTGACTTCAATGCTGATCCTGATTCTGGTGTTTATAATTCTGATCCTTTTAGCTGGCTATTTCTTCAGGTAAGCAGACATCAGACGCTTAGCTTGGAACTAGTTCTGTCTTGTTTCCATGTGATCTAATGAGGAAATGAAAGTGTGTTGCGTGCAGCTGTGCTGGCTGCACTCACCCACATTAGCGAGGGCAGCGGAGGATGTTACACACACTGTTTCTCTCCACCATCTGAAGCTTTTACAAACGGAAGATGATTAGAAAGAGTTTTTCCAGAATTACATGGTTTGTGAGACAAGCTGCAGTATTATACGTAAACAGGTAACTTATTTATTCACAACAGATCTGCACTATCCCCCTAAATTTATCTTATTATAATTATTAAGGTTCAGGAAACACAGAAAAGCAGTGGTGACTTCAAGTGATAAAAAAATACCGAATGGAATCTTAGAAGAGCAAGGTAAAATATAAATTTGATTTACTTAATATTGAAAATCTTAGGTTTTTTAAAGTGGTAAATATAATGCTGAATGTAAATGTTTGATTACTGAAATGTTTGTTACTGTTAGTTGTTGTTTTTATTTTAAAACTTTCTTTACTTTTTAAAGCAACTTTCGCTTTTGTAGTAATATGCTGCTTACAAGTTTCTATCTATAACAGGGTGTAGGATCCAAGACAAAGACTGGAAATTGAATATATTTATATTTAAAGTCTAGTTAGACTTGGGCCACTTTTTACATATTATAAATGTTAGGTATAGAACCGAGAGATCTTAAGTATACCTTGTCCTAAAATTAGGTTTGAAGAAGGGTATATAAATATTTTAAAGAAATAATTACACAAGAATGTTTTGTGAATGTGAGAAACAGTAGTTTTAAAACATGTGTATCATACCTATTCATTTGTGAAGGAGACAGAAATCACTGTACAACCCAGCTGAGTGAACTGGATGTTTTTATTTCATGTATTTAAAAAAGCCTTGAAACAGAGCCATGAACTGGACTTGCAGAAAGTTGCAGCTATTGAATAATACTTTTGTTTAAAAGTAGTGGCTCTTAAGCATCTTTATCTCTGCCCTAGATCAAAACCAGTGTGATGTTGCTAATACCTATCAATTAGATATTGCATTCCAAGTGTTCAGGGCACTTAAGACTGCAATCCTGTACACACTTACCTGAAGTAAGGTCACATCCTTTAAATCACTTGGCTTTCCCCAAAGAATCATGTGAACTTCAGAGACCTCAGCAAACTGCAGCTCCCAAGATTATTTGGGGGAAGTCATGTGTTTTCAGTGTATGGCGTGAATGTGACCAAGGTCCTACCAAACTTAACAGGACTTGCTTCTGTGTTGCTGTGCTGTGATTGTGCTGTGAGAAACATTCTCTTGGTGTGAAACTACAGTTTGTAACTGGAATTATAGCGGGTTGGTTAAGCAAGTATTTTGCTTTCCAGATATAACACCCCAACACCCGTAGTGTGCCCCTTGCTCACAAAATTTCAAGGCTTAGTTTTTAAAAATAAATAAATAAAATAAAATAAAATATGCGATTATAGTCCATTGTAGCTAAGGAAGGATGGAACATGCCTTACTCCAGGTATGCTGTGTCCCCAATAATACCCCTTCCCCTGTGAATGAAAAGCAAGAGGCAGCCACATGTGACATTTGTGTAGTTTAACTCTCAGTGGCTTGGATCCAGAAACTCGGTGAGCAGAACTAGGGCACTCCTGTGAGTGGAAGGAGGAAGTTACTATTTTGTCCTTTTCCCTGGAACTGCCAGTTCCCACTGAGAATCTGCTCTCAAAGGTTTCAGGCTCTTTGAAACACATGAGATTGCTTGGAGGAATGCAGGAAGAAGGTGAAGCTGGCAAAAATCTCTGCTCCCCCCCCACCTCACCCCCTCCCCGTTCTTCCAGTGGGAGTTTATACTAGGTTACAGTCTCTCTTGTGAATAATAATAATAATAATAATAATAATAATAATAATAATAATAATTTATTATTTATACCCCGCCCATCTGGCTGAGTTTCCCCAGCCACTCTGGGCAGCTTCCAATCGAGTGTTAAAAACAATACAGCATTAAATATTAAAAGCTTCCCTAAACAGGGCTGCCTTCAGATGTCTTTTAAAGATAAGATAGCTGCTTATTTCCTTCACATTCCACAGGGCAGGTGCCACTACCAAGAAGGCCCTCTGTCGTAAGGTCGTAAGAACAGCCTTTCAGAATCAGGCCAAACGCCCATCTAGTCCAGCATCCTGGGCTCACGGGGGTCAAGCAGAAGCCTATAGGAAGTTCACAAGCTGGATGTAACAGCATGTCCCCCATTTTTTATTCCCAGCAGCCTTGCATTCAGAGGCATACTGAGGGCAACTCGGGCTTCAACCCGTCATTCTTTCAATAGTCCTGTATTGTAAATTTCCATTTCATGGGCAAGGGGCTATGAGCTTGCCCAGGCGCAGCTGGTTTATAGCTGAGTTTAATCCTTAAACTGGTTGGCTAGACTCACAATTTACATTACTGACCACTGAGCTGCACCTGATTTTATGTATAAATAAATACAAATACATTAATAGAAATACAGTGGTACCTCGGCTTACGAACTTAATCCGTTCTGGAAGTCGTTCTTAAATCAAAACTGTTCTTAAACCGAGGCGCGCTTTCCCTAATGAGGCCTCCCACCACTGATGCCCTTCCACCGTTCGGATTCCGTTCTTAGACTGAGGTAAAGTTCTCAAACCAAGACACTATTTTCGGTTTTGCGGAGTTTGTAAACCAAATTGTTCTTAAACCGGACTGTTCTTAAACCGAGGTATAGGCATAGTAAGTGTTACACAAGAATACACCATCCAGCTGTTATAGCAGACCTATAGCAGAAACATATAATAAGGAAACAAAAAGAGGGGGAATCATAGAATTGTTGGAAGGGACCCCAAGGGTCATATAGTCCAACCCCCTGTCATGCAGGAATCACAGCTAAATTGTTTCATGCCTTTTCTTCATTACAGCTTGTATTAATGCTCATTTTTTCAAATGCTGTGCGTATTTTTACAAAACCAATATATACGGCAGTCGTCTGGAGAATTAAATGTCTTTTATTGTGTACGTATTTATTTAACACATAGTCCTGCTTTCCTCCAGTGAGCCCAATGTGATATATGTTGTTCTCCCCTTCCCAATTTATCCTCCCCCAAACCTGTGATGTAGGCTAGGCTGAGAGAGATGGTGGCTGGCTCCGAGGTTACATAGTGAGCTTCATGGCTGAGTGGGGATTTGACCCCTGGTCTTCCAGGTTCTACTCCAATGCTCTAACCACTACAACATATTGAAAGCGTTAAAAATGAATGACACAATAGTCAGCTTGTCAGATTCAGCAGAATAAATATTGGTGGGTGTTTCTAGATGTGGGGCTTCCCTTCAGAAGAGCTCATTGTGAAATTGAGCTCATTCAGCTATGAGTTCAGAATTACTAAACTGAAGCATCTAAACTGTTCAGATGTGTGATTCCCTTCCCTTCAGTCCCTCCCATCCCAGAAAGGAACCCCCCCCCCTTTTTTTTTTTTTGCTTTGGCACTAATATTCCTGCTATGGGATATTTTTTTCCTTTCTTTCTTCTTAGAACTTATAGCCCACCCAGCACCAAATGATCTGAAGTCAGGTGATACAACATAGTTAAAACAAGTACAATTTACCATATTTTTCTGTATATAAGACTAGGTTTTTCCCCTTTAAAATGTCAAAAATTAGGGGGTGTCTTATACACGGATACATCTTTCCCCATTTTCTTAAATCTGAGTCCTCCAAAATTCCGTCTTATAGATGGAACAATACGGTACATTAAAATTATAAAATAAAACCACAAAGTAACAAACCAGCAGCTTCTACTGACAAACTTCTCTTTCAACAGTGTCTCATCCTTTTCCCCGCTGTTATTGTGAGGCTTTTGTTTTCATCAGCTCCCCTTTGTATGCTTTTATGCCTAGTGTTTACTGTTTGATTTATTTATTTTTACTTGTGTAAAGTATGGTAAGTGTTTCCATTTTGGAATTGTAAAGGTTTGCTCTGTATTTTAAGAGGATTAAAGGTACATCCCTCCTCTCAGCTAAATACTCCATTGATATTCACTGTTAATTATGAGCATGCTGGCTAAAAACGTAGTGAGATCCCCCCCCCCCCGCTGTGTTTCAAGTCAAATTTGCACAGTACAGTATTGTACACATTGCTTGAGTTTGATGTGTTTCTATTCCACCCACTGTCTGTCCCCAATTTCCCAGTCTCCCCACCCACCACAGCTCCTATTGGTGAAGCTTTCATCCACCCCAACCCCCTCCCAAATCATCATCTTAGGAACACACCTGAGAGTTGAAGATTAAATTCTTCCTTAGCATTACTAGACTCTTTTTACACATTATCTTTTTAAAAGCCAGCACCCATCTTCTTCTTTTGGTGAGCAGGGGATTCTAAATGAACATTTGAACTGCAGTGTCATTATTCATACCATATGTAATAATATATATTATGTTGGCATTCTATCCAGCAGAACAACAGATGCTTCTCAGAAGGTCTCCTTCTGGCCCAAA
This sequence comes from Podarcis bocagei, assembly GCF_964188305.1. Classification (NCBI taxonomy): domain Eukaryota; kingdom Metazoa; phylum Chordata; class Lepidosauria; order Squamata; family Lacertidae; genus Podarcis; species Podarcis bocagei. The sequence goes on from NC_138131.1 coordinate 82,540,863, forward strand.
AAAGTATTTTCCTATTCCAGTGGAACATCTGGAACATGAAATACGGATAAGAGCAGCTGATGATGGAAAGTTGTTTCGGGAGGAATTTAATGTACGTCTTCATATTTTGTATTTAATGTTGCGTTTTCTTCAAAGACACAGCAAGTACAGGTAACAAATTGTGTGTAATACTTTTATTTTATTTTTTATATCCTGCTAATCTGCCTGGGCTCCCCCTGCTACTCTTCCTCTAAAAGAAGAAAAGGTGTAGGACCTCATGTTTAAAATTTACATGTGTGCATCAGTTGGCATTTGTTTCAGGCTAAGGTATGGGCCTGTACTATGTAAACCTTACCATCTTTCCTTTTTGATACCGTGCCATTTAGAAACATTAAAAATCTTGCTGAGGCATGACCAGGTTTGCCAGTGAAGCCATGTAGGGGGCTGGCCTTGTATTCTATTTACAATCCATGATGTGCCTGAACTCAAAATGGCTCTTCATTCTCAGCTCCTGTGTGCTTAACTATGTTTCCTTTTATCAACTTATCTCATACAAAATAATCCTGAAGAGGAATATAGTGCCAATAAAAAAACACAATAGAGTTATACAGTCCAGCTGTCAATAAACAACAAAGCAGGAAAGAACACATAGGTAGTTAAAACACCTGTTTGCAAAGTGCAGCATTCAACCAAAAGGCTGGGTGAATAAGTAGGTCTTCCGTTCACACTGATAGTTTATAAGGCTCCTTGCCAGCTATATTGGGGGATGGGAGGAGTTCTGCAGGGTGCCTCTATTGAGCAAACACCATCATAGTTTTACTCCACCTGGCTGGTTCAGGTTCAGGGCAGCTTTGCTTCCAGTCTGCCCATCCTGACTGGTCATTCAGCCACCCCTCCAGGTTCTCATGTGCCAAGTTCCTGTACATCATTTCCAGCACACACAGAGCCACTGTGCTACAGCATAAACAATTAAGGGCCTTGGCAATTCTCTCCTGTAGAAATACTGAAGAAGGGGGAAAGGCAGAAAAAGCAATGTCATTTCATAGTGGTGTTCATATTCTCCAAACCTAGGGAGTTTCTCCCAATACTTACATATCTGAGCGACATTCTGTCCCGTGTGCCACAACTTTCCGAAATCCTATCTCCTATCAAACATTCTGACCTTTGCCTTAAAAGCTATGGAGTTTCCCACTCCACAGTGCCTTGTTGCAAGAAATGGGGATTAGCAACTAGTTATTGTGGAGAAAAGAGATAAATAATCACCAAGCTATCCCACAACTCAGAATAGCGTGCAGGCATATGGGTAGGTGCCGAAAATCCGTGAATCTTGCTGAGGCCTGAATTGTGGTAGCAACTGTGCATCATTGTGCTGTTATTTGCCGCTTTGCGAATGGGATGTGGAGAGAACTGAAGCTTCTCAGATACCTAGGGAAATCTACAGCTTTCCCCTTCGAATCAGTGACCTGTGATATCCTGACCTTCCTACCGATTAAAAAATATATGACAATTTTGAGGAAGCAGAGGCATGTTGTTAATCTGAGCACAACCCAGAGAGGAGTGTATGTTGCTACTCAGGAACCTTTCCCCCAAGTTCTGGCTCCCTATTAGCAGTAGTCCCTAAATATCTGCTTTTAATGGTGCTGAAGGTTTCTTGTAAATACGATCCTCACCTCGTTCAGTAAAGCAGGCTTGCTCTTTCGTTTCCTGCTACATTGTGGTTGCATACAGCAAGGCTTTCTTTTTCCTGGCTGCTCGCTCACTAGCAGAAAGGAACATACTATGTTGGGTTTGCTCTCTGACCTCATATGAACAGTTCTGTGAAGCTGAACTTACTCCTTACATCAGGTCTCATAGATGCAGCCATGGCAATGAAGGAACAGCATTAGTTTAGATTTGAGTTCATCTAAGTGAAAAAGCAAATGCCAATTAAACCGTCTCTGTTATGCAGCAGTGCTATAATATAGGAGGAGGCTATAATTGTCAGGATTGCATGTCAGCAGTTTTTATTATGATTATATGCTTAAAATGTGCCTTTTTAAAAGTAATAGTGCATCTCTGTCAATTAAATGTTTTATCTTTGCATGTCTATAAATAAATAAATCATAAATAATAATAATTAAATACATCCTGATGCCTTGGCACAGTGTGGATCTCCTAAATATATTAGGTGATTTCATAGTAAAAAAAACTTCTCCTTCACTAATTATGTTTATTACTTTCTAATGGTAATTTACCCTGCCTCCAAAATGGAAGAATGTACCAATGTACCTATTTTAAATGTAGTAATGCAAACTACATGAAACCCTATTTTAAAACACGGAAGTCCTGGTCCGGATAGAGTGATGTATAACAAGGTGTTGCATGTTACTACTGGCTTGAGAGAGAGTGTATTTATTCCTACTAGGATTGAATGATTTGACTCCAAGGATATATTGTGGTACAGGTGTGCACACTTTCCAGTGCAGCTGGAAATCTGTCCATAGAAGCATGCCTCCAGGTGCATTTCTGCCCTAATTGATTGGGACATGAACCTAGTGAATATCAACGCTGCCTTCTGGCATTGATGGTCAGATGGTATGTTATGTATTTGATGGGCATGTCTAAGGCGCAAACTACATGTGTCACTTAAATTGTAAGTGAGTGCAAGTTTTCTTCCACAAATTACAAGCACAAGGTCCTGGTGTGGATTTGGAACCTGGATTTCTATGCAGACATATCTTCTTTAAAAACTTTAAAAGTTTATAGTCATTATAGTTTCTAATGAGCATTTATATGTGGATTGAAATAGATTTCTAAAAACATAGCACATTAAGTTAATCACATCACACACACACTTTGATTGTCCTATTGCCTTGCATATTTTGAACTTCTTATTTTGGATTCACATGACTGGGATTTTGAGTCCTTCATCCATACTCGATAATCTCGTTCATTTTCAATGTTTATGCTTCAGTTCTTAATGGCATGGTCACTACATGAGTCATTTTGAGATTGTTATTTCAAGTTGCCAGTGCAAACAACAAACACACATCTTTCTTTGAAACTGGAACTTATTCCTGGGGTTGATGGATTCAAAGAATTTTGTTAACCTTTTCATGTGGGCATTATTGAGCTCCATGGGATACAACTGTTTTACTTAAACCATCTCCTCTATGTAACTACTCACTATAGTATGCTGTTTTGAACTGACACTACATATTTTTCCTGTAGTCATTACCTCCTGGATATATGCAAGGAACACTTGAGATGGCAAATAAAGAGGAAAACAGAGAAAAGAACAGATATCCCAACATACTACCTTGTAAGTATTAATGATTTGTTGATTTATTATAAATAATAAGGTTTATATTAGGAAGGACCAAATTCTTATTAAAGTAATAGTGTTTTCCATGCAAGTACCCATCTTAATTTGTTGCAGAAAGAAACAACTGTATTGTGGCATCTAAAGGCTACAAGCTTTAGCCCTAGCTTTTATCGACTAGAGTCTCCTTCAACAGATCCATGCATTGGTACTATTCTCAGTTGGCAGATACAAATGCGCATGGATAAAGTGAAAAATAGTAAACATTTCGGCCAAATGACCAAGATGTACAGTGACTGTTGTGTGTTAAGCTTAAACGTATTTACAGTGGAGACCTGTCCCATTTTGCTACCTGAGGCAAAACAGGAATTGCCTCCTCTCCCCCTCCTCCACTTCCGCCATCACCACTCCCACCTCTCACCAAACTTGGTGGAAGCCAGGGCACTCCTCAAAGTGTTGCCACTTGCTTGGCAATGTCACATGCCAGAACACCTCCCTATTGGCGGCACAAGCAGGCGGACGGAGCTCTTGCACTTCTGCCACCTGAGGTGGACTCTTCACCCCCATCATGGGTGGGCTCTGTATATTTAAGATAATCACATTGACAATTCACAACACTGATAACATGGTTTTTTCTAACCTTTGCTAAACATATATAACTGGGGAGGTAACCATTATGGTTTGATTATGGTCTAAATAAATGGACTCAAACTTCCTGAGTTCTCCTTCAGCTTTGTCCTTGTTGGTAGGTGATACCAGGATGACAATCGTTGCTTTGATTTCTTTCTTGCCCTTCATCATAAGGCCTCAGATGACCTGCAGCAATTTAAAAGTACAATATTAAAATCAATTTAAAATAAATTACAGTCAAGAGAATAGGGTGACTGCACATGAATGAATGAGTTCCTGTTGGTGTTTATCTGATGCCATTAGGTCCTGTAACAGTTTTGCCTGAGTGCATTTGGGGACAGAGCTGGTATCAGGGTTTGTAGCAGTGCCCTGTCCCAGGGCTTCTGTCTCTCCGTTAGGCTGGGTCACCTTTTTACACGAGGGGCTGAATGTAAACAAGGGAAGGCCTGTCACCCCAGGCCTGTGAGAGAGAAATATAATTGTTTAGGATGGCTGTACATCACTGATGATACATTGGCATGGTTTTAGCTGGTTGCTGCTGGAGGCAACAGTAATAGCATCAGCCATATTAAGGCTGTTCATATGCTGATCCCGGACAAGTATCACTTCTAACCTGCCCTTCTTCTGTCTGCGTAAGACAAACAGGTCAGTCTCTACATGAAAATTATAAATGGACAAATATTTGACAATAGAAATGGCTGCATTCCGAAACAGTGAGATGGTATTTTAGTCTTAGATGAAAACTTAATGTTAATATTCTTTGAGAAAGGAACTTTAAAAGTGGACCGCGGAGTAAAACTGCTGAAGTAGAATTCATCAGTAAATTTGATTTTGTTTCATGGTCTCATTAATGGTTTTTGTTTTGTTTTGTGTTTATTATGTATTCTCATTTTGCATTTTTGTGTTGTGAACTGTCCTGGGATACTCGGATGAAGGGTGGTATACAAATTTAATAAATCAAATGGTGTCGCTATTGGCTTAAGGTATTCATCAGGCAGAATAATGTTTTTAGAGTTTGTTTTGTTGCTGAGAAGAAAACAATGTGTTTCAGAAGGTTGTCAGCACTGTATCTATATTTGCCAAAGGAGCTTCTAATTGTGTATGTTTGTTCTTTACAGACGACCATTCCAGGGTAGTTTTAACGCAAATAGGTGGACTTCAGTGTTCAGATTACATCAATGCTTCATATATAGATGTAAGTGAATAGATTTCTTTTTAAATTACTTTTTAAATTTGTTAAGCAAGCAGCACATTGACAGTTTTGAAATTCATATTGTAAGAGCGTAAGTTTAAAAGACAACTGTGTACATTTTTTCCCCTCCAGGGCTACAAGGAAAAGAATAAATTTATAGCAGCTCAAGGTATCTCCATTACAGTGGTGCCTCGCAAGACGAAATTAATTCGTTCCGCAATTCTCTTCGTCTTGCGGTTTTTTCGTCTTGCGATGCACGGTTTCCCATAGGAATGCATTGAAAATCAATTAATGCGTTCCTAGGGAAACCGACTTCAGACCAGGTCCGGGGACAGTCTGTCCCCGGACCTCTTCTGAAGGCTGGGGGGGGGGGGACAAGGGCTTTTCTTCCCACCCCCAGCATTTTAAAAAACCCCGGGACAGCGGAGGACTTCTCCGCTGTCCGGGGCGATCTTAAAATGCTGGCGGGCGGCATTTTAAAATCGCCCCGGGACAGCGGAGGACTTCTCCGCTGTCCGGGGCGATTTAAAAGCCCCTGGGAAGGCAGGCAGGGGGGACAAAGACTTTTGCCCCCCGCAAGCCTTCAGAAGAGGTCCTGGACCTCTTCTGAAGGCTGGCGGGGGCGAAAGTCTTTGCTCCCCCCGCCTGCCTTCAAAAGCTGTCCGGCCAAGGCTTCGCGGACCTCTGCCGGCATGCCGAAGCCTGCGCGCGCTGACATTAGCGCGCGCAGGCTTTGCGGAGCGCTCCGCCAGCAGCGGCACCGCTGCCGCTGCTGGCGGAGACTTGCCCGCAGGCGGAAGCCTGCGCGCGCTAATGTCAGCGCGTGCAGGCTTCGCGGAGCGCTCCGCCAGCAGCGGCACCGCTGCCGCTGCTGGCGGAGACTTGCCCGCAAGCCGAAGCCTGCGCGCGCTAATGTCAGCGCGTGCAGGCTTTGCGGAGCGCTCCGCTGGCAGCGGCACCGCTGCCGCTGCCGGCGGAGACTTGCCCGCATGCCGAAGCCTGCGCGCGCTGACATTAGCCCGCGCAGGCTTCGCGGAGTGCTCCGCCAACAGCGGCAGCGGTGCCGCTGCTGGCGGAGACTTGCCGGCATGCCTCTCCTGCCTTCAAAAGCCGTCCGGGATAGCGGGAAGCGCTTCCCTGCTATCCCGGACTGCTTTTAAAATGCTGGCGCTGGGGAGCAAAGCCTTTCGGCCCCCGCCAGCCTTCCTGGACCTCTTCTGAAGGGGGGGGAAGGCTTTGCTCCCCACCGCTAGCATTTAAAAGAGGTCCCTGGAGATTTCCCTATGGGCTTTCGTCTTGCGAAGCAAGCCCATAGAGAAATTCGTTTTGCGAAGCGCCTCCAAAACGGAAAACCCTTTCGTCTAGCGGGTTTTCCGTCTTGCGAGGCGTTCGTCTTGCGGGGTACCACTGTATTTCATCCATTTCTCTTTTTAAATGTTTTGCTTTAAACATCTGCATGTACAAAGCAATTTCAGCAAATGTGTTCTTCAGAATTTACCCTTATGCTTAGGCAGTCAGATTTTAAAGAGCTTTTTGAATACAGCTTTGGCTTTATACCCCACTCTGCATGTTCACACATTCCTTAGAGAAAAGGGAGGGTAGGTGAGTAGCCCTGCTCCAGGCATTTAGCCTTGGACTGTTTCTATGCCATCCATTGCAGCTGGCATGCTAACTCAGAACTCAGAACCCAGACTTGAAGGATGGGCTGCTCAAGACATGGACTAAGCACTTAGTGCAATTTCATCCATTTCTCCAAATTACATCAACAGGCAGCCAGGCCCAAGGCTGAGCCCTATATAGCACATCGGGAAAAGGTGTGAGCAGCCAGGCAACAGTAGTGAGAAATTAACCACCACTTTGCCAACCTTCCACATGAGGAATTACATCTTCTACAAAGTCCCTGCCTTGTCCCGTCTCCGCCCATCTCCTGCTGGTGCTCCAGTTGTGTGAGAAGTTGCCATCTAGAAGCACCCCAAGTCAAAATGAAAGGGAGATTTTGGACAATGAAAGATAGCATGGTCACAATGACATCATTCCTCTTATGTAATATCTCTATTTTGTGAGAAATGCTATTTTTTAATAAGCTGCATTAAGATGCATAGCTCCGCTTTAAACATACAGTAAATATGGGAAGCACATGGATTTGTTATCAGACCATTTCCATCTAATGAAAGTGCAGCCTTGTCCTCTATGAAGTTACCCATTACATCATATTTGGAGGCCCTACACTGAGTGCCCTATCTTCTGAGATTAGACAGGACCTTTGCTGCCTCTTTGGATAGCCTGTCTACATTTGTATGCATGACACATATGCTAGCATTATTTAGGTGCTAGATGAAGACAGATTTATTTGCCTGGGCTTTTGTTTGACAATTTTGCTTCTGGGCAGCATTGCTACTGCTTTAGTATTTATTGTGGAATTATTTGGTTGGTTTTAAATCTTGTGAACTGCTTTGAACATTATTATCGATGAGATATTTTTAAATAAAGGAAATAAATATTTTTACCCTTTTCCTTTTTAACAGTACAGTAGTATTGTTTGTGGTCATCATAGTTTTTGATTAAATAGCTGTGTTGTATGTGTAGGCCCTAAACAAGACACTGTAAATGATTTCTGGAGGATGATATGGGAACAAAAGTCTGCAACTATTGTCATGTTAACAAATGTGAAAGAGAGAAAAGAGGTAGGACACATTTTGAAAATATTTCCCCTCATACTGTTTGGAGTTTTCCCATAACTCACAAGACTGTTACTAATGTTACCACTTCCTGTTCCGAGTTTTTTAATAAGTCTGGGGTTTCTGACACAATCGCTGCAGCATGCTGGCTTAACTAAACTTTCTTTACTTCTGAGCAAATAATTGGTGACTAACTGAGAAACTTAATGGTGTCTGTGTGTCATTTCTGAATCATGTTTTCAGTCAAATGTGAATGTTCGGGCTTTAGCCCTGGTTTATGGCAGTTGTGAATTACCTTTAGAGATACAGTCATACCTCGGGTTACAGACGCTTCAAGTTGCGTTTTTTCGGGTTGCAGACCGCCGAAACCCAGAAGCACTGAAACGGGTTACTTCTGGGTTTCAGTGGTCGCGCATGTGCAGAAGTGCTAATTCACGCTTTGCGCATGCGCAGAAGCTCCGAATTGCAACTCGCGTGCGCAGACGCGTCACTGCGGGTTGCAAACGTGCATCCCGCACAGATCACATTCACAACCCGAGCGTCCACTGCACATAGTTTTCATTGGTAGGAAAATATGTATTATTTATTCTGCATCTATTTTCCACCTGGGAATATACACTTGCATAGGGTTAGGAAAACGTCTTTTAAGATAGTAATTTGTGTAAGAAGTCAAGAAGAGGCTGCTGGATCAGGCCAATGGCCCATCTAGCATCCTGTTCCCACAGTGGCCAGTCAGATGCCTGTGGGAAACCTTCAAGCAGGACTTGAACGCAAGAACACTCTTCCCTCCTGCAATTTCCAGCAACTGGTATTCAGAAACATTACTGCCTCCAGTGTTGTGGGCACAGCATAGTTATTATGACTAGTAGCCATGTGTTGTGGGGGGCAGGAATGGCTGAGAATTGTTTGACTGCATTTTTCTCTTCCCTAATCCACTGCCAAATTTCGTTATCTTTCCTGGAATGCTAGATGGACTTTCAGGCTCCAGCTTACCTTCCAGCCCAATTACTAGTTCCTAGAATAAAACTGATTTCATAAAATACAATATGAAATTTCCCAGCACATCTGCAGCAGGGTAGAAGATGATGGCTGGAGCGTATTCGTGTGCATATTCATTTCCTGTTGTGCTTTTTAGGTAGCTAATTAAAAGTGAATAAGGTGTGTTTGGAAAGCAGAAAATTATAATAGTAATAATTTTTAAATTTATATCCCACTCTTCCTCCCAAAGAGCCCAAGGTGGCAAACCCAAGCAGTAAGACAAGAAAAACATCTAAAGGCAATTCCAATACAGATGCTAACAAAATAAATATATCTCGGTCACTGAGAAGCATGCAACTTTTATTGCTCAAGGATGACCTCTCCTGGCATTCATAGAGAAATGTTGACAGAGTTCTCAACAATTCTCTCATTGTATGCAGTATAGATTTTTAAAAGAATGTCATGTAACCATTGGCTACAAATGGCTCTGGATTGAAATTATTGCATCCTGCAACCTGGAGAAACGGGCTTTTAGAAATCATAGGGGGGTGAAGTCATACCTTAATGAATTTTTGGTCCTATTATATTTCATAACTCACTATTAATATAGTTAGGCGGTGTCAGTTTCAGTTTTAGAATTTTAAAAAGCATACTTTAAATAGACTCAAAATAATTGTACAGCTTTATAGTACAGCTCAGTTATTTGAGGGGCATATATTGCAGCTTGAAGTGACTGTGTGTGTTCTTTACATTTGCACAGGACAAGTGTTTCCAGTACTGGCCTGATCAGGGATGCTGGACTTATGGAAACATCCGAGTTTCTGTGGAGGACTGTATAGTTCTTGTGGATTATACTATTCGGAAGTTTTGTATTCAGTCAGTAAGTTATAGACCCCATTTAATATTTCTCATAACTGGAAAACATTCCTGATCTATTTTTAACCTCTAAAATACGTACTTGGAATTGTCTGTTTTTGTTGAGTGAAAACTGTTTTTGTCAGATGAAAACTTAGCTCTACTCAATACTTACATTTTATTAAACTGTGCCCGAAGTGAGATTTCATTTGGCATTCTGCATGTAGTTTTTGTTTTCATGTTGCCATTAAACACCGAAGGCTCTAGTAGCTCTCTGTTCTCTGAAGCTTCTTTTGGGAGCGAAGTGTCTCTAGCTCCAATTGGGGTAAATCGTTCCCCATCCACTTGCCAGTCTCAGGCCAGGGGTGCTTACAGGTTAAGGTGTCCCCACAATAACTCTTGCTGAAAGAAGGGGAAATGTGGGTGCATGAATACTAAGTTCTAAGTGAGCACAACATGCAAGGTCATGGAATATGCTTATGACTTGCAGTTTCTATGCTTTTTGCTGGCAGCTGAGTGACTCTGTAATTCTCTTTATATACTGAACATTTTAAATTAATTCTTAGTCTAGGCTGCTATTGCTGATGTCTGAAGAGGGAGGGATCGGTCACACTAACTGGATTGTTTGCTGATTTTAGCCAAAGAAATCAATGGTCATACTCATATTCTGTTTCTGGCTCTCTAGCAGGTTTCTGATGGCTGCAAAGCTCCCAGGCTTGTGACACAGCTTCATTTCACCAGCTGGCCTGATTTTGGAGTGCCTTTCACACCTATTGGAATGCTCAAATTCCTAAAGAAAGTAAAATCATTGAATCCTGCACATGCTGGACCAATTGTGGTTCACTGCAGGTATGTGTATGTATAAATATGCAGGTACACACACATACCCATGAAAACTTACCTTGGGGTGGCCTAACAGGAAGTGGGCAAAATCAATTTTTGCGTGCTTAAGCAACAAGTGTCTCCTTAATGTGGGCTTTTCCTACTAGGGTCTCTGAGAAAAAGCAGAACAAGCCAACATCAGAACTAGTATCAGGAAACTGGCTTCTTCTTGATGATGATTATTATCCGTATTGTATCACCTGTGAAAAAAAAGCAAAGGTTTCTCCTTAGTTATTCATCAGCAGGGATTAATTTGTCCCCTTTTCCATTTTGAGAGACGGACCATTTGTTGTGACTTATGCCAAGATAAGCTTGTGCAAATCTCCCTTCAGGAATCTTTTTTACAATTTTAAAAATAGCCCATCGTTCAAAACTTTACTATCAGCATAAATATATTCATAAAGTACCAGCAGTTTTCTAGGTTAAGAAAACAATACAGTCACTGCCGCAAGCTTAGATATGGCACAGAAGTGAAAAAGGATAGCGATGGAACAGGAAAAGGAACAAGCTCTTTGTAGTAATGTAGTTGTATTCTTAGCAGTCTATGTAGCTACCAGTACCATGAAGGAGGTAGGGGAAGGCAGTTTGAGTCTGATGGAGGAGGAAGCATGGGTGATTCATGCATTCTTAAAACACACTTGAAAGTAATCAACGCCCAATCAAAATATAAAAATGCTCTTTGTACAACTTGTACCAGGATGCTTAGAAGAAGTGGTATCGCTGATAAACTTTTTTGTGTGTATATATAATAAATGGGAAAGGGTCTAAGGAAATAAGTTATGATTTAGAAAGCTGGAATATGACATCACAAGAACAACAAACCGAAATAAAATAATAGGATACCAGAGGAACATTTATGCCTAGCACAGGATGCCAGGCCCTTTTCCTCTGAAAGGAAGGCTGAAAATCATTTGAGTTATCATTAATCAGAAGCAACCATGCTCCCTCTAGTGGTTGTGCTATTAAACACTAGGCCAGTGTTTCCCAACCGGTGTTCAGCGGCACACTAGTGTGCCGCGAGACGTTGCCTGGTGTGCCGTGGGAGGGAGGCGGGCGAGTCGGGCGGCGAGAGGCGGGGCGGCGGCGGCGAGGAGAGGCCGCCCAGCGCGGGGCTCTCGCCGTCTGCCTGCCTGGCTGCCTGCGTGGCGCTGACGTCACGGGGCTGTAACGTGCCCCACATAGGCACACGCGGGGCGGCGAGCGAGCGAGCTCCCACATCCCATCGCCGCTCGCTTCGGCCGGCCTACTGGGCTGTCGCAGGCGGAAGGCCTGCGCATGCGCGATGTTTTCGCGCCTTCGGGATTCCCTTCACGCCTTCCTCCTCCCGGGTCCTTGAGAGCGCGGGAAGCGGCAGCGCGAGACCGGCCGTTGAGCCTGGCAGGTATTGCGCTTGCCAAGGCAGTCATGCAGATCATCCTTTATTATCCTTTTTAAAAGTTGCATGTGGGATTGTGGCATTGTGCAAAATGCATGAATAAATCTTTCATGGAAATGGGCAGTGACACAAATCCGTAGTCATCCAGGAGGTTCTGTAAAGCAGGCAGCAGTTGGGCTTGTTTGGGCGGACAGTCTCTTCCCATACTATGAAAGAAAATGGATAGTCAGCACAAGGAAAGCCAAGGCCAGGTGAAATAAGGATCACCTGGGAAATACAGAGAACTGGACTATCAGGAAATTATTGAAATCCTAATCACAAAGAGTTTGAACAGTGTCCCACATAACCTTTGTGGAGCTTTAAATAGATTTTATTTTATTTTATTTTATTTTATTTATTGCAATGCATTGCATTGCAAACCACTCTGTGGGTATTTCTTTATCCCGAAAGGCAGCCTAAATACTTTAATAAATAATAAATCAATTCATTATAAATGAAATTGAATTTAGATTCACAGTATAAGCACAATTTAAATCAGACTCATGCCAGCTACATTACTGCCCTGGAGATGTTTGGGTTGAAAGGCTGAATACTAATTCAATTAACAACGCCAACAACAACCTTTTTACAGGCATATGTCAAGGGCTCAGCACCTCCTTTTAAGTATTTGAATCTGTTACGTTTACATGGATATTTCCCCAGCTTCTAATAACATTTGCTCTCTTCTCTCATAGGATTTTCTCATAGGATTTACTTTCTTTGTGTTTATTTGATTCCTATTAAAGAGAATTACTTTATATATAGTCAATATAGGCGCAGAGTTAATTTTTTAAACATTTTCTAATGGTGGTGTGCCTCGAGATTTTTTTCATGAAACAAGTGTGCCTTTGCCCAAAAAAGGTTGGGAAACACTGCACTAGGACAGTATTTTAGCATTTCACAGTAAATCAATACTGTACATTTTTATATCTAATGTTCATATTGGTGTCAAAATGGTATTTTAGAATTCAATTCAGTATACAGTGTTACCTCAGAAGTCGAACAGAATTGTTCTGGAAGTCCGTTTGACTTCCAAAACGTTTGGAAACCAAGGCACGGCTTCCGATTGGCTGCAGAAAGTGCCTGCAGCCAATCGGAAGCCGCGTCAGATGTTCGGGTTCCAAAGACCGTTCACAAACCGGAACACTCACTTCCAGGTTTGCAGCGTTTGGAAGCCAAAACATTCGACTCGCAAGGCATTCGGGATCCTAGGTAAGACTGTATTTAGCTCTTTATAAGGCCAGCATAGTTGCTAGTTAAAAATAAAAGGTGAGTCTCAAGTTCAAGATCCTAAAGTAGTTAACTTGAGGATGTGCAAAGTGTGTCTTAAAGTGAAAAGAGTGGGTGGAGGAGGGAGCCCTTGTCTTACCTCCTGATTTCCCCTCCTTAGCCCATCCCATGGGATAATTTTCCACACAGATACCGAAGTGAGTCCAGCTGCTAGAAGAACAGCAGCTGAAGGATGGCTCTACGTGGAAGAGCAGAAAGCAGCAGGGAGGTTTCAGTAGCCCCTGCCTACGCAGCCGTTTTGTCACTGTAAATTGTACTACAATATGTGTGATCGCAGCACACTTGCAATTAAAGGCACAGTGAACCCCACATTATGTAATTTGGCCATAAGCAGCAGGAAGTAGATTCAATATTACTTATGGGTATGGTCCAATGGTTACTTGAATCTGAGCTACTTTGGGTTTCTATCCCAACTTAGATTTATTTATGTTCATTCAGACTTCTTGCTGTGAGTCAATGCGAAGTAGCCCTGGACAAAGAATGAAACCCTGTTGCCTTGGGACCTTTGCAAAAAGACTGTCTCACAACTGGGCAGGATTCCCAGTACGTTTCCGAGCACAATTCAAAGTGTTGGTGCTGACCTTTAAAGCCCTAAACGGCCTTGGCCCAGTATACCTGAAGGAGCGTCTCCACCCCCATCATTCTACCCGGATACTGAGGTCCACCACTGAGGGCCTTCTGGCGGTTCCCTCATTGTGAGAAGCCAAGTTACAGGGAACCAGGCAGAGGGCCTTCTCGGTAGTGGCACCCTCCCTGTGGAATACCCTCCCACCAGATGTCAAAGAGAACAACAACTACCATACTTTTAGAAGACATCTGAAGGCAGCCTTGTTTAGGGAAGCTTTTAATGTTTGATGTATTACAGTATTTTAATATTTTTTGGAAGCCGCCCAGCCAGATGGGCAGGGTATAAATAATAAATTATTGTTATTGTTATTGTTATTATTCCAGGTTGCGAGAAAGCCTTTGAGCATGCAGCCATATTTGCAAAGGACCCATACATGTTTTTTACATAAACACGGAGGGTGGGATTGCTTGGCGATCCCTACTCCTGTGTTGTTAAGACGGAAGCATTGCCTAAATAGGGGGTCCTGTCTCACAATAAACTAAATGCAGGAGATGTTGATACTGCCACTAAACGTAGTGGAGAGAGTCTGCTCTGACCTGTCATAGTGCTTGCAATATAAGTAAGGAAGACAAAGAAAATCAGAAATATTGGGAGTAAGACTTCAGAAGAAGGATTGCCAAGTCCAAAAAAGTTACTGCAATATGTTTCATCATTTTCCTCCTAATTCCTGTTGCGTTTCCTTTCTTCTTAAGTGCTGGTGTGGGTCGTACAGGCACATTCATAGTAATCGATGCTATGATTGACATGATGCATGTCGAGCAAAAAGTTGACGTTTTTGAGTTTGTGGCAAGAATCCGCAATCAACGCCAACAAATGGTTCAGACCGATGTAAGTAAATAAAATACACCTTATGTCAAATTTATCAATCTTTTCAGCTTAAAAGATGACAGAATGACTCAGCCAATTGGAGGGAGGTGTTGGCCAACATTTTCTGCCCTCACCCATGAAAAACATTACACCTTTTGTCACTTGTGAGTAGGAGCAGGAAAATGTTTGCACCCTGGGAATTCACCTGTGCTCCCTTACCAAAAAAGAAGTACTTCTTTCCTGTCTTGATCTGCTGTTCCTTTAATACTAAATCAGCTTTGCTTGTCCTCAGTGACATTGTCACTTGGCTAATCATGGTTGGCTATGTGATGACATCCAATCCAATCCAAATCTTTATTATGGTCATAGACCAGCATCTAGTTCATCTATGTAATGACATCATTATTCCAAAGCAGACAAGACCTATTTTTTAAAAAAGTGTGCCAAAGCAGCAGCCAATTAGAGCAACAAATTGTGGGGCCAGGGATAGTGGAAATTAAGGCAGATAGTGGAAGTTCTCCACAGCGAACTCAGTCAATCCACAGGGGTCAACTCGCCATCCAGGGATCAGCCGCACAATGAAGTTTCCCACAAAGAGCTCAGTGCATGGCCCAATCCATTAGAGTTGATCAGGCAGCCCATCTGCTGGGCGGTAACTCCAGCCCTGCTTTCTGCAGGGACAGGCTGCGTGACTGAGTTCACCACGCGGCAGTCAGTCATGCAGCCACGCATTTACCTGCCCTCACCTGACCATGTTTGACATCGAGTAGGAGGCAGGTTGAGCACGGTTTGAGGAACGTCCTTGTGGGCTTAAATTCAGCCCACAGCAGGAGGTTCACCACCCTGGCCTCTATGATACACGGGTAGTGGGGTGTTCCTAGTTAGTGTAGACCAGGGATAGCCAATGCCCTCCGGATGTTGTTGGGACTGCAGCCCTGGTCATTTGCCATGCTGGCTAAGGCTGATGGGTACTGTAGTTCAGGGACATCTGGACGGCACCATGTTGACTACCCCTGATGTAAACAATACTGGGCTAGTCTGACATAGTATAAGAGAACTTTCTAAGTTCCAGAGATACAAAACATCTGTATTAATCCTCTTGCCCTGAAAAGCTTCAATTCTTGCACCTTAGCACAGTCTTATTTTTCGCCATATTTAGTCTCTGTTTTCTTTTCTTTTTTTAAAGGTGTGATTCATTATTTGTGTTCTAAATGGCTCTTTGTGATTCTAGAATGCTTTTATGGAGTGTGAGCTGTTAATTTATTCTGAAGGATGAAGCTTCTCTGTAGTTTAATGTTGTTTTACCTCTCCAGACAAATCACTAGCTGAAACCAAGATTCTTCCTTTCCTTTACCGTTTGTGGTTTGTCACCAAAATTCCTAAATGCCATAAGGATGAATTATTACATATGGATAAGATACGTTTTATCATTATGGGAATAAACTTAGGTCAAGCTCATGCTTTTTCTAGCCTTTTGTGTGGCCAGAAAAAGGGGATAGTAGGTTTCACTTCAACTTTTGTTGAACTGCCTTAGGATGATTAATCAAAATTCAAACAAACTGTGATTAATCTCCAAGCCTTGGTTTTTGAATCTGGATTGTTTCAATAAACCATATATTAGCCACATTTTAGGATTTTGATGTAATGCTGAGCTTGGGTTAATTGAAAATGGAAGTGAAAACTTCCAAGCTCCTTCCAAGCTCCGGTGGATGAGAGAGGGATAAGCCTAGACTTGTTCCTTTACAGTAAACTGTATTTTATTGGCTTATTCAATCATAACGTATGTGTAAGTTTTTTACCTACCACTCGTAAAGGCAACAGTTACATTTCTGACTACTGTATAAAAGTGTATGAGATAGCTTGAGGTTATTCATATCATATATTATATGCGATTAGTAATATTTAAAGTGTCCTGGCTTATAAAATGGCTTACGTTCTTTACAGATGCAGTATTCCTTCATTTATCAAGCCTTACTTGAATACTACCTCTATGGTGACACAGAACTAGATGTGTCCTCCTTAGAAAAGCACCTGCAGCCATCGCACAATGCAGCACCAAATCTTGTCAAACTAGGGCTAGAAGAAGAGTTTAAAGTAAGTATTAAATAAAATTTTACAAAGATTTCAGGCTCACACTTAAAAGAAATAGTTTCTTACTCTGATTTTTAAAAGGTTAATCATCTTAGAGTATTGGGTTGGGTATTTTTTAGATAAAGAAACTTCACCTGAATTAGAATTTGGTGATAACAGTCATATTATGCATAGCATATATAATATGTCTGGAGTTATGAATATAGTGAAGTAAAGTTTTAAGGCTAACACCAGTTATACTTTCTCGACTTAACTGTATCTCAAACCATTCTTTTGCATTTTGAGATCTGCTGAATTTGCAAATATGAACAAAAGTAATTGTCCCTTCTACTTTTGGAAGTTTTTTAATGTTACATTCATACATACATTTGCGGTATAACATCAATGTTCAGCTTTCCTGTATTGCAGGAGGTTGGACTAGATGACCCACAGGATCTCTTCCAACTTTACAATTCTATGATTCTGTGTGTAATACTTATTGTTTAATATGTACATACTACCTTTATTTTTTTAACTTACTTTACTTAAATTTAATATACCACGCTTTATCCATAGATCCCAGGGCAATGTACAATATTAAAAAGATAACTTACATAGCATATTTAAAAAAAATAAAAAACCACAGAAAAATCATAATAACAGTCTCTCCACATATAAAAAGCCATAGAATATTTAATGGCCAAAGGCTTGGGTTAAAGAGGAATGTTTTTGCCTGGTACCTAAAGACATGTAACGATGGCACCAAGCAAGCCTCTCTGGGGAGAGCTTTTCACAAATGGGGAGCCACCACAAAAAAGGCCTGTTCTCATGTTGTGAGCCTCTGAACCTTTTGGGGAGGGGAGGGACAAAGAAAAGGCCCTCCAAACACAGGGGCTGGGTAGGTCCATATAGGGAGAGGCGGTCCTTAAGGTCCTGAGGTCCTGAGCCGCTTAAGGCTTCATAGGTCAGCACCAACATTTTAAAATGGGCCTAGAAACCAATTGGCAGCAAGTGCTGTTGGGCAAGGATTAGCGCTATATGCTCAGCTTGTCTTGCCCCAGTGAGAACTTGGCAACTGAATTTTACATCAGCTGAAGTTTCCAAACTGTCTTCAGAGGCAGCCCCATGTATAACACATTGCAGTAATCTAACCTAGAAACAAGTAATACATACAAGCTACTAGAAATTGAACTGTACATATCACTCTTTCTAGCTACATACCTTGCCTGCAGAAAACAAAAGCAGTGTGTCTTAGTTTCCAGGTTTTAAAAAATTGCTTTCCATATAGGTGTAACATAAAAGAACACAGGTGAAGGTTTATGTGGTTTGGGATCAGGTGAATCAACTAGAAATCTCTAAAAGGAACAGAATATCATGAAATTTTGATGTGTACCTGTTAGCCATTTTTGGTATTCTGTGTTTTTATACAGTAATCTACAAAGTCCTAGCCCAATTTCTCTTTTTGCTGTAGAAATTAACAAATGTTCGAATAATGAAAGAAAACATGAGAACTGGTAATCTGCCCGCAAATATGAAGAAAGCCAGAGTTATCCAAATCATCCCATGTAAGATACTAATTTTCCTCTTTGTAAAAACCGAAATACTTGTATTTATCCAAATTAGTAGTGTACGGTTATGTTACACATTCAACAGCAGGTGGCACTGCTAGGCTGAAGTACAAAGATATATCGTAAACTTGATTCTACGAAAGCCTGAAGCTTCATATCTTTATTGTATTATTGACTATAAAATGCTAAGTATTCTAAGAAACCTAATATGTGGTGTTTTTGTATTTTAGATGACTTTAACAGAGTGATTCTTTCAATGAAAAGAGGTCAGGAGTATACGGATTATATCAATGCTTCCTTCATAGACGTAAGTGTTTCTGTGTATGTGGAATATGTGTAGTACTGATTTTTACAAGTCTTTTCAGCAGTCAACTTTGTTTTCGACTAGCAGGCAACATGGTTGCACATGTGCCTTTATCATTACCACATGAGCTATATTGAAGAGTAACTTGAGAATTTTCAAAAAGAATCAAATTATCAACATCATAAAAAGTATGGCTTTGCACTTAAAATGTCAACAGAGAGAGACAAACCTCCCTGCTCTCCTTGTTCCTTAAGAGAAAACAGAAATTGAGGTCCCCACCTGCAGCGAAGCATTTTCTAGCTATCAAATAAGAATTTTCCTCTTCTCCACTTCTTCCAAATACAGTTCAGCTGCCTGAACAGTATTTACTCCTTCATGGTCTCAGTCGTAGGGTTCATCTCTATATACACACTGCCATCTTTTTTCTCTTGACCCTTAGATTTTTATTTTATTTTCTAATACTTTAATACAGTCCTCAAGGGAAGCTTAATAAGTCAGTTAATGAACCCGGTTAAATTCCCACAGTCTTTCCAGTGCCACCTAATTACATTTTCAGACACCTGGTGGATTGTCCATTGGCTTTTTCTCTCTTGTGGTGTGTGTGGGTGTGTGTGTGTGTGTGTGTGTGTGTGTGTGCGTGCGCCTACAGGGCTTGCATGAAAGTCTGTCTCGCAGGAGGTGGGTGGTGAGAAGCACCTGGCTCCCTCTCTCACTCTGAAGGACCCCATTTGCCCGTTCTCAGAGGCCTCACAGAAGTCTCACATGGGTGGCAGCAGTAAACACAACCATGCAAGGCTTCTTCAGGGCTGACTTGGCAGCCAGGGGGCCAGGTGGAGTATCAGTTCATCATGCCCACATGAGGCAGCCACCTGAGATTATTGCCTGAATTCAGATCATGAATGGCAGCTGGTGTGGTGTAGGGGTTAGAGCAGGGGTAGGCGACCTGAGGCCTGTGGGCCAGATGTGACCCAATTGCCTTCTCAATCCGGCCTGCGGACGGTCCAGGAATCAGCATGTTTTTAGTAGAATGTGTTCTTTTATTTAAAATGCATCTCTGGGTTATTTGTGGGGCATAGGAATTCGTTCATGATTGCAATGCAATGCAATGCAATGCAATGCAATGCAATGCAATGCAATGCAATGCAATGCAATGCAATGCAATGCAATGCAATGCAATATAAATCTTGTGTTTTTCTATTCCTGAACTGGTTTCCCTCTTCTTCCATTGTATGTAAGGGACTAACTACAGTTTTCTGGATTTGTGGCTCATTCTGGAGCTTTCTGAAAAGAATAGTTTGTTCTAATATTTCTGATATTTCTAGTTAGTCTAGAATCACTTTTAGGTTGCCTGGAGTTAAAAAATTGAAATCACCGAGGCATCAGGTAATCGTTGCATGTATTTTTTTTACTGTGAAGGGCTATCGCCAGAAGGATTACTTCATTGCAACACAAGGACCTCTTCCTCACACTGTGGAAGACTTCTGGCGAATGGTGTGGGAATGGAAATGCCACACAATTGTAATGCTCACCGAAGTTCTCGAAAGGGAGCAGGTATGACCACTTTGCCCAATTTAAAAAAAAAACAAACATATATTTTTATGAATAGCGTAAAGTGTGATGAGGAAATGAAATTTTTCTTCAGGACATTCCAACCCACTAAAAAAAAAAAAAAGAAAGATAATTAGCCTATAAATAGCCACAAATATGCTTCATACCACCAAATCTTAGCAAAGCCCAGCTGTGTTTAGCTGCAGAGTGCTGTGCAGACTGGGGACTTTGTGATGTCACTGTAGTGTTTTGCTGTTCTTATTCCTCACCCCACTTTTTTAAAAAAATGCTTTGCTCTTGAAAAAAGATTTCCAGGCTAGGAATGAGACATGTAGTAGCATGGTTTCTGATGCACACAGCTTCACGCGAATTGTACCTAACCTGGCTTGATGATCCTCAGTACTGAAAATTCAGACAAAAATTGTCACAATTCTAGGGAAAGTTACATATAATCAAGTCAATTGGGAAATCAATGGGAATTAAGTGTGCTCAACTGAGTGCTAAGATGTCAGTGGAGCTTAATAGTGCTTACTTAACGTCCTCTGGACTGCACTGCGTGTCAGCAGTTGCATGGTGTCAAGAAGTCTGCATGTTTGGTGCAGCATCAAACTACATTTCTTAACTTAAGGTGAGCTATAATGGGTTTTACAGTTATATCCATTTCAAGCGTTGCTGAAATCATTGTTAAGTCATTACAAAAGCAACTTGTGTTGTCATATGATTCGTGAAAGTTTTTAATGTGTCTTTCTAACTTTTCCCCTTTTTAAAAACTTTTCATTTGTCTCCCAAAGTACAGAAGTATTGCATGTCAAACATATGCTTGTGTGACATCAATTTCACATAGAAAACAGGCATCAACTAAAACATGGAGAATGTAGAACTTCCTGTATTTTTCTTCTTCTGTTCAGTACTCAGATACAGGGGCATTAAATAGTTATTCTATATAATATGTAATGTGCGATTGGAGGGAGGGGAAGGAGACAGGAACTAGTTCTTACTAATGTTTTTGAGGAACCAGTGCTGTATCTGCATGAATATATTTCAACCAAGAAGTTCTGGAAGCAGCATTCATTCCCTTTTCTTCCCTCAATGTTACAGGAAAAATGTTTTCAATACTGGCCATCAGAGGGATCTGTTACTTATGGAGAGATTACCATCGAGATAAAGATTGACTCACTGGCTGATGCCATAAGCGTCAGGGACTTCCTGATTATGCACAATCAGGTATTAATGATAACATTTTAAATACGTCTGTGTCCGCTGTGGTTTTCTGAACTTCAGGGTTGCTTAAAGCCAACTGAAATGTAAATTTAGCTCAATTTAGATTACTCGTTAAAATCCTCTTACCTTATATAAATCACATGATTAAGTTACATTGACCATATATGAAAAGGTTCCTATAGATAAGAAGGTATGTAGCTGGCTTCCAGTGTTCCGTTCCACTCTTGAAGCTGCATTGAATTTGTGGTTTTCTTGCTTTTGAATGACCAGGAGAAGCTGGGCAGACTTGTCCGACAGTTTCATTTTCATGGATGGCCTGAAATTGGAATTCCTGCTGAAGGGAAGGGAATGATTGACCTCATTGCAGCTGTCCAAAAGCAGCAACAGCAGACAGGAAACCATCCCATTACAGTGCACTGCAGGTAAATAGTTTTGTATTTTATTTTGCTCTATACTCCTTTGCTTGTTTGTAAGTTTGCAATATTTCTATTCTGCCCATCAATATTTCCATGACAAATATTTACAAAAATGTAAAAATATATTTACAATTTTTTTAAAAAAGACAATAATTTTCTATAAAAAACATACACATTTACCAATCTAGTAGCCTTGAAACGATTTTCTGTACTCTGGGAGTTTAAGAGGGAATGGACAACTATGACAAGATACTCAGTTATCAGAAATGGGGCATTTGTCAGCAAAGCTTTAATTTCACTTTCCTAGAGTGATAAAGTGATATTAAATAAAGTGATATTACACAAAGTGATCAGCAATGGGGAACCTCTTGGCCATGGACCTAATTAGGTCTGCCTGGCTTCTGAATTTGGGCTGCAAGACCATTTTGGGCAAACTACACTCACCTACCAGTCACCTATTGTCATAAGATGTCAGCTACGGAGATCTGCTTTTGTTGGATAAACTGTGTTCATGATTTTGAAGCCCAATTTCTTATTAGCTAGAACTATAATTCATACATTACGTTAGCTTCAGTGTGTAATGCACAGCAGTCAGTCACATAGTGATAGTCAGGCTCTGGCTGCTGAGACAAGGATGTTTCTAAGAGTTTCCAGAAGTGCTAGGAACTATGTTTATATATTGGTAGTTTAGAAACAGCATGATGTAAACATTTATGCACATAAAGTGATTGCAAGATTAAGGTTGGGTGGTTGAAAAATTTAGACGTGAGTTTATATTTCAAGAAAGTTTTCCTTGGCTAGTAGAACTAAATTCCGTTATCTGCATGAAAATGTTTATATTAAGCAAATTGGCATAATTTATTCTGCTTCTGCCAGTCCTTGGAAAGAACAATGAGGCAATGCAGGGATTCTTCTAAGTAGCAGGGAATCAATTCAGGGTGTATTTTCACTGTATTGAATATGGATTTGGTAATATAACCTGTTAAAGAAAAAAAAGTATATGTATTATAGTGCTGGAGCTGGAAGAACAGGTACATTCATTGCACTCGGCAATATTCTGGAGCGAGTCAAAGCTGAGGGTCTCTTAGATGTATTTCAAGCTGTGAAGAGTTTACGACTGCAAAGACCACATATGGTGCAAACACTGGTATGTTGTTTTAACCACAAAAATATTTGTCAAAAGGATAATAGGATGTTGGTATTTGAGCAAAGTGTCACAACACAGGACTTGGGTGTTCACAAATACATGTCGTGCCAATGCTTAGTCATGTTGCAAAGCCACACCACAACAACTTTTGAAACTGCTGAATAGCCTCTGCACAGTGCTATAGGGTATCTTGGATTTTGGGGGGCGGGGGAGAGGAGTGTACAGCTGGTCCTCTGAACAGCTAATAGCAGTGGCAAGATCCAAATATCATTGCATACTTTTGCAATCAAGGAATTACGGCAAGGGTGGCCTCCCTGTATATAATGGGCAGATTAATTAGAGCTGGTTATTTGTGCTCTGCTTGCCTCTCACAGTTGTTTTTAAAAACAATAGCAATAGTCAGGTTTACATATGTGTCCTGGTATCAGAATATAGCCATTTTTAGCTGTCTTTTGATGGCTCCCCTACCCTGAGAGGCAGGCTATAACTAATTAAAATGAAAAAGTAAATGGGAAACTTCTTGATTTGACAGTGACTCCTGATAGGATTTATGTTTTTTTTAAATGCTCCCATTGGGCTCACTGTCCACCTCTCATTCAAAGTCTGCTTTCTCAGTGAACCAACTGTTGTTGTTGTTGTTTTAGTTATATTTTAAAATTAATTATGCTACCACCTGCAAAAAAGAAAGTGTTTTAACAGGATAAGAAATTAAAAATGTTGTCTGTGAGATATGATTATGTTCTAGTTTAGAGTTAAACATGCTTCACTGGAATTGTTATGATTCAGAGAAATTTTCATCAGAGTAAATGTATTCTTCTTCTCTTTTCAGGAACAGTATGAATTCTGCTACAAAGTGGTACAAGATTTCATTGACATATTTTCTGATTATGCCAATTTCAAGTGAAAACTCCTGCCTTATTATTATTAATTTAATCATCTGTACAGAGATTTGTAAATCATGTTAATTTATTTCCATTGACTTTTTAAAAACTCTAAATGTACATACTACCATGTTTGGCTTGCTCGGAATGCCTCCTTAGATGTATAAATTATTCAAGACTTTTACTCTCTGATCCAAAGGAGCATGCGCAGAACTGTTTCAAAAAAAAAACCAAAAAAAACCACCTGAAGAACCTGTTTGATTCCAGAGTCCCACTTTCCTTCCCAAACAGCCAAACAGCAGGATTGCTATTGTTTTGAAATGCTCAACATGTGCAGCTTCAGCACATAAAATAGGGGAGCTGCACATCTAGCACACTTTTGCATGTGGGACACCCCATTCAGCTGGGGATATATGTGCAAAGGCTGTGTCTGTGTATCTAGTTCCCCAAGCTGGATCAAGGTGATCTTTAAGTTTTGCATAACAGATGGCCGTGTACAATATATCACAGTATAAACTATTATAAAAATAGGGCACAATCCAGCCTATGTTAGGCATATTCAATACCCACAGATTTCAGTGGGTGTATTAAGCTTATGCTTAAATTTTTCCCATTGAAGTTAATGGGATTTGGAGTCCAGTTAATGGTCTGGGAGCAGTTGATGCTGCAGCACTGCTGAAGCTAAGTGTGCATGGATCTGATCAGCCCCTTGGATGGGAGTCCATCGAAGAACAGGAAATAAATACTTTTAAAATTCATTAATGGGACTTCAAAAATGCTTGGTTTTGGCTGGATCATACCCATATTTTCCCCTGAACATCTATGAAATTCTGACTTTTACTTTTTACTTTTTAACTTTTAGATGACTTATAAAATAACCCGTGTTTATAAAGCAGAGGAATAAGAGTAAATAGGCTGGATCCAAATCCGCGCACATGACAATTATTTCTCTTAGAGCAAGTTCCACACAATGGCCACATGCTACTAGGAAACACTGTGTGAACCCCACTGAAATGAGTGTGGCCACCCAAGAGCATATGCATTTGCTTGCTGCATTCATCTCAGTATTTGCAGAGTATTCTTTTTTCGGTTGTGGCGGTGTTTTGATGCTTTTATGTTCATCAGCACCTTGCTCCACTTGTAAACCTATTGATGCTAATGTGAACTGCTGACTGTGGAAGACACTATTTGAGGTGCTCTAGAAAGTTGGTTAATATTCTACAACTATTAATCTTAACGGTCAATAGCCAGGTTATATCTGTTTGCTTTTTTTTGTATTTTTAAAGCATTCTTCCTGTTAAGCACAACTCATTCAGTGGATTATATATAATGGTACATGAATCCTCCACAAGCAACTGTCTAAGATTTTGAACCTTAGCAAAAAACATAAAACGTATAATTATTTTTGAAGACAAGATTCTCTAGATAGTTCTGTTATAATTGCAAGCTGTAACTTAGCACCATAATGCAAATACTGAGTTCGTTGAATTCAGTTAAATAATCTTAAAAGATCACCTTAAGTTATTTAACCTGATATAATTTTTAAAAAAGAAATATTAACATAAAGTAACATATTTAATGTAGGTTAATTAATCAATATTTTGAAACTATTTTGTATTTTGAAAAGAAAGAGGTTCTGTTCTTGCTATCACAAAAAGGTATATTGCCAGATAGAAAGCAAATATATAAAGGAAAACATATACTTTCAATTTAAAACAATCTAGCTTAAGATAGTTATGGCTAAGCACTACTGAAAGCAACACAACTTCAGTAATTACATAGTGGCAAACTTGCTTCACTGGTGTCAGTGGAGTATAGTCATGACAAATCTTTAGCTGAATCAGGGAATAGCATCTACTGAAGTCAAGACATTTACTTCCAAGTCCTTAGAATACTGGTGTTAGTGTTCAATTAAGGACACAGATAAATACACTTGTGCTCCTTTAGTGTTGGTGGTACTTAATGGGAATGAACAGTGTCCTGAATTGTGTTCCTACAAATGGTGTGGTACTCAATGCCAGTATGCTTTCAGACCTCCTATATGACCTATTATTTCACAATTTTCTTCCTTATTGTAAGTATACAGAACTATCCCAGGAGTGTAGCCAATGAAGTATGGACATGTAGGAGTGCCCACAAAATTTGGGTTTGGGCTGTTGGTGCACAACTGACCATTTACTGTTAGGGCACAAAACCCATTTGTTTTGAACTGACTTGTATGATGGGTTGCTTCCTAGGGTTTTTACTTTAATGGCTGTGACTATATATAAAGCCCCATGTGGCAATGTCATCGTCTGGACAAAACTAGCTTTGGAGAAAAATGACAAAACACACAGTACATTTTATATCTATTGCTCCCATCTTTTTAGAAGGCATAAATTAAAGAGCACAAGTACAAAAGAATAATTTGTATATAAATGTCTAATATGCAATAGTTTGGGCTTGTTCATTGGTGGTTTTTTTAATACAACAAGGAAAGCCTTATTGACAACTATGTAGACTTTAACCTGGTCATTACATTTCAGCTCCTGCATTATTTTAATCTATGTTCATTTTAATACACGACTGGAAGAAAGGTGGATACTTTTAGCAATTCAGAGGATTGCAAGGTGTCCACATGAGTCTTTTACTTACCGACTTTTAATTGAAAACAGTTCAGGTTAGTCTATAAGCACACTGTTTTTAAAGCACTGCCATTTTATTGCTTGTGTCTTCCCAGTAATGCACTTCTGTAAATCTATATGTATATGTACAGTTGTTATGCACTTAATGAATAGAATTTATTGTAAGAGGTGATTGATGTTAAGCTCTCTAAGCCCCAAAGCAAACACCATTATTTGGTTAAGAGTTGAATGTAAAATAAGCTTTCTATCATAATAAGTTTGGAAATCCAAACTCCAAAATGTGAGGAATGAACAGTCCAATACACTATGGACCCAAATCTGTGAGCACATTAACAGATGAAGATAGGTTTTTTAAAACCACTGTTTCTACCCACCAGTTTAGAAGCTGCTTCCGACAGCCTTAAGAGTGTCAGACGCTTTCTAATGCAGTACAAATTGTGT
Organism: Podarcis bocagei; assembly: GCF_964188305.1. NCBI lineage: Eukaryota > Metazoa > Chordata > Lepidosauria > Squamata > Lacertidae > Podarcis > Podarcis bocagei. Next base: position 82,567,717 of record NC_138131.1, read on the forward strand.
GGAAACTGCTGTTTTCAAAATACTGGGGTTTTGACAAAACCATAATCATATTCTTCCTAATATCTCTATTTTTGTTACAATAGAGACATGTGCTAGTCCTGGTATTGAGTTTTTGACTACTGGATATTAGTAACACCTTTAGGTCCTGGTGAATATGTCCCCTCGGTTTTCTTGGCTCCTTGATGAATGGCCTCTCTGCACTTAGCCAAAGTATCTTATTTAGCTTGATAACACAAAAATAGTCTTTACAGTTACCAATTTAGTCTCCGTCTTCTAATTTCCCACTTCCTAGCTTTCAGTAAACCTAGAATAGCATAGGTAGCTGCTGTTCCCTCATCCATGACACTGGAATTCCTTGCTTCTCTTAGTATCAGTCCAGTACCCCTTCCTTGACCTCTGACCAGCATCCATAGCTGTAACTGTGAAATCTGCTTAAGGGAAAGCATTGCAGTTGTTCCTTTTTAAATTATCCAAACAAAGTCATTTTCAGATGTAGAGAAAAATCCTGCCTTGGTGGAAGGAAGTAATTATTAGATAATATTTCTAATAGCATCCAGAACTCTCTTAATTTGTTGCTTGTTCTGTAAAGCAATATTTAAAAACGTAAGATGTGGACCAGAAATGCACATAGCGGAATCCATTAATGAAGTAGGGATGTTTTAACTTTTCTTATATTTACCCAAGTGAAGCCAGAATACTTGGGGTGAGGCTCATTTTGGTAATACTAATATGAGTGCACTTAAAATGGAGCAGCTTTCCTCCCCCAATGTGGAATAATTTCTATACTCAACAGTTTCAGATAATTCCGTGGGATTAAATTCTCTGAAGTAATCTGAAGCACAAAACCTTCTCTGTGGCTTTGTTGGATTCCCTTCAGACAATCTAGTTCTACTAGGTTCTCCCATTTGGTGATGACAAGACTTGCCACAGTTGAGGAAATACTGTGCTAAACCCAGCCAAATCACTTTTAATCACAACTAATCTGTTTTATGAGGTTGGTGAATTGCAACTTTAGAAAGCTTGTTTTTCACTTCAAGGTGTTTAGTCAAATAAGACTGTGATACTTCGTACAATGGTATAACAAACATATTTATGGGTTTCCACACTTAATTTTTTTTACATTGCATGAGATTGCATTAATAAATGCCAAACAGTGATTAGAAATTTATATGTTCTGATCTGCATATCTAGTCACTATGTGACTCAACTTATTGTCTTGTGTGACAGTGGACATTGATTGCCAAAGCTCTTAAGTACATGCTTAACTCAGAAACAGTGCACAAATAGTAATATTGTTAAAGCAGTTTATTTCGAAGTATGTTTCTAGAAACTCGGGGTTCCTTATCAATTTATCAGGGAGTCAACAATAGCCCTATTTGTGTGTTAAAACCCTCATGCGATTTTACTTGCGTAAGGAGAGGGCAGGGGCGTGTCAGCTCCCCAACTTTACCCTCCACGAGGCTGGATGTCTACTATATGCATGTAGATCCAGTGTGATTTAGAACCTTGCACAATCAGCATCATGTGGAGAGCTAACACTAATGCAGCAGCATCCTGGCTACAGATCTTTGCCCTCCAATGCATGGAGGGAGCAGGCCAGCACTCCCTTTATTGCATCTGCTTTTTAATGCCTTGCAAGGACTAACAACAAGATAAAGAACTGTAACTTAGCTAACCAAAAGGCATCTTATCATTTGTTACTGATACTTTCCTGGAAAGTATAGCAGCAGAGGAGACATGTCCTTTGCAGGCCTGGCACCAGGGATTAGTAAAATCTGCAGGGCCCCCTCTAATAGTTTATATACATAAATTTGCTTTAAAAACAAACAAGAGCAGTGCGCACACAGGCATGCAAATAGTTAATGTGGGGGGGGGGGAAATGCAGCTGTGTGGGGAAAGGAAGGCTCTGGTCTTGACCTTCTGTTGCCTGTATGACAGCCAAGGTCATACTATTCTATACCGTACTTGGATTCCTTGCTCCCCTGATTGCCACAGGATTTGCAGAGCCCACAATCAGCCACAACGTTCAGGATTAACTCCTCCTTGGCACTGTTGCAGAAGTTGGGAGAGCCTAAGCTCACAGTTTGCCTGGTCTCCCATGTTACCAGTAGTGGATGCTGTATCAGGCAGAGCAGGCTCCGTGCTCCCAACTCATCTGCTGTTAGAGCCAGCCCATCCGCACGCCCCATTTAGTCAGCCAGCTAGCCCTCTGCATGGAGCTTAGGAGCAAAAGAAGATATTGGAGGGAGCCCTGCTCATGCATTCAAAAGAACACCTGAGCTTGAAACAGTCCAGGAGTGTGTGCACCAGCCCCGCCTCCAGTATCCTCATGTGTGCCATCTCCACTCTCTCCTCTCCTGAGGTTTGAGCAGAAATATCTGCAGCAATATTCTAGCTGCATTCAGAAATTCCCTGCAGACCTTTGTGCTCAGAGCTCAAAAGGTTGGGAGTAGGAAGCATGCAGAGGGTTACTGGGGGAAAGGGCAGCACTGCATCCCTGTGACCCTACGCAATTTGAACTCTCATGCACTCTTTTGAATGCATGAAGTATGTACTCTCTTGTATTTGATGTGGATGTGTATCTCTGCGTGTTCAGGCCTCCTGCTGTCTCTTGCATGGGGTCCAAAGAATCCTGGAAACAGCCCTGGTGCTGTGGGACATACATGCTCTGTATAGAGGCCAGCTAGTCTCACTACGCAAATTTAAGAGGGTGACACAATGCACTCCAGAATTCCCTGCAACACACAACATAGTTCTTGGCAGACAACTCAGTGTGGAAAGCATTTCTTGATGCAAGCAAGTTTTGAAATCTTGTACTAAGTAAGATACTTAATGGCTTGGGTTAATCAGGCCCAACAGAAGAATGCCTGCTGTATTGATTAGTGTTTTGAAAATGACTTTTATGAATTGGTTTTTAAAGGAATTTGAACATCTTTGTTTCCAGCATTTGAAAATGTTTTCATTACGCAGTATCATTTTTAGTATGTTGCTACTGAACCTTATTCTGTATATGCAAAACTATATTTAATTTATGTCAAGATCTTTATAATATATGTATGTATTATACAGTGATATTTTCTTTTATTACATTTATAATTTGATCTTGCTGTATTTATAATGCCAGTGAATGTTGCTGAATTATTTGTATATGCAAATCGCAAGATCTAATAATTCTGATGCAAGAACAAGGTTTCATTTTTATTTTCAGGCTGCATTTCTTTCTTTAAATCTCTTAATTTCATTCCTCTACTATTTGCTCGTTTAAACTAAATACAGCAATGGTGCAAAGGACATAAAATCCCTTACTTAAATTACTTCCCAGAACTTTAAAAACTCTAGCTATTTGACTCAGAGCACTGTTCTGACAAAAAAAAAAGTTAAAAATGAAGCATTATACATATAACATTAATTTGCAACAGCAATTTATCTTCTCAACCAGAACACGCTTATTTATTCTAAGTAATCTGAATAAAAGTAATCATTATTCTCAGTTGTTCCAATGGATTATACAAAAGTAAATGTAATCTTCCTAGGCAGTACATTTTGGTCTACTTGAAACAAATATAGCCATGGCAGGCATTTTAGACCTTGTCTACACATGCATCAAAACGGATTTGGGAGGGTTAGACTGGACTGCAGGAGCAGAAACATGGTGGTGATGGGGAATGGCATAAAAAGGACATGGTGCACTTTTGTGTGTGCCAAGAGAGATGGTTCTGTTGCATATTTTAGATTTCTGAAAGAGAATGATACGTTTATGTTAAAACATCTTTCCTTTGAAGGAAGTACAAAAGGAATCCAGCAGTGTCTGGACAGTATGTCCTCTCCCTTTCTCCTCTCTGGTGCTGCCTGTGTTACAGGCAGTGTTCCACTTCAGACTGCAAATAGGTGGTCACATTTATAATGCTCCCCTATGTGCAAAACTCCTTCATGAGTAGAAAACAACTGGGAACAAGCTGTTCTAGAACCATTCTTCCTGGTAATGCTGCTTTTACTCGCAGGGTGTTTTAATATGCTGGAGCATTCAAATCTGGGGTGTCCATGGATAGTTTAACATGGTTGCATCCTGTCTCCTTCCTCAGCATTCTTTCTACACTCATATTGCTTTATGTGGAGACCATATCCTAGTTTGCTTCAGTCACTGCTCTGGATTTAGTAGGGTACTATTTTCTATAATTCAAAGGCACACACCACTGATATCTCAGCTATGTGGACAATATTGTATCCTGATTAGATATAATCTAATTAGACTGGATTTCATTGGAGCATAAAACTGGACAGAACCATTTATTTGGGCTAACGATTTCTTTACTCATATCAAAACCATTCTATGGTATTTGTATTTACCAAATGTTCCTAAATGTCCTGCCTTGAGGCGATCCACAGTTGTCCAATGTTACTTTCACTAATAGGATCCTGCTGTAAGATCTTCACCCAAGAAGTTCCAGAAATTGTTACACTGCAGATTACCTTCATCATGCTTTTAGTTGGTAGAACCCTGTTTGCTGGGGAGGTTTTCTGATGGGAGGTAGATAGCTACTCATAGCCATTGTAAAAGAGTGTCTGAATTCTATGAAAACACACAGACACACACAAAGTCACAAAGTTACAATTTTCAATTACATCCCTGTTGTGAAATTAACATATAGCAGCTATCAATCAGAGCCTATTGCTTGTAGTTCTTGAAGAATCAACTATTTTAGAAGATTTATTTTTTAAAAAAATTAAAAATCCTTTCAGTCACCAAGCAGTAGATAACTGCATGGTGTCTCACATAACTGAAATCCAGATCTGCCATCACCATGAGAAAACTACTTGTGAATTTCCATGAGCAAGTTCTTCATTTCTGACAGTTCCTTGTTTAATTCTTGGTAACCTAATTCCACAGACTATGGAAAAAAGCTTATAAAATTGACTACATGGGATGTCAGTGCTTGAAAGAATTTAAAATGTTTCCAATCTATTTTGGCCCTGTTGAGATCTCGTTTTTAGAAGTCTGATTCTGAATATTGAAAACCTGTAAATTGGTAGATTCTTTAATTATCCAGTCTAGCATACATCTATTCACTTTGCCAGAACATGTGTAAACAAAGACCACTGTAGCTGGATTATAAGTGACTTTCTCGGGATCATTCCCAGAATTTCTTACTACCCAGGCTATATAGTTTTATTTGAAACTGCAGTGGCAGACCTCATGAGATTTGTAGTCTGTTTTCTGAACATCCTCTATGGCTTTGATAATAGTGTATTTAAAAAGAATACATTAGTAAAAGTAATATTCTATATTATATTTGATCTAATAAAACACAGAACTCTTGTGGGAGAAGGGCAGTTGAAAGAAAAAAATCTCGACAATTTGTTACCATTTTTTATATCAAATAAAATATCTTGATGTTTTGGAGTTCTGTTTCCCCAGGTAATTTGCTACACTTTGCACTTTTATCATCTAAAAGATAGATAGATTAATTATTTGAAAGGACTTTAAATCTGAATTTAATATGAGCTTCTTATAAAGCATATTCATAAATGCATGCAAGAATCATGTCTCTGAGCTTTTGATTTGTGTCTTACAAATAGAAATAAAAAATACTTTTGATGCAGTTTTTATGAAATAGTTACTGATAAACCATACCTTCCTCAAATACTGGCATTCAGATTACACTATCTAGATATCTAGAATGAAAAAAATAAATGGCTATAGCTTATGCCAGTAACTGTCCTTAGCTAGAAAATAAAATGTGCAGACCCATCTTTCTCAAAAATGAAAACACATAGAGTTCTAAATAAAATAAAATAAGATTAGACCAACTCCCATCTAGTCCAGCATCCTGTACTCATAGTGGACAACCAACTATGGTTTCATGTGGGAAGTCTTTGAGAAGGACAGGAGCACAACAGCAGTGTCTCCCAGCAACTGATATGTAGAAGCATACTGCTTTTGACAGTGGAAGTAATACAGTCATGATAGCTCTTATTCCATACATTTGTCCAGTGTCCTTTTCAAGCTATCCAAGTTGATGGCCAACACTACATCTTGCAATCATGAATTCCATAGTCTAAGCACGTGCTGTGTGACATAGTTCCTTTTGTCGGTCCTGAATCTTTCAGCATTCTAGTTTGGTGGATGGCCCACGTTCTAGTACATGTGAGAAGGATAGACACGTCTCTCTAACCGAGGGGTAGTCAACCTTTTTATAACTACCGCCCACTAATGCATCTTTCTTGATGGTAAAATTTCCTTACCACCCACCAGTGCTTGATGGAAGGAGGATTCAGCTTGTGCCATAGAACCCCTACCGCCCACCTAGAATTCGGAAATGCTCACTAGTGGGCGGTGGGGACCAGGTTGAAAACCCCTGCTCTTACCAGTTTCTGCACACCATGCATAATTTTATACAACTCTATCATGCTCCACCATACCTTTTTCTGAACTAAAAAGTTCCAAATGTTGTAATCTTGTTCCAGCTCTCTGATCATTTTGGTTAGCTCCTCCCTTTTCCACCTCAACAATATCCTTTTCCAGCTCAACACAGTATTCCAGTGCTGTCACCATACATTATTGGACCTGTATCTTCCTGGTAGCAGACAACAGGACCATGAGACAGGTGTAAAATACTCAAGCAAGAGTTTTATTTACAACCTTACAAACACAAAGCATGTGGGTGTTCTCTTTTGCAGGCTAATGCAAACTGCAACTTCTCCTTTTGTACCCATCACCAGCTGTACCTAATCAGTCTAGAAAACCACACCATGAACTCACAGAAACAGTTCTTAAAGTTACAACAATCTTTTCTGTTTCTTTGCAGAATGACTCCTACCATAGATTTGTGTAACAGCATTATGATATTGACAGTTTTATTTTCAAACCCTGTCCTGATGAATCCTAATTTTCATACCTGCCACACACTGACTCAACATTTTCATTAAGCTAAGATCTCGTTCCTCATAAGTCACTGCCATTTCAGACCCCATAAATGCATATATGAAAAGTTAGAACTCCCCCTGCAATGTACATCACTTTAGAATTGTTTGCATTTATTGCACTGGCCATTTTAATTCCCACTATCCCAGTCTGGATAGATCCTCTTGTAGCTAATTTGCAAATCCATTTTTCTTCTTACAAACCTGAACAATTTGGTGTCAACAGCAAATCTGGTGACCTCACTGCTCACCCCTAACCCCAGGTTATTTATGAACAAGTTCAAAAGTGGAGTCTTACCAAGAATCTTGGGGGACTTGGCTTTCTACATCTCTCCATTGGGAGAACTGTCCATTTATTCCTGAGAAGGGAAGGTGACCTTCATTACTTCATGAAAAGCAGCGAAACTTCAAACACTCAGGGGACTCTTCTGAGAAGCTTTTCTTGGTCACTTCTCCCTGTTCTTTAACCAGTTACTGATCCATAAGAGGACTGCCTCCATAGCTGGTCTCCATTTTATTTCACCTCTTTTTATTGTTGGTTTTAATGTTTTTGGTAATTTGCTCCTCAAATTCTTTTTTAAATCCCTTATTGTTTGCAACCCCCCCCCCAAGGGCTGTGCTCCCTTTGCCAAATGAGAACAAAAAATAAGTATTTTTTCTGAATGAAGCCTTCTCCAATAGCTTCTCTGACTTTCCTCATTAACCACCCTGGCATTAGTGGTATCTCTCCTTATAAACTTGGTTCACTTATCTGTAAGTCGTAACATACTGGTAAAAAATCCTGAATGTGTGCTAAAGGCTTGGTGTCTTTCTTTTTTTATTACAGTAAAACTATAGTGAAGTTACTTTGCAGCATTATTTCTGCAGAAAATCCTTTCTTTTGAGTGCACTCCTATGCAGCAAGCCTTGGCATGTACCGTATTTTTCGCACCATAGGACGCACTTTTCCCGTCTTAAAAACTAAGGGGAAAAGTCTGTGCGTCCTATAGAGCGAATGCAGGGAGGAGGCAGGCAGGAAAAGCCCTCAAGAGCCCCACACAAGCTTCGCGCGGCTCTTGCGGGCTTTTCCCCAAGAGGGAGAAGGGACTGACGCCGCCAGTCAGTCCCTTCTCCCTCCTCTAGAAAAGCCTTGCACAACCTCTCCAGCCGGGGGGAGGCTTCGCAAGGCTAAAGAGGAAGCCAGGGCAGCGAGCGCGATGCATCCCGTTCGCTGCCCTGGCTTCCTCTTTAGACTTGCGCGCCTCTCCAGCGGGGGTGGTGGGGGTGGGAGGCTTCGCAAGGCTAAAGAGGAGCCAGGGCAGCGAGCGCGATCCATCCCGTTCGCTGCCTGGCTTCCCCTTTAGACTTGCGCGCCTCTCCGGGGGTGGGGGTGGGGAGGAAGCCAGGCAGCGAACGGGATGGATCGCGCTCGCTGCCTGGCTTCCCCTTTAGACTTGCGCGCCTCTCCGGGGGTGGGGGGGGGTGGGAGGCTTCGCATGTCTAAAGGGGAAGCCAGGGCAGCGAGCGCGATCCATCCCGTTCGCTGCCTGGCTTCCCCTTTAGACTTGCGCGCCTCTCCGGGGGTGGGGGGTGGGTGGGAGGAAGCCAGGCAGCGAACGGGATGGATCGCGCTCGCTGCCTGGCTTCCCCTTTAGACTTGCGCGCCTCTCCGGGGGTGGGGGGGGGGTGGGAGGCTTCGCATGTCTAAAGGGGAAGCCAGGGCAGCGAGCGCGATCCATCCCGTTCGCTGCCTGGCTTCCCCTTTAGACTTGCGCGCCTCTCCGGGGGTGGGGGGGGGGTGGGAGGAAGCCAGGCAGCGAACGGGATGGATCGCGCTCGCTGCCTGGCTTCCCCTTTAGACTTGCGCGCCTCTCCGGGGGTGGGGGGGGGTGGGAGGCTTCGCATGTCTAAAGGGGAAGCCAGGGCAGCGAGCGCGATCCATCCCGTTCGCTGCCTGGCTTCCCCTTTGGACTTGCGCGCCTCTCCGGGGGTGGTGGGTGGTGGGAGGAAGCCAGGGCAGCGAGCGCGATCCATCCCGTTCACTGCCCTGGCTTCCTCTTTAGCCTTGCGTGCCTCTCCAGCCGCAAGAGATCTACCAGAGGTAGATCTTAACCCTTGCCTCACCTGGGAGCTTCTCTGGGCAGGAATTCCCTCAGCTTAAGTGAGGTGGGGGAAGTGTGGCAAGTAGGGGGGTACCTACCTAGACACTGAAGCCACATGTCTCTCAGATGAAAATTGGGAGTGGGCATTGTGTGAAGTGCTCTGATGGTGTTTCCTGCTTGGCAGGGGGTTGGACTCGATGGCCCTTGTGGTCTATTCCAATTCTATGATTCTATGATTCTAAGTGGCTGTGGATCTCCTGCTGCAGAACTGTAGGACTGTATAGAGTTGGGAGGGCCACCTGAGGGTCATCTAGCCCAGCCCCCTCACAATGTAGGAATCACAGCTAAAGAACGCCAGGCAGATGGTCCCCCAACCGCTGCTTAAAAGCCTCCAGTGGTGGAGACCCCAAACACCTTCCGAGGTCATAGAATTGCAAGGTTGGAAGGGAACCCCAGGAGTCATCTAGTCCAGCCCCGGTGGACAGCGGGCGCAATCCATCCCGTTGCACAAGACTAAAGATGCTGTGCAAGGCTAAAGAGGAAGCCAGGGCAGTGGGTGCCTGCCCTGGACTGCCTTGTCTTCTTCTTTAGCCGCGCTGGAGAGGTTTAGCTCCTGGCTGGAGAGGTTGCGCGGCTATGGATCCCGTGCGCTGTCTTGGCTTCTTTGCTCTTTGGGGCTGGTGGGGGAACCCGGGCTTCCCCCGCAGCCCCAAGAAGCTCTGGGTGAAGCAGACAGGCTGCGCACAGCCTGTCCGTTGCTCTTTGTGGCTGGGGGGAGGGATAATATTTTTTTCCTTGATTTCCCCCTCTAAAAACTAGGTGCGTCCTGTGGTCCGGTGCGTCCAATAGAGCGAAAAATACGGTACCTCATTCTCGAGATACTGAAAATATGTGAAAATATAATTCAGATAATTACAATTGTATGGTCAAAATGATTTGTTCCTACATGCTGGAGTGGTCGGACTAGGATCTGGGAGACCAGGGCTGGTATCCCCACTCAGCCATGAAGCTCACAAAGTGACCTTGGGCCAGTCACTGCCTCTCAGTAAAACTTACTACATAGGGTAGCTGTGGGTATTAAATGAGGAGGAGGAGAACCATGTATGTCAACTTGAGCTCCATGGAGAAAGAGATGGAATAGAAATGCAATAAATAAAATAAAATATCCTATTGTGATGTCCCTTATAACTGGCTCAAAGGTGCAACTTCCAAAAGCATGTTAAAGAGCAACTCTACCATGATAAAATGATGTACATTGTCAGCTATTTACTCAATTACTGTACACCCTTGCACATGACACAGTAGTAATTCCAGAATGGTGTATTTGTATAACTGGGACTGAAAAGTTATACTATTTTGAAAATAACTAGGTTTTACTAAGTTGACCACTCAAACTTTACATATTGTAATCTAATGGCAAATTGACACTGCAATCCTAACCATGTTTCGTCAGAGGTTAGTCCAATGGGAACTGGATTCAGTGGGGCTTAGCTTACTCTCAAGTAAATGGGGTCAGGATGGCCTAAGCTGGATCGTGCCAGTAGCTTTGCCACTTCAGAGTAATTTAATTCCAAAGTGAAGCTAACATTAACAAAGCTGTTTACACTGAACTACAACACATTTGAAGTGACTAAACATCATAGCCACATGAAAACAGCAAATGAGGCAAACTATAAAAATTACAAAAGCAAAGCACAAATGTCAAGAGATTTTGCTTTTTGAAAGATCTAAATATTAAAATGTTATGCCCTGCAGCAGAAAAGAAAGTATGACCTTGCTGAGCCTTTGCTTCCTTTGTGTATATATTCTGCTCACAAAAACTTTATTAACTTGATACTAGACCATATATTCTACAAAGGCAAACTACTGGAAGTAAGTTAATATGCAGCATATAAATTGCAACGTATATGCTATTAATTTTCAGTATCAACTACTTTTACACAAAAATATATATAATTCACACATATATCACCTCCTTACTAAATCATCAATATACAAACACCCAGAGGTGTACACAGGGTCCCTTGTGCCCTCCCCTGAAAAAAATAGCCTTATCGCAATACCACATTAGAAATTACTAGATTTCACATGACTCAAGTACTCAAAATGTCTGGAGTGAGGGTGAGGCGAGGCGAGGCAAGGAAGTTCCTTATAAGTCCTGTGGGGTTCAGTGGGGTTTACTCCCAGGTACCCTTAATTAAATATGCAGAAAAAATTAGCATACGGCACGTGGGAGGGAAAACAGCACTTCTGCAGACCATGCATACAGTTTCTGTGTAACAAGTGTACAATATTATACATTACTGGCCATGGGTGGAGTATCCTGTTTTCTCTCCTCAACACTCAAAGACATTTAGGTGTACACATACACTGTACATACTCATTTTGTTTCATTCATGTGTACAGAGTTTAGAATCTATAACTATCTCAATCACCTTTTAAATTTTAAAGCAGTTTTCCTCATCTGCTTTTGATTTTCACTTTTCCACTTTTTTGAATCTGATGACATAATGGAAAGTGGAAGTGGAAGCAGCTCAGACAAGACTAATGTAAGACGATACAGATATGAAATCAAAATGACTGCAGGTTTTATTCAGATTGAGGTTGGGGAGAAACCCTCCTCCAGGAAGCCTAATTGGGAGGGAGGATTGGTTTCTCTGTATATAATATAAATGTAAGAACGTTATCAAACAGCCCCCACTGGAGGCTTGCAGTGCCACATCACAAACCTGGATTTGAATGAAGTCAGGGCAGTATAGAGGAGCAAATGTGAAGGCAAGCTGCACAACAGCAGCATGGGAGTGAGGAAGGGAGGCACACTGAGAGGCAGAAAGCAGTGGTTTAAAGTTGTGGAAGTTTGAGTAAAGCAGAGATGGAGAAAATTGGGAAGAAAATGGTAACTTTCAACACCAGCAGAAATTTTAGTAAATTAGGGGTGGAAGGTTTAAAGCAGCCACTCCCCTCCACCCCTTTCAGTGTTTTCTCCCTTCTTGTTATCCTGAAACTTATCCCTTTTGCATTCCTCAGCTGTCTCATTTGAGAGAGATAAAGGATGTGGAGTCCTCAAATATTCTATAGTATTTTTTTGCAATGTATTTCACTCCTGGTTCTGCATGAAGTTCCAGATTTGATGTAGCAACTTAGAACAGATATTTTATTAGCAAGCACCCAAAATATACACAACATCCATCAACTGAGTCATCAACCTTCTCAAACTCAACAACCTAACTCACAAAATTCTGCTCATATTAAAAAAAGAAATGTGATGAAATTAGAACAGCCAGCCCAAAGGTTCAAGAGGCCCTACTCCTTGGACCAGAAACTAAGAAACAAAAATCTTTGCATTAAGACTCTTTTGAGATGGACATTTCTTCTATTTTGGTGGAAAGCGTACGAGTATGCTATTTATAAAATACTTTTTCTTTCAGCACCACTTTCACTTACTGCATCAGAAGGAGCTTCCCAATTTAGATAAATATTGAAACTAAGTAACAAAGGAGTCCACTTCCCATTCACTTCCCATTCATATATTGTCCAGGGAAACAAGAGGCTACTTTGTAAAAGAAAAAGAAAAGAAAACAGAAAAGAAAAAGTCAAACCAGCACACAAAGGCACAGGAAAATACTGTAATTATATTAAGCACCGGTATTTGATGGTAGCAGGAAGGATTATATATCTATACCTTTAGAAATTCAGAAGACTCCCATGCATCCCCTGTTGCATAAATGTAGAAAGCATTTCTTTATAAATGTAGAATGTATTTATACGTACTCTTCTTTCTGAGCTAAAATTTCAAATATTTGAAATAAACCAGGTATGTTTTAGACGTATCTCTTTGTAAGTAAAAGTAGCTAATTTTTTCTGACGTGTCGTTTACGTATGATTGAAAAGCTGCAGGAGTTCACCATGGAGTTCACCACTGCAGCGATCTTGCACAAAAAAAATGCGGGGAGGCACGGACGCGGGGGTGAAGATGCGAACAAGTGTACAGTGGGACTGCATAGGAGAAAGGGTTTTTCAGAAATGGGAGTTGGGATGGTGAAAAGCAAGCTTTAGCAGTTGCATGGGCTTGGGACGGGCTGCGTACAAAAGAGATGCTAAACTGGAGAACTTGAGGGTTACTTGTGTGGAACTGCAATTGTCAAATCCTGTATCATAGGATCCAACTCCTAGGGACCGAGGGGTCTTCTCCCCCCGTAAAACATTTGACGGCTGTCCCCCCCCCAGTTGATGGGCATGTGCGTGCCCGCGTCATGTGCTGAGCGGGGCTTGCTTGGCCCCCCAATATTTCAGTCAAGTTGCCACACCCCTGTCATGTGTAGTCACGTGGGTGCCCCCCATCCTCCATTAATTTAGGGGGCGTGTCTGCCTTGGCAAGTTTTTCCATTTTCAAAAAAAGAAAATAGGGTAGGGGGAATAATAATAATAATAATAATAATAATAATAATAATAATACCGTAATAATGTATTACTTATACCCCGCCCATCTGGCTGGGTTTCCCCAGCCACTCTGGGCGGCTTCCAACAAAACACTAAAATTTCTTTTTCTTAAAATTCAATCATTGTACTTGGAAGTTCTTCAGCTACTTCATAAGCACTCAAAGTTGTCATTATATCCCCCCTGTTGTGCTATTTTTAAGCAGCACCTCAGAACAGAGGAGGAACGGCACCCTCATAAGCACGCCCATTGAGAAGACTTGAGTTCAGAGGCGCTTACTCGCAGGTAAGCGGCATTACGGCTGTCGTTGCGCCATATTTATGCTTCCGCAGAAACCATTCGGAAGTAGTCCCCACGCAGCCCACTCCCCCCCGCCCCCCAGAAAGCTCATTTCAGTGTGGGGGTGGTGGTGGGGTAAGGAACATTCTTATATTTTATCGGTCTTCCAGGGCAGGGGACAACTAAGTTAAAAGAAAAGGCGGCAAAGTTTTGCGTGGCGGAGAGATACAGACCTGGAGTGAGGAGAGTTTTACGTCGGAGTTACGGACGTGACGACGTCAGAGCGGGGATTTCAATTAAGTGGGGAGTTAGGCGCTCGCGCGCACGCGGGTTTGTTACTCGGTTTGGACTGTTAGGGGGGAGAGAAGGGGAGAGCGAGAGGGTCCTGCGTATCCTCGTTGGCGGAGGACGCGCGCGCAGGTAAGGGACGTTCAGCCCGTGTGGGGAACGGGGGGGGGGGGCACGACCCAGACTCTTATTGCGGGGGGGGGGAGAGAGAAGTTGGCAATGGGGGAAGGAGCATTCGCTGCCCACGGTGCTAAGGCTTGTTTGGGGGCGAGCGGTTGTGCCGGCAAAGCGAGTGAGTTGGCCCAACGGCCTCTTCTTTTTTAGAAGCGTCCCCTCTGTGCTGTTCGTAGGAGAGAGAGGCGTTGGGGGAAATGAGGGTGTCATTGAGGGGAATCAGTGAGATTTGGCGGCAGGGGCCCCTTTACCTTTACCTTTAGTTTTTCCCCTTAGAGCCTTCACAGCCAAGGCCGGATTTAGGTTTGATGAGGCGTTAAGCTACTGACGATAATGGGGCCCTTTATATGTCCAGCTGTCCTTTGTCAACAACAAATTGTCGCTGTTTTTTTGTGTTGAATATATGCTACATGGTAATTTATGGACCTAATAGGTATCTAAAGCCATTTGCTACTGTTGCTGTATATAGGTTGTATTTCATTTGTGTTTTTTTATGGAAAAAGGTAAAAGGCGGATCTACACGGATCCTCGTGAATTCATATGATTTTTTCATTCAAATTAAATAAAACCACCATGATACTGTAGACCATGTCTTACTCTGTAGAAAGCATCAAAAAAATCACGCATCCACTGTTTTTGGGGGGGGGGCGCAGGGGCGCAAAAACATGGTTAAAAAACACGGATCCTCATGGATCCTCATGATTTTTCCACTAGATCAGCCCACAGTCACCATCAGATCAAAGATCATGGCCATGGGCACAGCATCCACCACAAAAATCACGGATCCACGGCTTCCTAGCAAAACCGTGGCCCAAAAACGTGGTTTTGAAGCACGGATCTTCATGGATCTACACGCTTTTTGCATCGGCCCAACCCAAACTCACCGTCAAATCACATATCATAGTCAGGGGCACAGCCTACACCACAAATAACTCGGATCCACGCCTGCCTGGCCATGCCCCGGCCCAAAAACGTGGTTCCGAAGCACGGATCCTCATGAATCCTCATTATTTTTGCACTAGATCAGCCCAAAGTCACCATCAGATCAAACATCATGACCAGCAGCACAGCATGCAACACAAAAATCACGGATCCACGACTTCCTGGCGAAACCGTGGCCCAAAAACTTGGTTCCGAACCACGGATCCTCATGGATCTTCACACTTTTTGCATTGGGCCACTCCAAACTCACCATCAAATCACACATCATTCCCAGGGGCACAACCTGCCCCACAAAAATTACGGATCCATGGCTTCCTGGCCACTCCGTGGCCCAAAAACGTGGTTTTGAAGCACGGATCCTCATGGATCCTCACCCTTTTTGCACTATATCAGCCCAAAGTCACCGTCAAATCACACATGATTTCCAGGGGCACAGCCTGCACCACAAAAATCACGGATCCACGGCTTCCTGACCATACCGTGGCCCAAAAACGTGGTTTTGAAGCACGGATCCTCATGGATCCTCACGCTTTTTGCATTGGGCTGCCCCAAACTCACCGTCAAATCACACATGATGTCCGGAGGCACAGCCTGCCCCATAAAAATCACGGATCCACGGCTTCCTGGCCACTCCATGGCCCAAAAACGTGGTTTTCAAGCACGGATCCTCATGGATCCCACGCTTTTTGCATTGGGCTACCCCAAACTCACCTTCAAATCACACATCATTCCCAGGGGCACAGCTTACACCACAAAAATCACGGATCCACGGCTTCCTGGCCACTCCATGGCCCAAAAACTTGGTTTTCAAGCACGGATCCTCATGGATCCTCACCCTTTTTGCACTATATCAGCCCAAAGTCACCGTCAAATCACACATGATTTCCAGGGGCACAGCCTGCACCACAAAAATCACGGATCCACGGCTTCCTGACCATGTTGTTGTTGTTTAGTCGTTTAGTCGTGTCCGACTCTTCGTGACCCCATGGACCAGAGCACGCCAGGCACTTCTGTCCTCCACTGCCTCCCGCAGTTTGATCAAACTCATGCTGGTAGCTTCAAGAACACCATCCAACCATCTCATTCTCTGTCGTCCCCTTCTCCTTGTGCCCTCCATCTTTCCCAACATCAGGGTCTTTTCCAGGGAGTCTTCTCTTCTCATGAGGTGGCCAAAGTATTGGAGCCTCAGCTTCACGATCTGTCCTTCCAGTGAGCGCTCAGGGCTGATTTCCTTCAGAATGGAGAGGTTGGATCTTCTTGCAGTCCATGGGACTCTCAAGAGTCTCCTCCAGCACCATAATTCAAAAGCATCAATTCTTCGGCGATCAGCCTTCTTTATGGTCCAGCTCTCACTTCCATACATCACTACTGGGAAAACCATGGCTTTTACTATACGGACCTTTGTTGGCAAGGTGATGTCTCTGCTTTTTAAGATGTTGTCTAGGTTTGCCATCGCCTTTCTCCCAAGGAGCAGGCGTCTTTTAATTTCGTGGCTGCTGTCACCATCTGCTGTGATCATGGAGCCCAAGAAAGTAAAATCTCTCACTGCCTCCATTTCTTCCCCATCTATTTGCCAGGAGGTGATGGGCCCAGTGGCCATGATCTTCGTTTTTTTGATGTTGAGCTTCAGACCATATTTTGTGCTCTCCTCTTTCACCCTCATTAAAAGGTTCTTTAATTCCTCTTCACTTTCTGCCATCAAGGTTGTGTCATCTGCATATCTGAGGTTGTTGATATTTCTTCCGGCAATCTTAATTCCGGCTTGGGATTCATCCAGCCCAGCCTTTCGCATGATGAATTCTGCATATAAGTTAAATAAGCAGGGAGACAATATACAGCCTTGCCGTACTCCTTTCCCAATTTGGAACCAATCAGTTGTTCCATATCCAGTTCTAACTGTAGCTTCTTGTCCCACATAGAGATTTCGCAGGAGACAGATGAGGTGATCAGGCACTCCCATTTCTTTAAGAACTTGCCATAGTTTGCTGTGGTCAACACAGTCAAAGGCTTTTGCATAGTCAATGAAGCAGAAGTAGATGTCTTTCTGGAACTCTCTAGCTTTCTCCATAATCCAGCGCATGTTTGCAATTTGGTCTCTGGTTCCTCTGCCTCTTCTAAATCCAGCTTGCACTTCTGGGAGTTCTCGGTCCACATACTGCTTGAGCCTTCCTTGTAGAATTTTAAGCATAACCTTGCTAGCATGTGAAATGAGTGAAATTGTGCGGTAGTTGGAGCATTCTTTGGCACTTCCCTTCTTTGGGATTGGGATGTAGACTGATCTTCTCCAATCCTCTGGCCACTGCTGAGTTTTCCAAACTTGCTGGCATATTGAGTGTAGCACCTTAACAGCATCATCTTTTAAAATTTTAAACAGTTCAGCTGGAATACCATCACTTCCACTGGCCTTGTTATTTGCAGTGCTTTCTAAGGCCCATTTGACTTCACTCTCCAGGATGTCTGGCTCAAGGTCAGCAACCACACTATCTGGGGTGTACGAGACATCCATATCTTTCTGGTATAATTCCTCTGTGTATTCTTGCCACCTCTTCTTGATGTCTTCTGCGTCAGTTAGATCTTTACCACTTTTGTCCTTTATTATGGTAATCTTTGTACGAAATGTTCCTTTCATATTTCCGATTTTCTTGAACAGATCTCTGGTTCTTCCCATTCTGTTGCTTTCCTCTATTTCTTTGCATTGCTCGTTTAAGAAGGCCTTCTTGTCTCTCCTTGCTATTCTTTGGAAGTCTGCATTCAATTTCCTGTATCTTTCACTATCTCCCTCGCATTTTGCTTGCCTTCTCTCCCCCGCTATTTGTAAGGCCTCATTGGACAGCCACTTTGCTTTCTTGCATTTCTTTTTCATTGGGCTGGTTTTAGTTGCTGCCTCCTGTATAATGTTGCGAGCCTCCACCCATAGTTCTTCAGGCACTCTGTCCAGCAAATCTAAATCCTTAAACCTGTTCCTCACTTCCACTGTGTATTCATAAGGGATTTGGTTTAGATTGTATCTTACCTGTCCAGTGGTTTTTCCTACTTTCTTCAGTTTAAGCTTGAATTTTGCTATAAGGAGCTGATGATCTGAGCCACAGTCAGCTCCAGGTCTTGTTTTTGCTGACTGTATAGAGCTTCTCCATCTTTGGCTGCAGAGAATATAATCAATCTGATTTCGATGTTGCCCATCTGGGGATGTCCATGTGTAGAGTCGTCTCTTGTGTTGTTGGAAAAGCGTGTTTGTGATGACCAGCTTATTCTCTTGGCAGAACTCTATTAGCCTTTGCCCTGCTTCGTTTTGATCTCCAAGGCCAAACTTGCCTGTTGTTCCTTTTATCTCTTGATTCCCTACTTTAGCATTCCAATCCCCTATAATGAGCAGAACATCCTTCTTTGGTGTCACTTCTATAAGGTCTTGTAAGTCTTCATAGAATTGGTCAATTTCAGTTTCTTCAGCACCAGTAGTTGGTGCATAAACTTGGATTACTGTGATGTTAAAAGGTCTGCCTTGGATTCGTATCGAGATCATTCTATCATTTTTGAGACTGCATCCCAGTACAGCTTTCGCCACTCTTTTGTTGACTATGAGGGCCACTCCATTTCTCTTACGGGTTTCTTGCCCACAGTAGTAGATATGATAGTCATCCGAACTGAATTCGCCCATTCCCGTCCATTTTAGCTCACTGATGCCCAGGATGTCAATATTTATTCTCCCCATCTCATTTTTGACCACATCCAACTTACCCAGGTTCATGGTTCTTACATTCCAGGTTCCTATGCAATATTTTTCTTTACAGCATTGGACTTTCCTTTCGCTTCCATGCATATCCGCAACTGAGCGTCCTTTCGGCTTTGGCCCAGCCGCTTCATCAGCTCTGGATCTATTTGTACTTGTCCTCCGCTCTTCCCCAGTAGCATGTTGGACGCCTTCCGACCTGAGGGGCTCATCTTCCAGCGTCATAACTTTTATATGCCTGTTGTCTTTGTCCATGGAGTTTTCTTGGCAGGGATACTGGAGTGGCTTGCCGGTTCCTACTCCAGGTGGATCACGTTTGGTCAAAACTCTCCACTATGACCTGTTCATCTTGGGTGCCCTGCTCGGCGTAGTTCATAGCTTCTCTGAGTTCTTCAAGCCCCTTCGCCACGGCAAGGCAGTGATCCATGAAGGGGTTCCTGACCATACCGTGGCCCAAAAACGTGGTTTTGAAGCACGGATCCTCATGGATCCTAACGCTTTTTTCATTGGGCCAACCCAAACTCACCGCCAAATCACATATCATAGTCAGGGGCACAGCCTACACAACAAAAATCACGGATTCCCAGTTATCTGGCAACACCATGGACCAAAAACATGGTTTCGAAGCACGGATCCACATGGATCATCATTATTTTTGCACTAGATCAGCCCAAAGTCACCATCAGATCAAACATCATGTCCAGGGGCACAACATCCACCACAAAATTCACGGATCCACGGCTTCCTGGCCATACCGTGGCCCAAAAACGTGGTTTTGAAGCACGGATCCTCATGGATCATCACACTTTTTGCTTTGGGCCAACCCAAACTCACTGTCAAATCACACATCATGTCTAGGGGCACAGCCTGCACAACAAAAAACTCAGATCCACGGCTTCCTGGCCATATTGTGGACCAAAAAAGGTGGTTTTGAAGCACGGATCCTCATGGATCCTCACGCTTTTTGCACTAGATCAGCCCAAACTCACCATCAAATCACACATCATGGCCAGGGGCACATCCTGCACCACAAAAATCACGGATCCATGGCTTCCTGGCCACTCCATGGCTCAAAAACATGGTTTTGAAGCACAGATCCTCATGGATCATCACCCTTTTTGCATTGGGGAACCCCAAACTCACCCTTTATTCACATATCTTGTACATAACCACAGATCTGAACACAAACATCATGGTTCTACTGCTTCATGGCCCTGGCCAGATGCTACCCTGGATATATTGGCCAATTTTTAGGTGGGTGTGCTGGGATGGAGGAAACGGAGTCGGCTGAATCTCTATCCTTTAAGGATGGGCGTCCAATGGCTGGGCCAGAATGATTTCAGTTTGTTTTGCCAGCTCCCAGGTCTTCATGGGGCGCAATAGTCACCTGTAGCTGCCATCAGGAGTCCTGGTGTGATCCTGGATGCTTCTGTCTCTATGGAGGCATTGGTCACAAATGTAGCCAAACTGGAATTTTTGAATCTATATCAGGTTAGGAGATCGGTACCGTACCTGTCCCTTTCCAACGTAGCCATGGTGATCCATGCAGTAGTCACCTGCAGACTAGACTACTTTAACTTGCTGTACACCTGAGCCGGGGAGTGCAGGGTATAAATGTGATAGAGAGAGAGAGAGGGTGAGAGAGATAGATATGCAGGGCTACCCTTGAGACTGCTCCAGAAACTCCAAATGGTCTAAAATGCAGATGCATGAGTTCTTACTTGGACTTTGTGGAGAGCCCACATTCAGTTGGTTGTTCATCAGCTGGATTGGCTCCAGGTGGAGTATCGAATCAGGTTCAATGTTTTGGTGCTAATCTTTAAAGCCCTAAACAGTCTGTGACCTTTCTTATCTGTGGGAATTATCTTCCAATACACCCCCCATGAGTGTGACGCTCATCTAACAGCAACCTACTGGTGGTCCCTGGCCCAAAACATATCCAGCTGTCCTCAACCAGAGCCAGAGCCTTTTTGGTGGAACGCTTTGTCTAATGAGAACCAGGGCTCAGTGCAATCTATCTCAGTTCTCTCACTTGTCATGGTGAGTGGGCTTGCACATTCCTATGACCCTTGTGAGTGAAGCCATTGGGAATCTCGTACTCCCAGCAGGGTCACCCAAGGTGGTAAGGTCAAAGAAAATTAAATATGCTCAGAGTCCTGTAGTGATTTCATGCTCTTTATTGCAGCTTGTAAAACAGTGATTGAATTTCCCCCAAAACCTCAGGCTTTTATATACATTATTTACACAATGAGTCCCGTCTGACTAGCTGATTCTGCTTCCCTCCTGGAGCCTGATTGGTCTTTTCCTGCAAGCCAATCAGTTCTTGCATTCTAGGAACCTACTTGCCTATTGTTCTAGGATCCAAGCTTAGTACATAACAGGGAAGGAGTTAGACAAAGAATGATCCAAGAAGTCCTCAACGGCAGAACAGGCGGGTGATAACAAGCAGTGTGTTACAACGGCTCTGAAGGCGGATGAAGGCTGCAGCAGATAGGATCCACCAGTTTGTCATGACTACTCATGCCATCAGAACAGAGCCCTACTGCGAAGACTGTGCGTTGGTCAGCGTGCACTAATCTACACACATAAAACAAATTCACGCACAGGCGTCTTCCAAAAACCAAACCCAACCTCCCCAAACCCTCCCCCCATGGCCATCACTAAATGGCTACGGGGGCAGGAATGTGAAGCCCCTAGTCATGAACCGACACATGGGCGGTCAGCCGTTCTGACTCAAGGAATGAGGCCGTTGAGCAGCTCAGCAGCTGTATCCATGACTGAGCAGCCCTTTTTAGGATCCACTATGCTCACCCCGAAAAGGGGAAGGGGCTGGAAACGGTGCCCTAAACATAGTATGCCTCCCTTTTTCCCTGACTGGATTACCACGCCCAGGTGGAATCTCTTTTCCCATAGTTTGAATCCATTATTCTGCATCCTAGTCTCTAGAACAGCAGAAAACAAGCTTGCTCCCTCTTCAACATGACATCCCTTCAAATATTTAAACATGGATATCATGTCACTCCTTAATCTTCTCTTCTCTAGATTAAACAAATCCAGCTCCCCAAGTCTCTCCTCATAGGGCTTGAATTCCAGACCTTTTACATTTTGGTCACCCTCCTCTGGACATGCTCCAACTTGACAATATCCTTCTTCAACTGGACACAGTATTTCAGGTGTGGTCTGACCAACCAACCAGAATAGTGTGGTAGCATTCCTTCACTTGATCTAGACACTATACTCCTATTGATGCAGCCCAGAATTGTATTGGCATTCTTAGCTGCCACATCACACTGTTGACTCATATTCAGCTTGTGGTCGACTAAGACTCCCAGATCCCTTTCACAGGTACTGTTGTCAAGCCAAGTGTCCCCCACCTGTGCATTTCATTTTTTCTATCCAGGTGCAGTACCTTACATTTCTCCCTATTGAACTCCATATTGTTGGTTTTGGCCCAGCTCTCTAGGCTATTCAGGTCATTTTGAATTCTGACCATGTCCTCTGGTGTATTAGCAACCCCTTCCCAGTTTGCAGTCATTTGCAAATTTGATTAGCACACCCTCTATTCCATCATCCAAATCATTTATAAAAATAGTGAATAGCACCAGGCCCAGGACAGAACCTTGTGGAACCCCAGTAGTCATTTTTTTCCAGGATGAAGGTGAGCCACTGATGAGCACTCTTTGGGTTCAGCCCATCAACCAATTACAAATCCACCTAACAGTAGCTTTGTCTAGCCCACATTTTACTAGTTGTTTTGCAATAATATCATGGGGGACCTTTTCAAAGGCCTTACTGAAGTCAAGGTAAGCTGGTACAAGGGAAAGCAGGATTGTAATTACCGTAAAAATTACTGATTACTTTGGATCAGCAGTTTCAACCTAACCCGCTATGTGGGGAGAGCCACGTGTTCCTTTGGAAGGCAAGTGGAATACAGTGTGATATACTGACAGCTGTTTTAAAAGATGTAACTGTGACTTAAAATCCAGTATCAGGGGAAAAAACAAAAATAGATGGTCCCTGTGTGGATAGTCATGTTTGCATGATGGGGCCACCTCCAGTGACCATGTGGCCTGATATAAGAGGGTTCTAAAATCAGTCCTGAAAGTAGACTGATTGAGAATGACACACGCATAGCTTTTGCTCTGCCATTAACAAGGTGAGCTGAAGCAAATTCTTGCCTCCCTTTGGGCTTAGCAATATTTCCTACAGCATTCTTGTTGAAGGGCATTGGAGAGTTAGGTGAGGGTCACTTTTCTGTTTTTTCATCAAGCTCCCAGACAAGAATGCTACAGCATCAGCCCCAAACACTCAGTCTCATAACAAAAAATACTCAACGGAGTTAGGGCTGAGGGTAGGGGAAGTACAATTATGATCTTTCCAGTCCTCTAGAAGCTGACCCTTTTGGTCATTTTGGTCATGGAGCCAAATATCTGTTTCCAAGTTTAAAGAGTCTAAACAAGTAAAGAACAAGCTTGCCCTTTACATGCAAAAGCCCTGAAATTCAGCCCATTGGGCAATGATAGGCTGGGAGGAGGGAGGTAAGGACTAGCACCTTCTCTGCCCTCCACCTCCAACAGCTACACCTGAAAGTTTCATGATGGGGTTCGATTTGAGAAGCTGAATGTTTATAAAGGCACTTAGCCAATTTCTGCCACGGAAATTCTGAACAGAAACACTCTGCAGGTTCAGCCCCCAAAAGAAACTGCTCTATGGTCTCTGTGTTGGGAAATGGGAACAGATCTTGCTCATCACCAACCTTCCCTCCACAAATCAGTATCACTATGAGGCTGAACTGAACAGCTTGCTCCAGAGTTTTAAGAGATACGTTTCTGTGGTGTAGTAGTTAAGAGCGGTGGACTCTAATCTGGTGAGCTGGGTTCGCTTCCCCGCTCCTCCACATGCAGCTGCTGGGTGACCTTGGGCCAGTCACACTTCTCTCTGAACTCTCTCAGCCCCACCTACCTCACAAGGTGTCTGTTGTGGGGGTGGAAGGGAAAGGAGATTTTTAGCCACTTTGAGACTCCTTCAAGTAGAGAAAAGCAGGATATAAAAACTAACTCCATAAGTAAGAATTCTATGGAAAAGGACCATCCCTGCCATGATGATGAAAACTATATGTTTGGATTTTGCTGTATTATACCAACCTGTGGAATATGACAGTTCGCAGTTTCAAAATCTATTTGGCCACAGTGGATTGACAGTCTGGACACACAAAAACCTCTGGAAGATCTTTTGAATCAATGCCTATGCGAAAGCAGTGGTACCAGTCCTTGCAGTTTCCTTCACAGTAAGCCATAGTTAGGTCACCACTGGGCCTCCTGCACCCTTCCTTCAAGAAACATAGTGACCAGCAGCCTTCAAACAAGGATATCTGAGCAATAGGCTAGTGTATCCTTCCATCCCTCTGGGCATGATCGAGACACAGTAATGTAACTCTCGTTCAAGATTTGTCTCTTCTTGGGAGGAACAGCATCAATTTCCACTTGAAAATATTTGTCTTGTCCTTCAAAATAGGTTTTCCCACAGTACTGTATTATTTCTTTTGCAATCCAGGGTCTAATGGCAGCCATATCCTTTTGTATGAACTGTAATTGGGCAGCAGAAGCAATCAGATGGGCAATGGTACATGTGAAAGGACCGTAGTCACTGGAATTACGGTACCTTGCCTGGGTATATCAGTTGGTGCAAAAAATGATCAGCTGCAAAACTATAGGGATATTTTGAATCCATCTCATACAGACATGCTAAGAAGGATGTTATTGCATCAATCACAGAGTGGTTCAATCCATGTTTGGAATCTAGATAGAGCATGGTCTTCCTTTTAAAAATGATTACTATCAGTTTCCAGTGGACTTCTCTGTCATTTACTGGAATAATCAAAACATCTTTCTTTAGCACTCCAAATCTCAAACAGTTCTTCAGAGCTTGCACTGGCAATCTTTGACATATCTGCATGAAGTGGCAAGTACGGTAAGTGGGAAAATTGTTCCATTGTGACCTAGCTCTTTGGCCATGATCACCCTGGAGGCAAGAAAGGCATCTATTATGCGATCATTTATCCAGTTTGATCCTTTCAGTGTGTTTATGTCATAGTCATACACACAGATGTTGCCAACTGAACCCAAGTCCCATGGTTTGTAGACTGAGTGTGGGGAAGGTACAGTTGTGCCATGGGGGAACTGATGTACAAATCAGTGATTTGTCCAAACACTTCTCACTTTGTGTTGAGAATATGGGGCTGCTATCAAAATAATCAATATTGGTCACTGTCAAATCCTCTTTCCCACCTTTTGGCGTGGAGGTCATCTGAGGCTGAGTGCTTTCCAGGTGTCTCATAGTCAGTTGGTGATCTTAAGGAGTCAACCCCCTCAGCAGCCTGCACTGAATCAGATGCTGGAGCTACTGTTATCTTTTCCTGCAGTCTGGGGAACTTTCTTCCCGATCTACTCTTCTGTCTTTTATTTCACTTCAACTGTGTGAGCTGCAACTGGCAAGGCTTCCCTGGTTCTGGTGGCATGCCGATAGATTTTGTGGCAGCTATAATATGGTAACAAGTCCTGGATGATGTCCTGTACGGACTGTGCATGCATGGCTGCCCGTATGGTCGCCAGGAGAGCGGCTGCCCATACAGCCTGTACGGCCGCCGTGAGAGGAGCTGCCTGTACGGACGCTACGCGAGCAGCAGCCTGTACAGTCACCGTGAGAGCAGCTGCCCGTATGGCCCATACGGTCGCTGCGAGAGGGGCTGCCTGTACAGTTGCCGCAAGAGTGGCAGCCAGTACAGCGACCTTACTGTCACTCTCCCCCCAGCATGGCACCCTGGGGCACCATCACCCCGCTGCCCCTTCATATGCCCCTGTAGTCAATCAAATGTACTATGAACAATCTGAAGTCATGCTGGGCACAATTCACCACTAATCCTGTTCTTTTTCTAAAAACACGTGGTGGACTCCAGGAAAGCTGTCAGCAGGCAACATGATTCCCATGGGCACCACGTTGGAAACCCCCTATTTCAAAGTTTGCACTGACAAAATCTGTTCTCAAAAAAACTTGCAGTTAAACCTCCATTTATAATTACTACCCCTGCAAAGCAACCAACTTTTGTCCCAAAACCATTTGTAGCTGAATTGACGCAAGACAGGTGATTGTTTTTCATGGTTACTTTGGTGGTCTCCATCTAGTTGGTTTGATAATTTACATTCACAGGTAAGATCATCACAATCTCTGCCTTGGACATTCTTGAGGTTTAGCAGTGTCAAAAATTTCCAGGTGCAGTTCTTCACAGTGGAAGCTATGAATATGAATGTCATTTTATTTCAATGTTCTTGCTAATGCAGAACCATTTCAGATAGCGTTTGTATTTCGGTCATTCCATAGACATTGGTGTGATCTTACAATATAATTTGGTGGAGTCCATTTAACAATCATGCCGATCCATGAGGATTAAAGTATTTAATATAGTGTTTGTTCCTTGGCTGTGCTCTGTGGTTTTTGTGGTTCGTTCTGTGGTCATATACATCAGGTGTGATTTGATAGTGATTTCAGGGTGACCAAACATAAAAAAACCCTAAGGATCCATGGGGATCTGTGCTTCATGAGAATCTTTTTACAGCATGGCAGTGCCCCAAAGTGATCTGGCCATGAGCAGCATAGGTGGTTGGGTAATGAATATGGGGCGACCCAGAGAACTGTGGAGCCGTAAATTTTAAAAATATATATATATTCAATTTTATAAGGATAAGGAAGTACAGAAAGGGAAACGGGGGAGGGGATAGATAGATAGATAGATAGATAGATTAGAAATTTAAAAGACCTATAAAGATTATCAAATCCTACAAAGTACTACTACTACTACTACTACTACTACAAATATATTTGTACCCTGCCCATCTGGCTGGGTTTCCCCAGCCACTCTGGGTGGCTTCCCAAAAAATGAAATAAAAATACATTAAAAAGTCACACATTAAAAACGTCCCTAAACAGGGCTGCCTTCAGATGTCTTCTAAAAGTCTGGTGGCTGCCTTGACATCTGGTGGGAGGGCGTTCCACAGGGCGGGCGCCACCACCAAGAAGGTCCTCTGCCTGGTTCCCTGTAGCTTTGCTTCTTTCAGTGAGGGAACTGCCAGAAGGCCCTCGGTGCTGGACCTCAGTGTCCGGGCTGAACGATGGGGGTGGAGATGCTCCTTCAGGTATACTGGGCCGAGGCCGTTTAGGGCTTTAAAGGTCAGCACCAACACTTTGAATTGTGCTCAGAAATGTACTGGGAGCCAATGTAAGTCTTTCAGGACATGTGTTATATGGTCTTGGTGACCACTCCCAGTCACCAGACTAGCTGCTGCGTTCTGGATTAGTTGTAGTTTCTGGGTCACCTTCAAAGGTAGCCCCACGTAGAGGACATTGCAGTAGTCCAAGCGGAAGATAACAAGAGCATGCACCACTCTAGTGAGGCAGTCTCCGGGCAGGTAGGGTCTCAGCCTGCGTACCAGATGGAGCTGGTAGACAGCTGCCCTGGATACAGAATTGACCTGTGCGTCCATGGACAGCTGTGAGTCCAAAATGACTCCCAGGCTGTGCACCTGGCCCTTCAGGGGCACAGTTACCCCATTCTGGACCAGGGAGTCCTTCACACCAGCCCACCCCCTGTCCCCCAAGAACAGAACTTCATTATTGTCAGGATTCAACCTCAATCCACTAGCTGCCATCCATCCTCCAACCGCCTCCAAGCACTCACACAGGACCTTCACCACCTTCACTGGTTCTGAGTTGAAAGAGAGGTAGAGTTGGGTATCATCCACATATTGATGGACACCAAGCCCAAACTCCCTGATGATCTCTCCCAGCAGCTTCCTGTAGATGTTAAAAAGCATGGAGGGGAGGACGGAACCCCGAGGCACCCCACAAGTAAGTCTGAACACTCATCCCCCACCACAACTTTCTGGACACAGCCCAGGAGGAAGGAGCAGAACCACTGTATAACAGTGCCCTCAGCTCCCAGCTCCTCTAGACGGTCCAGAAGGATGTTATGATCGATTGTCGCGACCAAGGCAGTTTCAGTCCCATGAGGAGACGTGAATCCCAATTGGAAGGGATCCAAATGGTCTGCATCCTCCAGGCGTGCCTGGAGTTGTTCAGCAACCACCCGCTCAATCACCTTGCCCAAGAATGGAAGATTTGAGGCTGGGCGATAGTTGGCCATACTGGCCGGGTCTGAATATGTTTTTTTAAGAAGCGGTTTAATGACCGCCTCTTTCAGCTGGTCTGGGAATGCCCCCTCACAGAGGGAAGCATTCACCACCCCGCAGAGCCCATTGCCCAGCCCTTCCCGGCTTGCTTTTATTAGCCAGGATGGGCAAGGATCAAGGAGACAGGTGGTTGGTTTCACGCATCCAAGCAGCCTGTCCACATTCTCGGGGGTAACGGATTGAAATTGATTCCATGCAACTTGACCAGACAGGGCTCTAGCACTCGCTCGCCCTGACCCTGCTCCCACGGTGGTGTCTACCTCCTTCCGAATATGAGCAACTTTATCTGCATAAAAATTTGAAAAATCGTTGCAGGAGGTCTTGGGGTCTTTACAAGGCCCCGGTGGTAAAGGTGGTTCCATTAAATTGCAAACCACCTGAAAGAGTCTCCTGCTACTATTTTCTGTAGATGCTATAGAGACGGTGAAGAAAGTCTTCTTCACCATTGCTATCGCCACTTGGTAGGCTCAACATTGAGCTCTAACCTGTGTCCGGTCCAATTCAGAATGAGTTTTCTGCCACTGGCACTCGAGCCGTCTCAGCGATTGTTTCCTCACCCGCAGCTCCAAAGAAAACCACGGGGCTGTCAGGGCTCCATGCAGTCGGAGAGGGCGCTTCGGAGCCAGACAGTCGATAGCCCTGGTCAACTCCACATTCCGGCAGGCCACCAGGGAATCAGCTGAAAGGCCATCAACATGGGATAAAGCATGCCCTACCACTCTCTGGAAACCATTTGGATTCATTAAGTGGCGGGGGCGGACCATCCACATTGGTCCCACCTCCCTGCAGAGGAGAAGGGTCACGGAGAAGTCCAGTTGCACCAGGAAGTGATCTGACCATGGCACTTCTTTTGTTTCACTTTTACCTAGTGATGACACTAGGTAAAAGTGAAACAAAAGAAGTGCCATGGTCAGATCACTTCCTGGTGCAACTGGACTTCATATCACCCATGTCACTATTGGTGAACACTAGGTCTAAGGCATGTCCGTGACTATGAGTTGGGCCAAACTTATTCAGGGACAGCCCCATGGAGGCCATGCTTTCCACGAAGTCCCAAACAGCCCCTTGTAAGGTCATGTTGGCATGGATGTTAAAATCCCCTAGGACAACCAAACTAGGTATCTCCAGGAGAACATCCGCAATGACCTGAAGCAGCTCGGGCAGGGAATCCTTGGTGCAGCGGGGAGGTCAGTACACCAAAAGGAATCCTGTACTGCCCCTATTGCCCAACTTCCAGAACATGCACTCAGAGAACTGGGTCTTTCATATGCGCAGAAGCGCCAAATTGCACCAGTGCCTGTGCAGACGTGGCGCTTCAGGATGCGAATGCTGTGGGTTGCGGACGTGCCTCAGTCACGGGTTATGTCTGCAACCCGAGGTTCCACTGTACCAATTTTGTTTTAGGGCTTAATTTGCAGTAAATTTTATTCCTTTATTCATAATTGTTCTCACTGTTCTACTGTGAACTGCTCTTAAAATTTTTGCATCCATTTTGTCATATAAGGTTTTGCTTGTTCGGGCTTGGTGTCATATTTGAGTAATAGTTTATAAATTTTACCCAGAAGGTAGAACTCTGTTATGATGGACTCAGATTCTATCTTTTCACTGATTTTCACTGTATGTTTGCCATACAGTCTTTCTTGAATCTGGATATTAGTTGACAGTATGTAAGCAGTTTCATATTTTTTCTCCTCTTTAATACTTTGGCATGTATTTGATCTGTTCTTGAAGATGAACCATATCTTGGTACAATATATACCGTATTTTTCACTCTATAGGACGCACCGAACCATAGGAGGGGGAGAACAAGGGAAAAAAAATTCTCCCCCTCTCCGCTCAGCGCCCCTTCAGCGAAGCGGGATGAGAAACGGAGCCCCTTCCATTTCTCCTCCAGCTTCACTGAAGGGGCACTGCGCAGAGAGGAAACATTGTGCAGTGCCTCTCCAGAGAAGCAAAGCCTGGAGAGCAAGAGGGATCGGTGTGCACTGACCCCTCTCATTCTCCAGGCTTCAGGCGGCTATCCGCAAGCCTTCGGAGATCAGCAGGAACTTGCGCTGTACTCCAAAGGCTTCAGGCGGCTATCCCTGAAGCCTGGAGAGCGAGAGGGGTCGGTGCGCACCGACCCCTCTCGCTCTCCAGGCTTCAGCGAAAGCAACGCGTAGCCTCTGGAGCGTGGAGGGAGCGCTCCCTCTGCGCTTTGGAGGCTTCGTGTTGCTATCGCTGAAGCCAAGGAGCCTGCATTCACTCCATAGGACGCACACACATTTCCCCTTAATTTTTGGAGGGTAAAAAGTTGTCTTATAGAGCGAAAAATACGGTAGTCATATATTCTCCTATCGGCACTAATAATAATATTGCAGTGGTGACATTAACAGTGCAGGTAAGGGGATTTTTGTGATTTTTGTAGTGCAACTCATGATTTGTGAGTTGTGCCCGTGGCTATGATGTGTGATTTGATGGTGAGTTTGGGGAGCCCCAATGCGAAAAGAGTGAGGATCCTTGAGGATCCGTGCTTCAAAACTACCTTTTTGGGCCATGGCGCTGCCAGGAAGCCATGGATCCATAATTTTTATGGTGCAGGCTCTGCTCCTGGCTATGACGTGTGATTTGACAGTGAGTTTGGGTTGGCCCAATTCAAAAAGCGTGAGGATCCATGAGGATCCGTGCTTCAAAACCACATTTTGGGGCCTTGGAGTGGCCAGGAAGCCGTGGATCCGAGTTTTTTGTGGTGTAAGCTGTGCCCCTGGACATGATGTGTGATTTGACAGTGAGTTTGGGTTGGCCCAATGCAAAAAGCGTGAGGATCCATGAGGATCCGTGCTTCAAAACCACGTTTTTGGGCCTTGGATTGGCCAGGAAGCCGTGGATCTGAGTTTTTTGTGGTGCAGGCTGTGCCCCTGGAAATGATGTGTGATTTGACGGTGAGTTTGGGTTGGCCCAATGCAAAAAGCGTGAGGATCCATGAGGATCCGTGCTTCAAAACCACGTTTTTGGGCCTTGGATTGGCCAGGAAGCCGTGGATCTGAGTTTTTTGTGGTGCAGGCTGTGCCCCTGGAAATGATGTGTGATTTGACGGTGAGTTTGGGTTGGCCCAATGCAAAAAGCGTGAGGATCCATGAGGATCTGTGCTTCAAAATCACGTTTTTGGGCCTTGGATTGGCCAGGAAGCCGTGGATCCGAGTTTTTTGTGGTGCAGGCTGTGCCCCTGGACATGATGTGTGATTTGACAGTGAGTTTGGGTTGGCCAAATGCAAAAAGAGTGAGGATCCATGAGGATCCGTGCTTCGGAACCACGTTTTTGGGCCATGGAGTGGCCAGGAAGCCGTGGATCCGAGTTTTTGTGGTGTAGGCTGTGCCCCTGGGAATGATGTGTGATTTGACGGTGAGTTTGGGGTGGCCCAATGCAAAAAGCGTGAGGATCCATGAGGATCCGTGCTTCGGAACCACGTTTTTGGGCCTTGGAGTGGCAAGGAAGCCGTGGATCCGAGTTTTCTGTGGTGCAGGCGCTGCCCCTGGACATGGTGTGTGATTTGACGGTGAGTTTGGGTTGGCCCAATGCAAAAAGCATGAGGACCCATGAGGATCCGTGCTTCAAAACCACGTTTTTGGGCCACGGTATGGTCAGGAAGCCTTGGATCCGTGATTTTTGTGGTGCAGGCTGTGCCTCTGGACATGATGTGTGATTTGACGGTGTGTTTGGGGTGGCCCGATGCAAAAAGCGTGAGGATCCATGAGGATCCGTGCTTCAAAACCACGTTTTTGGGCCATGGAGTGGCCAGGAAGCCGTGGATCCGTGGTTTTTGTGGTGGATGCTGTGCCCATGGCCATGATGTTTGATCTGATGGTGACTTTGGGTTGATCTAGTGCAAAAATCATAAGGATTCATGAGGATCCGTGCTTCGGAACCACGTTTTTGGGCCAGGGCGTGGTCAGGCAGGCGTGGATCTGAGTTTTTTGTGGTGTAGGCTGTGCCCCTGGGAATGATGTGTGATTTGACAGTGAGTTTGGGTTGGTCCAATGCAAAAAGTGTGAGGATCCATGAGGATCTGTTCTTGAAAACCACGTTTGGGCCACGGTATGGCCAGGAAGCCATGGATCCGTGATTTCTGTGGTGGATGTTGTGCCCCTGGACATGATGTGTAATTTGAAAGTGAGTTTGGGCTGATCTAGTGCAAAAATCATGAGGATTCATGAGGATCCGTGTTTTTTAACCATGTTTTTGCGCCATTGCGGCACCACGAAACAGTGGATGCGTGATTTTTTTGGTTCCTCCTACAGACTAAGATGTGGTCTACAGAAGCATGGTGTTTTTATTTTGTTTCAATATAAAAATCATATGAATTCATGAGGATCCGTCCCACGGATCCATGTTTTTATGGTACTGCAGCGTGGCAAAGTGTTGGATCCACGTTTTTTATAGTCCAGTTTGTAGGCGTGCCTTCTAGGTGTGATTTGACACTGCATTTGTTGGAATTATTTTTTAAAAAGTGGAGGATCCATGAGGATCCGTATAGATCCGCCTTTTATGCAGACCCTTTTTTTATCTTATAGTTTGGAAATGTACATCCAGTTATTTCCCCTTTAAATTTTTTGGGGGGCCCCAAAAGAGTGGGACCCTAAACTATAGCTTGTTTAGCTTATACGTAAATCCGGCACTGTTCACAGCACAGGCCTGGCTAACTTGGTGGTGAGAGCTGCGAATAGGTCGTTTCCCCTCGCATTAGACCACTGTTTTGTGGGGAACGGGGCATCTCCACAAGACTAGTCGCGAGGTATGTTTGAAAAGCGCGCCTTTCTCGCCTTTCCGGAGCGCGCTGCATCCACAGAGGATCTCTCTTATGGAAAATCGGGTTCCAGCAAAACGCTGCAGGGTGGCTTTGCACAGAATAAATATTCGTAGTCGGACTACAACTCCCATCAGCCTCAGCCAGCATAGTCTGGCATGATGGGATTTGTAGAACAGTTTGGGGAGGGGGCACTTCGTTGGCTACATCTGATTTACCTTGTTTGATTATATCTTTTGGGAACAATTGCATAACTGAGTTGGCAATCCCAGCACACCTGACTTTTCAATGTCTTTGTTGCTTATTCTTCTGAAACTTTTTTGCTTCATGTAATTCTGTTGAGACCATTTTAAATTAAATGAGCTTTCTACAGAACACGGTATTTCTACTTTTAAAAAGGTGCCACCTGCCTCTTTGCTGTGGTACTGTATAAAAATATTGTAACTATGTTGGTATCCATACCACACATTAATGTATCTACAGTTACCATCCTAAAGTTTCTGGGGTTTTTTAAAAACGAAAATGTTTCTGAAGGAAATGTACTTGTTAGTAAACCAATCACATGAGGTGGAAACATGGAACAAAATAGTTGCAAAGCCAGACTATTATTCCAGTTGTGTATGCAGATGAAGCTGTTTCACAAAAAGCAGGCTGTCTCATTGTAAGTACAACTGTTTGTGTGAAAGTGTAGTTGCTGATTTGTACAGCTCCTCTATTATGTACCGTATTTTTCGCACCATAGGGCGCACCGGACCATAGGGCGCACCCAGTTTTTAGGGGGGGAATTCAAGAAAAAAAATCTTTTTTCCCCCCCGCAGCCCCAAAGAGCAGCGTACAGGCTGCACACAACCTCTCCCTGCCCGAGGGGTTGCGTGCAGCTATGGATCAAGCCAAGGCAGCGAGCGGGATGGATCCCGCTTGCTGTTTTGGCTTCCCCTAGCCCCGTGCAGCCTCTCCCTCCCGGGAGAGGCTGCGTGGGGCTAAAGAATCCATAGCCCCGTGCAGCCTCTCCTTGGCAGAGGGGTTGCGCGCAGCTATGGAGGAAGCCAAGGCAGCGAGCGGGATGGATCCCGCTCGCTGTTTTGGCTTCCCCTTTAGCCCTGTGCAGCCTCTCCTTGGCGGAGGGGCTGCACAGCGCTTTCCTGGCTTTACTGGGAGGCGGGGGGATTCCCCCACCTCCCGCAAAACCGGCAGAAGCCGCGCGCCTTTTAAAAGGGCTGCACGGCTTCTCCTGGCTTTCCTGGGATGCGGGGGGATTCCCCCACCTCCCGCAAAACCGGCAGAAGCCGCGCGCCTTTTAAAAGGGCTGCACGGCTTCTCCTGGCTTTCCTGGGAGGCGGGGGGATTCCCCCGCCTCCCGCAAAACCAGGCTCCCCCCCCGCCAGCCTTCTAGCCAAGTTGGGGGGCAGCGGGAAGGGCGCGCTGCGCCCCTGCCGCTGTCTCCCGAGTTTGCGGGGCTGGCGACGGGGAGGAGCAGGCTTCTCCCCCCGCCAGCCTTCTAGCCAAGTTGGGGGACAGCGGCAAAGGCGCGCTGCGCCTCTCCCGCTGTCCCCCGAGTTTGCGGGGCTGGCGACGGGGAGGAGCAGGCTTCTCCCCCCGCCAGCCTTCTAGACAAGTCGGGGGACAGCGGCAAAGGCGCGCTGCGCCCCTGCCGCTGTCTCCCGAGTTTGCGGGGCTGGCGACGGGGAGGAGCAGGCTTCTCCCCCCGCCAGCCTTCTAGACAAGTCGGGGGACAGCGGCAAAGGCGCGCTGCGCCTCTCCCGCTGTCCCCCGAGTTTGCGGGGCTGGCGACGGGGAGGAGCAGGCTCCCCCCCCGCCAGCCTTCTAACCAAGTCGGGGGACAGCGGGAAGGGCGCGCTGCGCCTCTCCCGCTGTCCCCCGAGTTTGCGGGGCTGGCGACGGGGAGGAGCAGGCTCCCCCCCGCCAGCCTTCTAACCAAGTCGGGGGACAGCGGGAAGGGCGCGCTGCGCCTCTCCCTCTGTCCCCCGAGCTTGTGGGGCTGGCGGTGGGGCTCTCCTGAAGCCTGGAGAGCGAGAGGGGTCGGTGCGCACCGACCCCTCTCGCTCTCCAGGCTTCAGCGAAAGCCTGCATTCGCACCATAGGACGCACACACATTTCCCCTTCATTTTTGGAGGGGGAAAAGTGCGTCCTATAGTGCGAAAAATACGGTATACAGATTGTAAACGTTATTGCTTTGACAGTACTGTATGGGGTAGACAGTAAAATAGATGCATTTATATATCTGTATAGTACAGTACCTGGAAATCAATTAGTGATTCACATGAGGAGGAGACATGTGGTTTCAGTGTCCTATGGATTCAAGTTAAACTGCTCATGTACATGACAGACTTTCACTGACAAATTATTGGAATTGATTAAGAGGACTAGAATAACTTTATATGTAGAATGATTAAGAGCATTGTTAGTGGATTATTGCATACATACTACAAATAGGCCAGTTGCTATGCAGAAGAATAAATTTAATCTCATCAGAAATTACAATATTAAAAAACTGTTGGGGGGCAATTCCAGTCTCCCAGGACATTGTAAATGATAACAAACTGGCCATCCTGTAATAAGGATACTTTATTCAGACTTGCAATGTGAAACTATATATCAAGAGTTTCCTTTTTTCACTTGTGGGCTGAAGTAAGGCAAATATGTTTTTTAATTAATTTAAATGAAGTTGCTAAGATGGTATACAATTTGTGTTAGAAATTCGGATATATATTTTTGGCAAGACAGCTCTAAAGTTTTATTTTTCAAACAATGGGCTGTGATCAGTTAAACATCTGGATAGTTCAAATGACAACCTGGAGCTTTGAGAACTTGAAGAAGAAAAGTCCACATGTGTATTGGCTTATTCCAACTTCTTTTTATTAATGGTAACTGCTCCTGCTCAGGCTGCAGTCTGAGAAGCATTTTGTTTCCAGAAATTCATTCCCAATTGTGTAGATAAAATATAACCAATAGAATTCTACAGGATGGAGTGTTACTGTATGAAAACAGTCTAGATCCAAGGATCCCCAGACATGCACTTCCAGATGGTGGAAATGCCTAGTGCCTGGTTAATTTTGAGCACTGTATACAATTCATAATAAAAAACGGTAGAACATCCATCATTAAACTACCAATATAACACCTCTTATAACTCAGCAACAGTAGGAGCAGTTGACCTCCAAATGCCAAGCAGAGTAAATGACATAAAGACACCAGCAAAGAGGACCAACGTATTTCTAGTGGAAGGCAATTCTGTAATCGGGGAGCCATAACACAGAAGCCATAACATGAGTCCTTTCCAGAAGCAGGATGTTGGAAACCACAGAATGGGATGGTGCTGTTGTTCTCAAGTCCATTTTGTGGGTTTCCCACAGGCATCTGGGTGGCCACTGTGATAACAGGATGCTAGATTAGGTTGTCAATAGGCCTGAAGGCCTGATCCAGCAGGCTCTTCTTACCGTCTTGTTGTTTGCGTCTTGGTTTTAAATAGAACTATAAGAAGGACCTTTCTGTCAGATCTCAAAGCACAGGCTGGCATATAATGGGGAAAGGTGCTCTTTTAAGTATCCAGGCCATGCAGGACAATACACTAAAGTGAGCACCTTAAATTGGGCAAACACGTAACCAGCACAACTGTTTCAAGAGTGCTGTCACAATATTGTATCCAGTTTTGATACTGAATAGTGAGGTGGGAGCATTTTTGCACCAATTGGAACTTCTGAACTAGCTTCAAGGGCAGCTCTATGTAAACATATTGTAGTACTAAATGAAATGTTAACAAAACATACAAGTTAATTGGCATACAAATGCCAGGATATCTATTATTCACAACTGATTCTGTGAACTATCATTGTTATTTATGTAATTTTCACTGTCTCTATTTTCCCTGCATTCTTTCTGGCCACATTATACCCATCCACCCCAACAGCACCCATGTGTGCAATATTTTGACAGTTGAGGATCTCACTCTGTGCATCTGATGAAGTGCACTGTATTCCATGAAAGCTAATGCCATAATACATTCATTAATTTTAAAGATGTCTTGTTCAAATTACTTGTACGTCTATGACTTTGATCATGTTACTGAGAAATGACTTGAATTTTTTTTAGCAGCTAGTGTTAATGAGCAGCAAAACAGTATACGTGTACAAATAGTACACTTGTATGTGTCTCCTGTATTATATAATGTAATTTGCATTATATGTTGTAGCTATAGACCTGATAAGAGGCTTTTACATAGTTTCATGATAATCTGGGTTTAAGAAAAGTGTAAGAAAATTGTAATTCTCTTGGTGTATTGTCTTAATAGAAAGGTGCTCATCATATATTCTAATTAGGTAAAGTTTTATTGAGTTCTCAATGTTCAATCCTTACAGGTAGGAATTACAGATGAGAAAATGCCACTTTTTGGGAAAATTGTTGTCATTAAAAAGAATGGGAGTGATGGAACTCATTTTCCGCTGACTAAAAACTCTTGTTTGTTTGGAAGGTAAGACTTATTTATTGGAAGGTATTTTGAATGTTGGAATTTAATTGTCTGAACTGTTCTTTTCACAAAGGGAAACAGTAAAATCTTTGCTACAGGAAACTCCCATTTACATGGAGGTTACGTTCCAAGGCACCACATATTTAAGTGAAATTACATATATTGGGGCACCATTGAAAAAGCCTGCAACCACCTGTTAAACTTCTAGAAACGCTTGAAAAAAAGCCAGAAATCCACCCAGCTCCACAATCACTCTCCAAATCTACTTTCTTAAACTCTCAACTCTCCATAGGCGTAAAAGGCTCCTGGGACTGCACTTGCAAAGGCTAGACTCCATTTTTGCTGTTTTCACTCTTTTAGGGCCGTATTTGCTCCTTTTTGTGCCCCTTTTGGGGATTTGCGCGTACCTGCTTGCACTTTAAAACAGCAAAACTTAAGATGTCAATTAAATTGTCAATATGCCTAAGCACTGCATCAATGTGCACATTTTAGGTTTGCACACTGGTGTAAATTTGACCTTTTTGAGAGCTAGTAGATAGGAATTTGTCTTTACTTTTGGGTTTAAATTTAATTTTTCTTCACAGTTTTGAAACTCTCAAGTGAAGCTATAATATTTTTGTGGGCAAAAATTGTTAATAGCATGCTTTCAGTGGGTCAAATGAAAGGAGCAACATTCACTTGCTATTGGAGATATAAGCATCTTTGCTGTTCTCGAATTAATGTCTCGGGATTGTCTGCTTCAAGTTCACCATACATAAAAGTCAATAGAGAGAGCTCTTTTTCAACTTTAGAGAAATTTTTGAATTGTACAACCTGCTCTGAAAGGTTGAACTTTACTAACTCCAATAGTTATTCAACCTTTCTGTTTTACATAAGCAAGTGATATCGGCAACATCTGTGTTTATCATTTCATATCTTTGGAGGGTTTTATTGGATGCAGGTGTTGCTCTGGTTTAGAGTATCTTTTCTCCAAGTATCTACGTGAATAGGTACCAGTGGCCAAGTGCATATTTAATGAAGGCAGGGGAAAGTTTATGGCAGAGGTAGCCAACCTATAGCCTGTGAGCCATATATAGTTCCCCAGGAAGTTTTTTGTGTCCTCCCTTTGCAACCTTCCAATTTGTCCATTAAAAAAATACTATTTCTTCATCGACCAGTTCTACAGGTCCCCTGTTCTGATCCATAAAATGTATTCTTTCCTATGTATATATTTATATTTTACAGAATTTAATAAATAATAATAGATTATCAAAAAAGGCTTTTAAATAGTATTGATAGAATATAAAAGCTTTTTGAAGGCAGCTTGCGAACTGCAATTCTAGCCATGGACACATTTACACTTTGGGCATGCTTGCTTTGGCATGCAGATATCATGGTTCACCCTGGACCAGTGTGGCTCTAGACCCTGAATTGATTAGCCATCTCTGGTTTATGGCATGCCAACAGTAAACATTAGTGTTTTTTTCCAGTTAAAACAAGTTCAGTTTTCATAATACTACATAGTTTGTCTTTATAATTTTTCTAATATTTGAATAGTAGCATTATGGCATTTTTTATATTAAAAACCCCTTTATCTCTGTGTAATATACAAATGTTAATCTGAAAACTGCATGATTATATTTAAAGGAAAAGAGAGTGTGACATCAGAATTCAGCTGCCTCAGGTTTCCAAAGAACATTGTAAAATCGAAGTCAATGAAAATAAGGAGGTATGCATTCTTATTTTTATTTTTTTGTATTGATTTGTTGTGTGTCTCTTGGACCTTTCTTAATTGACTGAGCTGAATATTTTTAAATCTATTTTTAGGCAACTTTGTTTAACTTAAGTCCTGCAAACCCAACAGAACTCAATGGAAATATTTTTCAGCAGCCTACGTACTTAAAGCATGGAGATGTATTCACTATTATTGATCGTTCTTTCAGGTAGGTAACAATGCTATACACAGCTATGGATCTACTTAAATAAAATTACTCTTGTCACGTTGCCTAGGTTGGGTCAAGTCACTGGAATTTTTAATGAGTTTATTTTATGTTCAGGCAACTCCTTTGTGCAGGGGTTGCATTTTGAGTCATATTGTGTGTAAGCCCATTCCATCCCCTTCTGGGTCAGAAAATGGCATGCATGGAAGGCCACACATCAATTGGACGCATGCAAAATGGTCACCACCTGTATTTCACAACTTTTATATACTGCTTGATTGTAGTAAAGCCTCTAAGCAGTTATAAAAAAGAATACGTTAAAATTATCAGTACAAGACAGTTAAAAACAGGTATTTAAAAGCATTAAAAAGATAATTAAAATCAGTAAACAAAGGGAGATTAAAATGCATTGCATCATTCAACTTGTCTGCGTAGGCTAGCCTAAACATGTTTTAAGCAGGCATTGAAAATATTACAGTCAATACTCCTATCTGATATTAGTAGGTAGAGAGTTACAAAGTATAGGTGCTGCAACACCAAAAAATTGTGGTTTTGTAACTGCGGAATGAGTGTTATGTACGTTGTGCTGTGTCAGTTCTGCCGATAGAAGTGGTTGATGGGGAGTATATGGGGTAAAGTGATGCCACAGGTAAAGTGGTCCAAAACTGTTATGGGTTTGTATACTAATAGTGACACCATGAACTTAGCCTGGTAACAAACTGGCAGCCAGTGTAGATATCTGAGCAGAGGTGTTATATGTTGATAGGATCCCAATCATTTCAGCAACTGTATTGCAGCATTCTGCATTAACTGCAGTTTCTGGGTCAGTAAAAGTGAAACTTACTTACAGTGCATTGCAGTAATCCAGCTTTGAAATCATTAATCCATGAACTACTGAGGTTACCTGGGCTTCCATTGACAAAGCTGGATCCAAAAGCACCCCCAAATTGCATACCAGCTAATTCAGCTGAAGTGTGACCCCATCCATGGCACGTAATTGATCAGTTTATTGCACATGGGATCCAGACACCTATAGTGCCTCCACCTTGGCAGGATTCAACCTCAGCTTACTTTCCCTCATCTGTCCCACCACTGTGTCCGGGCACAGGTCCAGGCTCCATGTGGCTTCTGGTGGCTTTGTATAGATTTTAAATAGCACTGGGGGATACAATTGTACCCAGGGGTACTCCATAACATAACTGTCAGAGATTCATAAAGCACTCTTCTGGTGCTGTTCTCAGGACTGCAGTAATGGAAGCCCAGTAACACAGTGATACCAGTGTCCATTCCACTGAGTCATTTCAGGAGGATACTACGGGAAATGGTATTGAAAGCTGCACAAGAGTCAAGAAGCAAGAGCAATGTCACAGTCCCCTTGTCCTGCTCTCTGTAAAGGTCAGGTCTCAGGCAGCCAAAACTGACTCTGTCTCATAGCCAAGCCTGATCCCAGAACTCATCTCCTTTATTCACCTCCCTGACTACTCAATTTGTTGCTACTTACACTTCTTGTTTGGCTCTATGACTGTTAAGGCTGGTGCTTTCTTTGCATTATCCAGCCCAAAGAGTTTTCAACAACTGGTATGCAGCCAGGGTATTTAGCTCATCAGTGGGATAAACAAATCAATATTAAGCCTACCTAATACCTTTAAACAGGTTTGAATATCCACCTTCATTACTTCCACGGAAGAGGAGTTCCAGGTCTCAAGAGAATGAAACATTACAGGTAACTCCATGAATACAAGGAAATGCACCTTTGCATTTTGCTGGACTGAATGAAATATGTAGCTATAGGTTTCCATATTCCCAATCTCCTTAAGTGGGTTTTTTACCTGCAGATGTAGGGTCTCCCTTTTTTATGTGTGGATGGCAACTGTATTCACAGAAACGTTTTAATGTCAGCACTCTTCTCTCCAAAGTAATATATTACTGAGAATGTATGCTTTTAATAGATGTTTTGGAAGCATTCTTTTAACAGCACATTTTCATATCATATTTTTTTAATGATTATGCAAGAACAACTGTATTCAAAGATGATAGATTATTTTCAAGATAGCTGTTACTCCTAGTTTAGGGGGTGAAGATAAATAAACAGCTGAAGCTTTTTCTTAAGAATAAATGGAACTAGGCTAGAGGTGGTGGGTTCTAGTGAAATCTACTCAGTTAAATTATTCGATACCATATAAATATTTACTTCAAAAATAAACCAATTACCGTATTTTTCGCCCCATAAGACGCACTTTTTCCCCTCCAAAAATGAAGGGGAAATGTGCCTGCGTCTTATGGGGCGAATGCAGGCTTTCGCTGAAGCCTGGAGAGCGAGGGGGGTCGGTGCGCACCGACCCCTCTCGCTCTCCAGGCTTCAGGAAGCTCTGCGCAACCCTCGGGAGACCGGCTCAGCTCTGCCCGGGAGCCGGGGGCGAAGCTCCGCCCCGCTCCCGGTGGCTGTGCAGAGCTGCCTGCGGTCCTGGGACCAGCGCAGCTCTGCGCTGCCATCCGGAGCGGGGCGCTAAGTTCCGCCCCGCTCCCGGTGGCCGGGCAGAGCTGCCTGCGGTCCTGGGACCAGCACAGCTCTGCCCGGCCACCGGGAGCCGGGGGAGAAGCTCCGCCCCGCTCCCGGTGGCCGTGCAGAGCTGCCTGCAGTCCTGGGACCAGCGCAGCTCTGCGCCGCCATCCCGAGCGGCACACTGCAGGCAGGTCTGCACCGGCACCCGGAGCGGGGCGCCAAGTCCTGCCCCGCTCGGGATGGCGGCACACAGCTGCCTGCCGTCCCGGAACTGCAGGCAGGTCTGCACCGGCATCCGGAGCGGGGCGCCAAGTCCCGCCCCGCTCGGGATGGCGGCACACAGCTGCCTGCCGTCCCGGGACTGCAGGCAGGTCTGCACCGGCATCCGGAGCGGGGCGCCAAGTCCCGCCCCGCTCGGGATGGCGGCACACAGCTGCCTGCCGTCCCGGGACTGCAGGCAGGTCTGCACCGGCATCCGGAGCGGGGCGCCAAGTCCCGCCCCGCTCGGGATGGCGGCACACAGCTGCCTGCCGTCCCGGGACTGCAGGCAGGTCTGCACCGGCATCCGGAGCGGGGCGCCAAGTCCCGCCCCGCTCGGGATGGCGGCACAGAGCTGCCTCCCGTCCCGGGACTGCAGGCAGGTCTGCGCCGCCATCCCGAGCGGGGCGCTAAGTCCTGCCCCGCTCGGGATGGCGGCGCAGAGCTGCCTGCCCTCCCGGGACTGGTGCACTTCTCCCCATCGCCAGCCCCACAAGCTCGGGGGACAACGGGGAGGCAGAGCGTGCCTTCCCACTGTTCCCCGACCTGGTTCTTCCAGCCCCGCACCTGGGGGGGGGAAATAAAATTTTTTTTCTTTATTTCCCCCCCAAAAAACTAGGTGTGTCTTATGGGCCGGAGCGTCTTATGGGGCGCAAAATACGGTAATACTTTCCATAGGCACAATTTTGTGAACTTCTAAAACAAATAAAACATTCATTGATCTGATACATTGTGTACAAATTTACAGGTTCTTCATATTCTGCAGGAAGAACAGGAGGAGTTGTTGCACTGTCGGAATTCAGAATCTAAAAGTCCTCAGATTTCTGGTTGGTAGTTATTTTAGCTTATTTACCACTGTTAGGCCTTGAATGGTAAGAAAATGTAAAGCTACATAAACAGATACGTAGTAGTTGAAATCAAAGCATTTACTGGGATTCTGCTGTAGGAGGGAACAGATGAAGCAAGATTTGGTGAATTAGTTTCTCCTGTAGGGATGAATGTGATCCTTGATATGGGTTGTCTCCACCCATCTCTCCAGTAACAGGAAGCAAAATATTTTAGAGAATACACCTTGTGGGCTGAGAAAACCCCTTCCAGTTCTATTTCCTGCCAGTTCCACTGCAGGTTGTATTGTCAGCTGATCCAGGCATGGCAAAAGAGAAGAAGCGGGAACTGATATTCAGACAGCCACTTTTTTTGTTTGCTCTGGATTATGATTAGAGTTCACAAGTAGATAAATCTTAATTTTATATTACAGATTATGCTGATGTTTGTCAGTGTACACACACACACACACAGAGAGAGAGAGAGAGAGAGAGAGAGAGAGAGAGAGAGAGAGAGTCTATTGCATACACGGATAAGTTTTAAGAATCCATTCACTATGGGCATGCTATTCTCAGTATCGGTTGCAAAGTAGCTTCATATGAGTGCATTTGTGAATGTCTGAGCTGTATGTTGAGGACTTTTATGTTAAATCTTATTTTATATGTAGAAGCAGGTGTTGTTGATTTTACTTAATTCCTCAAAAATATATTTGCCCTATGATCAGAACCTTAACTGACTGTAGAATTTGGTAACACTGTTTCATCTAACTTAAGCATTATACCAAAAATAGAAATACTTTTAAAGAACACATTGTTTAAAAATGTATTCTTTTAAAAATCTCTTCTTAGAAAAGAAACTTGACTGGGAAAATCGGAATACTAATGAAAGTGACAAGACAAAAATTCAAGAATTTATTACTGGACAGTATGGCACACCCCAATCTACATACAAAACCTTCAGTTCAGAAAGGAAAAACGAAATGTCTCCCTTTAGCGAACTTTATGAATTAGTGAAGCACGAACCTGATACAAAAATAGCAGAGAAAGATGTTAGCAATGAAACATTTCTGCAGTCAAAAGAAGAACACTTAGCCAGAAAAGATGGTAATGATACCTTGGAAGAAGCTGCATCTCAGATACCACGCAGGATATCTGAAACTGGTCAAACTAAGAAGACTGAAGGTGTAATTTGGAATGAATTTGAACATTCTCGTTATATTAAAAGTCAAGAAATAAACAGTGTGATATCAAATCCAAGATCTCTTGAAAGGAACAGATCCAAAAGATCATCTT
Organism: Podarcis bocagei; assembly: GCF_964188305.1. NCBI lineage: Eukaryota > Metazoa > Chordata > Lepidosauria > Squamata > Lacertidae > Podarcis > Podarcis bocagei. Next base: position 82,611,876 of record NC_138131.1, read on the forward strand.
TGGGTCTTCAAGGTTATGCTGCAGAACGGAAGCAAGAAAGTGAAGGCACCAATCAGTTAAATTTCAAGAAAGCAGAAGAGAATGAACTAGATGGAACTGAAGGAATTAAAAATGCAAGTAATGATACAGATTTAACAGCAAGTAGACAAAGTGCAAAGTATTTCCATGAATCATGTTCCATAGTATCATTGGAACCTGCAGATAGAGCAGGGCGCCCTGAAAAGTCAGAAGAAGAGCCAACAAAGACAGCTGGTGTGGAAATCAAAGCTAACTTAACAGATACTTGCAGATCATTTGTAAGCATTTTGTCCATACCAAAGTCTAATAAGGAGAGTTTTCAAACTTATTCTAGTCCACGTAAGTTTTTTAAAATAAAAGGCAAGAATGAAGTGCTGGCCATAGAACCAATGCATACTCTGAAAGCAACAAATGAGATTGGTATGAACAACACACAAAAAGATAGAAACTCTGGAATCATTGCCTATTCATTTCGCTGTCGTAACAGTAAAAGCCCCCGGAGGAGCATTAAGCAAAATGAAGACTTTTTAAATGGGCGTTTTTCTACAGAGCAGATGCATATCAATTCAGAGGAGTCATTAGAAGTTCCTGTAGATACTTCTGGAACAGGTTGCATGTGCACACCTAACCAGCCACCTGAAAAAGAGGGAAACTGGCTCCAGGAGGAGGAGGAGGATGATAAAATAAAAGAACCAACAATGAAGGCCCACAACCAGAGTTTTGATAATAAACACTATATACCAGGTCATGAAAATAATGTACCAGTGCCAGCAGAGGGTGAGACTGCTTCAGAACTGAATGTGACAAGCGCATTTATTATAAAAAGAAAGTCAGGTAAATACTTGCAGTACAAGCCTAAGACTATCATTTTGAGATTGTTTCAGAAATTTGTCATGACTTTTTCTTGAACTTGTAATTTTGCTCTCTTTATGTAGTTTTATTCAAAGTCTGTTGGTTATTCTATTTATAAAACTTGTATGAATACCAAAGGAATTTGGTTACTACGATTAAGAGAAGTACAGTGCACTAAAAATAACCCCAACAGATTTTTCTCAATTTTTATCTCTTACTAGTTCTGTTTTTAAAATCTTACTTTAACAGAAAGTATCCTTACTATTTTGATACTGAAGTGTCATCATACACTCATTTTCTGACTATCAGTCTTGTATTTAGGTCCAAGAGACCTCTTTAAGGGCATACTGGGGGGGGGGGATGATTTACTTCAAAGTGACTATGGTTTTGGTTTTTTTTGTTTTTTTGGGGGGGGGGTTTAAAAAAACACAACTTTATTTGTGGCGCTGTTGCAGAGGTCTCTGTCTTTACAAAAAAAGGGATACAGGAGGGTTTGCCCGTTTTCGAAACCCGAGTGGTAAACTCCCACCCGTCAATTACACCTTGGGAGCCTCTTCTGGTTTCTTGGCTCCTGACGGAGTGATTTGGGCATGCGCCTCAAAGGTGACAGGGATCTGGATTTCAGCAGACTGAATGGCCGGCTTGGGCAAAGGAGCCTCTATCGTCAACATGCCATCGGGGGAAAGGGAGGAGCGGACTGCAGCAGGGTCGATACCAGGGGGCAGCGTGTATTTTCTTGTGAAACATCTGGAGATGAACCCATGATCGTCCTGCCTTTCTTCATGCTTGCCTCTGTAGGCCTTTAAATATGACCTGAACCAAATTCTGCCTCTCATCCCTGCTACTGAATGGGTGAAGTTTCAGACTTGGCATAAGCCAGCTTCCCTTTTTTAAAAAAGATGGGGGGAGGGACGACATATGTTTAAAAAGAACAGATATTTAATGCTTAATATGGATGAATTGGTTAGAGTGTGGTGCTGATAATGCCAAGGTTGCAGGTTTAATCTCTGGATGGGACAGCTGCATATTCCTGCATTTCAGGGGGAGTTGCACTAGATGATTCTTCATGATCATTTACAGTTCTATGATTCTATGAATATCTGTAGGGAAATCACTGGTCACCCCAACCATCAGCATGCCTCTTGCCCTTCGGTCGGCGCCAGAAGGGAGGGAGCCTTCTAGGCTGGATGGCATGAACAGCTGTAACTTTTTTTTTTTTTTAAGAGTTTTTAAAATATTTTATTAAGGATTTTCTTGTTTTACAGAAGTGTAGTGCCTCATATATATTTTTTCCCCATGTAACATTTTTACAAATCCGTTTCATTTGTTGAGGCATTAGGGGGAGAAGAAAATAAAAATAAAAATAAAAATAAATAAAGGAGAGAAAAAGAAAGGGGGGTGGAGAGAGGGAAGATGGATAAGGGTGGGATTGGGTGGCGGTGTTTCTATTATGTTTAATGTATGTAGAGTTTGGTGTCAGCGTGCTTTTGTTGTTCACTTGTGTTCCTTTGGTGGTGAGAGAGGTTGGGGTTGGCCTAGGGTGTGATTGTTTGCTTGTGATTGGCTGTGGTGATCTTGGTTTTCGTGTGTGAGTGAGGTGGGTGGGTGTTTTGGATCAGGTTAGCCATATTGATTTGTATGCTGTTGGTGGATTATTGTCATTGTCCTGTTGGGCTGTGTGTGTGATAAAGGGGAGCCATACCGGGGTGAAGGCATCTTCTTCTGTTTGTCCCCGTGTCAGTTTCAGTTTATTAGTTAATTTTTCTAGTAGGGCTGTTTCCCATACTATTTGGTACCATTGGTCCATGCTTACTCCTGACAGGTCTCTCCAGTGTCTGGTTATGGTGTTTCTGGCTGCTGAGAGCAGGTGGGTTATGAGTTCTTTGTGGTGTAAATGGGCATTGTTGTCTTGGAAGATGTTTAGTAGGGCCAATTCTGGGGTGGTGTCTATTACTTGCTTAGTTATTTTACAAATTTCTTGTATGGCTGTTGTCCAGAACAGTTGGATTTTGGGACACTCCCACCACATGTGGAAGTATGTGCCTGTGGAGGTGCACCCTCTCCAGCATTTTGGTGAGGTTCCTGGGTGTATTAGCGCTAGTTTCCTTGGTGTTAGGTACCACCTGTAGGTGAGTTTCAAAGTGACTATGGTTTTAAAAATAGGCTTCTGTTGGTATCACCAAGAGTTTAACAAAAACTATTCGGAATATGTGACCTGACAGTGTTAAGAAAAGAGAAAGCAAAACAGAAACAGAAACAAATGCCTAAGTTTCTGTTAGGGATCTTCTACTGGAGCGCAGTAGAAGGAGTTTCAGTATAACCCTATAGAACATTACAAATATGAAATCAGTATTGCAGATTTTAACTATGAGTATGTTAAGTCTTCTGTCAGGACAAAACAAACCTGGAGCAGAAATAACCCCCTAGACCAGGGGGCAGCAAATTTTTTCAGCAGGGGGCTGGTCCACTGTCCTTCAGACCTTGTGGGCGACCGGACTATATGGGGGGGGGGGTGAACGAATTCCTATTCCCCACAAATAACCCAGAGATGTATTTTAAATAAAAGCACACATTCTACTCATGTAAAAACATGCTGATTCCCAGACCATCCACGGGCTGGATTGAGAAGGCAATCCACGGGCTGGATCTGTCCCCTGGGCCTTAGTTTGCCTATCCATGCCCTAGACTAAAAGTTAATCAGGGGGGTCCAAAAGACCTGCAATCTTTTGTGACAGGTTTTTGTATGCACAGAAAAAAATCTCCAGTGCTCTTGAATTGGTGCAAATACATAAAAGATGAAATTTTAGTTATCACTCCAGAAAACAATGAATTAACAATAAATAATATTCAAATTATACTGACACTCAGTATGTAGTAACCAATTCACAGAAGAAAAAAATCTTTTTCATCACTTAACTATCTTCTTGGTCATTATATCAGTTTCTGTGATGTTCCTTATTTTAGCCAACTACAAGTTTGAATAGGATACCTCATTCTCCATTTGGTTCCAATAATAATATTTGTTTATTATTATTGTTTATTAGCAAGTTCCATGTCAGCTTTCACACTTTAAAAGTATTTCATATAACCTAAAGCATCGTCATTGCAGGTAAACGTACAAAATACCTCAATATCAAGGCAATTTGAAAACTTATATTTTTACGTGTTTTTGGACAAATCCAATAGATTTCATTAATTAGTCTATCCCTGCTATCAAGTAATCCTGCTTATTTAACATAGTAAACAAAAATCAACAATAGCCTACCTTTACATTCTGAAACCACCAAACCTCTTGCTGATCATGAGGTCAGCAGTGCTACGGGGTGAGCTCCCATTGCTCTATCTCAGCTCCTGCCAACCTAGCAGTTCAAAAGCATACAAGTGCGAGTAGTTAAATAGGTACCACTGCAGTGGGAAGGTAAATGGCATTTACATGCTCTCTGGCTTCCGTCATGGTGTACCATTGCACCAGAAGTGGTTTAGCCATGCTGGCCACATGACCTGGAAAAGTTGTCTGCAGACAAATGCTGGCCCCCTCGGCATGAAAGCGGAGGTGAGCGACGTACTCCATAGTTGAAGCCAACTGGACTTAACTGTCCAGGGGTCCTTTACTTTTACCTTTTACTCCCTTTGTGATTGGAGCTAAATATTTATGTTGGAATTCAGAATAACTTTCTTCTGTCTTTCTTTTAGATAAATTACCTAAAATGAATCAACCTTCTGATTAGCTTTGTAACTTGGTATATTGAATTTGGTATGTTTTGCTCTTTTGTAGAAGTTAAGAAATCACCTAAAAAGCGGAAGGACGAAGAACCTGACATATTAATTCAGCCTCTTGGAAAGAGAAAGAGGGTGTCCTTTGGTGGGCACTTGAGTCCTGAACTGTTTGATAAATGCTTACCTCCAAACTCACCACTTAAAAGAGGTGCAACTCCAGCACGACTGAGCTTGCCATTTGGAAACTCGCCTCGAGCGGTTTTGAAATTTAGACAATCTCGAATCAAGGTAAATAATTTTCTGTACTGAAATGCCTCAAAAGCACCCAGATCAAGTCTTCTGCTTCTCATTCTTCGTGTGTGTGTGTGTGTGTGTTTCTAACAATCCTGTACATGCATACTTAGATATAAGTCCCATTGGGTGAAATCCAACATTGTGTAAGAAAACTCCTTCCCCTGTTGCTCTGTATGCCCCCCCCCCCCGCACCAAATCTCCAGAGGGTCCAAAGACTTTGAAGCAGGATTGGTGGACACATGAGAGCTGGGGTGCAGGGAAGAAGGCCCCCTTGAGAGTAAATTTGTTCTAATGCCACAATATAATTGGATATTATCCATTCCTTCCAATGGGGCTTACAAGTAAGTAGGTATTGGATCCCTGCCTAAAAATTTTTAATTCAGAAGTTGTCAGGGTAAATGAAGTGTCCTTGAGACAGGTTTATGATCTTGAATGCAGGGAAATATTATTTCCAGCGTGGGTTGAGCAAGTTCCAGTTGCTTGACCATTTGCTTCAGAGGTCTTGTTCCCTGACAAATGCTAGCAAGGGAAGACTTGTTTCCACCATGGGATGAGTGGGGTCTAGCCCCACTCCCTTGTTTTCACCTGCTGTACAATAACTCTTGAGAACTGGCATTTTTATTAAAAGTTGGATTATGAGTAAAAATAAATAAAATTGCAGCAAGGGACAACATGACTCCATCGTGGGTTGGAGCAAGTAGTTTGATGTTACTGTTCTGTATTGTGGTTTTTCTATTTAGTAGTTGTAGTGATTGTATTTCATTTTATCATGTTGTGTGCTGTCCTGTGCTTCGTTTGAGGAAGGCCTCTCAAAGATAAGTGTTTTATCTTATTTAAAAGAAATGAGCAGAAAAGATGTCTACTTGAATGAATGCAGTGCATTCTCACTGAATAAAAGTTCTTAATTTTGGCTTGACAGTGCCCTTTAAAAAAGGAGGAGGAAAGCTCTCATTTAAGGAGAAGGGCTAGGACAGGTTTGAGGAACCTCTGGCTTGCAGGCCAATCTTGGCTTGACAGGCTTCCCCATTGGCCCACAAGTGAGGGAGGCAGTTGGCCAAACCAGCTTAAGTCCCTTCCGAAGCACCACAATCAGCTGGTTGTTGGGAGCCTTTGAAGCAGTGCACAAAGCAGGAACCCAGTGGCTGATGCAAAGCGAAGATGTTCCTACTTGGTTCAGGTGTCATGTCCCTCCTTTCATTTCAGCAACTGGATTTACAAAGAAACAACTATTGAAATGATGTGGAAAAACACGTCGCTTTTAACAGTGCCTTGCTGCCTGCTAGTGCTTTGAAGTCTTAAATTTGGGGTTTCAGAGCACCAAATCCCTTGACATCATTTGTGATTTCAGCAGGAGGATGGCCCCGCACACTTGTAAAATTTGGCCTGCTAGACTGGCCTGTGGATCCAAAAAGGTTCCTTTTCTCTGGGCTAGGACATGATGTGTGTCTGTGTGGTTTCTTCCTAGGCCTCTTCATGTGTCTGGCCTTCCAGATTTTGGTGGATTATAGCTCTCATCATCATTAACCATTGGCTCTACTCACTGGAGCTGATATGAGTTAGGCCAGAAGTCGCCAAACTTTGAACCAGTGAGCCCATCTTAAATTTGGAGAAAGTGCTGTTCTTGCTAATCACAAAATGGCTGCCGCGGGTTAGCTTTTTATTATAAAATGGCTGCTAAGTCTAAAAGTATGGAAAAAGAGACATAATTATAGAATGATGCAGACATGCCACCCCATTAGTGAAGACATGAGCACATGCACCAACCACTACTGCATTCTCTCCCAGGAAGAAGCTCTTTATACTTTAATCCTGGCATCCAGTGACATGTGGACATGTTCATAGGTGTAGCTGGCTAAGTGCAAACAAACTGAGCAAGAAGAGCAAGCTATTTCTTATGTATTGTGGATTTTTGATGAGATACTTACTGAGGTATTTCATGGGTGCCAAAGGGGGGTCCTGCTACCTGCAGGACACCAAAAGGTTTCTTATCCCTATTTACCCAAGAAAGAAAGGTTAATTGAAAAGGAGCACTTAACAGTTTGTGTGTCAAAGTATGTAGCTCTAACTTCACATGCTTTTCTGTAGATAATAGGGGCACGGTTGCCAATGTAGATGTCCAAAATAATTTGTCTTAACAAACCAGCTTGTGCAGATGTTATAGTAAGGAGATGCACTTGAATGAAGTACCAGTTACAACTACTTAGTTCCTGGGCAACTACTGAAATCTGTAAGTGGATATTTATACTTCAAATTGCTATCCTGTACTTCCTCTAAGGATCTCAGGACAACATAGAGAACATTTTATCTATTCAACCACTGCAGTATGATACGGTTGTAAACCTAAGTGGTACACTAGATTCCCAAATTCAGGTCTCCTCAGTTTAAGTTCTGCTTATGTGCTATGCCACATTTGATATCTCATTAGAAGTTCTTTGTATTAACTTTTTAAAAAATCCCTCTTCTTTCTCTACAGAGTTTCCCTGAAGGGGTTCAGCATGAGAATAGTTCATCTAAGAATGCTGCCTCACCCTCAGCACGCAGGTCTCCAGTTGCCTCGCCCACAGCACGCAGGTCTCCGGTTGCCTCACCCGCAGCACGCAAGTCTTTGGTTGCCTCGCCCACAGCACGCAAATCTTCGGTTGCCTCTCCCGCAGCACGCCGGTCTTCAATTGCCTCGCCCGCAGCACGCCGGTCTCCGGTTGCCTCGCCCGCAGCACGCAGGTCTCCAGTTGCCTCACCTCCAGCACGCAGGTCACCGGTTGCCTCGCCTCCAGCACGCAGGTCTCCGGTTGCTTCGCCCCCAGCCACTTTTTCTTTTGATGCACCCCAAAGAAGAGGTCGCTTTTCAGTTTCTCATGTTACCAGCCCACCTTCAGAAGAACAGGATGCTCTTTCCAGTCAGATGAACGGAGATGAAGAAGAGTTCACTGAAGTAAAGACATCTGAACCTACTGTTCAAGAATGCAAAGCTGCTCGTTCAACAAAGAGGAGCAAAAATGCTACTCCAAGAAGTTCTTTGTGTAGGAGAAGTGGAGTAATGGGTGTAATTCACTCTAAAAGGCAAAGTGGGGCTTCCAAAGCCAACTTGATAGGTTTGTCATTATTGCTTTGTTAGTGTCTTTTGATGTTCCACAAAACAATCAGATACAGCATATAGTATTCTAAAAGACTGCAGGGTTTACCAGCCTTTTTGGATCAGTGGGCACAGTTTGAATTTTGATAGAGTGAGGGTGCCCATCACAAAATAGCTACTATGAGAGATGTGTGGCCTAACACCAAATGGCTACAATAAGGAGTATGGTCTAACACAGAATTAGAGAGAGAGCCACCCTCAAATCTTATGCTAACCATGGGAAGTCATTTAGGTCCTACTAATCCTGATTGTGGAGATAACACCAATGCTGTAACGGGACATTACTCAGTACCAGGACAAATATACAAGGTGGTCACACCACACTCAATTTCATTTCACAGAAATTGCTCAAACTTGGGCCCCCAGCTGTTGTTGGCACACAACTCCCATAATCCCTAGCTAGCAAGACCAGTGGTCAGGGATGATGGGACCAAGTTTGAGAAACACTGGCTTAGAAGATACATGCACATTTTGTCCCCTATTTGTGGGAGGGCTAGACAGTTGTGGGTTTTTTAATTAAAAAAATAAAGCTTGGAATTGGCACATGTCCAGAGGTACTAATGAAAGCCTTCATGGGCATCAGGCTGACAACCCTGGCTTAAAAATGCATTAGAACAAATGAATCTACAAATCTAGAAAATGTTGGTTTTATTAAAAATGTGTTTTAAGCATAGAAATAACTAGCAATCTTGAACAATTATCATTCCAGTTGCAAAGTCTTGGGCAGATATAGTGAAACAGGGTGTTCCAAAATCTCAAGTAAGCAGTGCTGCAAAATGTGGTCTTAAAAGATCAGCCAAGAAGAGGTCAGCCAAGAAGAACTCAACAAAACCATCAAAGGTAATTCTCTAGCAGTGATCAAAACTAATACCCTGCATTTAGTAAATATATTGAAGCATTCCATTTTCCAGTCATTAAATGCCAGAGTCTGGAATTCTTTGAAACCAGGGATGGGAAGGGCCTTTAGCTTTTTGATAGATGGTCTGTATCCATGAAGTACCAGTTTCAGTCCCTGGCACTTCTAGACAACTTGAGATCTATTCCACCAAGTCAGAATAGACATCACTGGGATGGATGGACCAATAGTTCTGCTTTGTATAAGGCAGCTTCAAATGTCCTCCACCTTGCCCCCCCCCCCCAATAATTGCATGGAATTCCAGAGCAAATGTGCAGATCAGATTCTTTCCCCCTACTCTGAGTTTGGAGATGTGTTCTCTTGGTGTGCATGCCTTTTGGATAATGAAACCAGCCTGAATTACCACATTGGAGTATATATGAGTAATATAAAGCACAGCAGTTTGTAAAGTAGGTTAAAACTAGGCTTGGGAAAATTATGGATAAGTTGATGTTGCTAATGTTAATGAGTATGCATCATATTTTCTTTTGAGAGAGGATATGGTAAAATGAATGGAGATGAATTCTAGGTGCATGATGAGAGCAAGTAGAAAGGCAGCCAATGTCTGGTAGATGGAGCAAGACCATGTTTTGTCCACAAACCAAAGTGGCTTGCCCACACACTGGGCCACAAGCAAAAAGAAATAATGTTTTAAGAGCTGTGTTTGCTACTTAAAAGCTTGTAGGTTAAGTAAAACAGGCTGAATGATCTGTAAGAACAATGGCTTCTAGCCAACATTGTCTGCGCACATGCAAAGCAGATCTCCGCTTGAGAAACAGGACTACATCTTACTGTTTGTTGTCAAACAATTACCAAGTACCCAGTATCCTGAAAGTAAATGGGTAGACACTTCTAAAGCATTTCCAACGTAATATTAGCTTTTTGCAATGAGAGAAAGAGCCAGAAGATACATATGTGGAGAGGAAATGTAGCCACAAGTGAAAAGTTTTCAAGTGCCTTTCACACAGCTTTCCTCTTGTATTATAATAATTCAAACTATGAATTACTATTTGATTACTTTAGGAATAAAGAGAGTTTTCTATATTCAAACTACTACAATTACAATTAAGTCCTTTAGAATTCATGCTGCTTAATGTAATGTAGTTAGTTAACAGCATGTAATGAACCAGGAAGGTTCAGTTCAAACTTTAGTTCAGCCACGAAATCATTGGATCAGCCATACTCTGTCAAGCATCTAATCTGTAATATGGGTGTAATACTCTTGTAGCCTTACAGGATGTTAAGCAGTTTGAATACCATTCTGTACTATTATTCTCTTATTATCAAACACCTCTATATTAAATACATACATAAATGGACTTTATCAAATAAGATATGCAAAATTGGATTTCCCATGCTATTCTTGCAGTCTTTTCTCAGTACTACTTAAGTAAAAGGATGGAAATGACTTAGAATTGGCAAAAGCCACCCTAAGCAACAGTGCAACAATGCACTGAGAATTTTTAGTATGTTGTTGGGGAGGCAAGATGTGACTGGCCAGATGTGAGCTCTATGTTTGTAGTTTCTGCTGCTGCCAAGCAGCAAAATGTTTCAAGAAGGAAAAATGGATGAAAGCTCTGTCTGCTTTTTTTTGCTTGGATTTATTGTGCATGCTGGACTTGACATTCAGAATTGTATCCAACTTTGAAGTAAATGGTAATTGAGCTGCGAGCACCAGGACTTACATGCACTCTGAGCCTCAGTGATCAGACTCAAAGGTTTAATTGTATATTTTGTTTTCAGAACAATGTTTCCATGCTAAAAACGCCAATAAGAAAAGTCCAGGGTCACTTTACTACAGGATATGCAAATTCCCCTGCTCCAATTGTGATTGGAAAAGCTCATACCAGTATTGTGAATGCTGCTGTACAAGTCCCTAAAGTGATGATCAACTATCCTTTGAAGAAACATGATGACTTAAATGAAAGTTTTACAGGTAAATTGTTAGTGTTTTGGTGAAATGATTTTTTTTCTTGTACAGTACCAAATATTTTGCAAGCCTATAAGGAGTTCACTTGCATCCCATGGAAAATGGTTGGATTGGTCATATAAAGAACTTGGTTGGTTTTACTGTCTGAAACAAACACATGCTGTTCTAACAAAATCAAACCTAGTTTGTACAAAGTAGCATTCTGTTTAAGTCAGTGACGGGCCAGAAAGACCTATGTTTAAATCTCTGCTCATCCATGAATCTTACTTGGTGCCCTTCAACTAGTCAATATATCTCAACGTATCTATGTTTTTGCAAGGATAAAGCTGTAGTAATGGAGAAAGTGCATGTATGTCACAAAGTTCCAAGTATATTTCGTAAAAAACCATTGGCTGCTAGTGCCATCTTAAGATATATTTATCCTATCACATGAGGAAGTTCACATCCTAAGATGGCACTTGCTATAAGACTTTCTTATGGCTTTGATCCACAGAACTGTGAATGGAAGGATAAAATAGATTGGTGCTGTTTTGTTAACTTTTTAAGAAGACCTGCTGGAGCTAACCCAAAGGCTTTCTGGGCCAACATACTGTTTCCCGGAGTAGCCAACCGGATCACTATGGGAAGCCCACAAGCAGGGCAGGATGGCAATAGCCTTCTTGTTTCACTGCAGCATGCTACTCTGATATGCTCCCAGTCCTCTAAAAGTGTAAGGTTAGGACTGGACTAACCCTAGGTGATATTGAACCCAGCAAGACGCTCAGAGCTGTAGGAATGCACAACCTGCAAGGAGCAGGGGGAGCAGTCTGAGAGAATAATCTTGCAAAGCCCTTTTGGGCCTTTGCTAAGATCAAAGCTCCCAATTGAGTATCCTTGGGCACATCCAGATTACCCTAGTTCTAGCTCTGGTTCATTCTGCTCCCAGGCATGAGGAAGTGACAACAGATTAGGAGTTAGTTGCTTTTCCTCACACAGCACATCTGTTAGTCAGAAACAGTCACCGCATGATCAAAATAAGCTTTCCGCTTGCATTTAACTATTTTTATATGCAAATCTGGGCAGATTTAATAGCTAGCATTTTTTAAATTGTATGTAAAACCTATAGTGTGTGTTTGTCTGTAGTACAGCATTAGGTGTACAGTAAAACTTTAAGAAATAAAAGCTGCTCAGTCTTATCAATCCCTAATTGCCAGAAAATTATATTGCGAACATGCATACAGGAAAGTGATGAATATAAGGCACTAAGTGGTTTTTAACATTGGCAACTTACCCATTCTTGACTATAGTAAGATTTTTATCCATGCCAATTTACCAACTCTCAGTTTTGCCAACAGATGGCACTGTGATATTATTTTAAAGGTAGGTCAATATCTAAACCAAGTGTAATACAGTAGTGATACCATCATATAATGGTCCAAAAATACGCAGTCATTTCATCATACTAATACTGGTTTTAAATGCCCCCGAATGAAAGTTGCTCTTTTGCTAAAATCCCTATTTACCTGTTTAATCTGGAAGCATGTGAATTTAGTAATTTCTCAAACTCATATTAGTCTTAATTATGAACTAGTCTTTTAATTCCGCCCTCTCCCACCCCACAATGATGGGTTTTTAAATTTAGATTAGATTTGCTTAATTCTGTTTTGCTATTCTCAGCAACGGGGGAAATGGGTATGCTGGGTACTGAAGGTCCATTTCTAGTTAGAAATCATTCGAACTAGCTAGTGAGATCTTGTAGTGAACTCAGTGCTTGTAGTGTAGCAGCATATATGCAGAGCCCTAATAAGGCCCTTTCCCCAAGTGTTTCAAAATATATAATACTGGGGGTTTGAATTGAGCACAGGTGTCCCGCTGCCCTACTCTTCATGCTGAGCCAGTCAGAGAACCCCCTCCCAGCAGAAAGCCACAAATAGGGTGTTCCAAGGGGTAGGGCTGAGATAGCCCAGAACTGATGGATCCCAAGCCAGTCTTGCAGCTTTCATTGGCTAGCACTGGGCCCAATCAAGACTTGATGCAGGGATCAGGTCCGAACCTTCCCTCTTCATTATATTTTTAAATTTTCTATACTTCAATATAGAGAAGAAAAGAGGTGTAGTTCCTCTGTTCCTGCCTGATTTTTGTTGACAGTTGCTGCGTTTTTTTACGGAAGCACAGCTTGCCAGAGTGAAAGAATCTTACTTCTTGGAGACTGGGAAGGAAATCAGGATTTTACATGGAAGCATAGGTGCTCGCTTCCCTATTGCAAGAATGTATGTGGGTTTATTGAACCATGCAATATAGATTTATAGAATACTAGTATAATTTAAAGTTGAAAATGTCTTCATGGCATCTTTCTTTCTTTGCCTACTAATCGGTAAAGGTAAAGCGACCCCTGACCATTAGTATCTGTTCATTTCTGCTTCCCTGGAGAAAATGAGTCCTTATTGAAAGGGTTTATGCTCTGCTTCCAAGGCATGTGCTCCAGCAACATTGGTAGGGCTTCTTGTGTTCCTGCTGCCATCTTTCAGCATGGGTACCTTCTCTTGCATTTGGTAAAGGGGCCCCTGACCATTAGGTCCAGTCGTGACCGACTCTGGGGTTGCAGCGCTCATCTCGCTTTATTGGCAGAGGGAACCGGCGTACAGCTTCCGGGTCATGTAGCCAGCATGACTAAGACGCTTCTGGCATGGAAACGCCATTTACCTTCCCGCCACAGCAGTACCTATTTATCTACTTGCACTTTGATGTGCTTTTGAACTGCTAGGTTGGCAGGAGCAGGGACCGAGCAATGGGAGCTCACCCCGTCACGGGGATTCAAACCACCAACCTTCTGATCGGCAAGTCCTAGGCTCTGTGGTTTAACCCACAGCGCCACCCGTGTCCCCATCTGTAAAGGTAGCATGTAATAAATCATTAGCGGGAAGAGGAATTGATACATCATCAACAGCTATCACAGTTTGTTCAGACTAATGGGTGATAAACTACCATGTGGCTGTAAACTGCCATGAACATTAATGTTTGAAAATCTTGTGTGATGTTGTAGTCTGGGATTGCACTGTATATAAGACTGTTCTTCTGGGGAGCAGTCAAGCAAAGAGAATGAATTCTTAATAGTTATGTTTTCCCTTGCTCCCAATTGCAAACAAACTACAGTGGTACCCCGCAAGACGAATGCCTCGCAAGACGGAAAACCCGCAAGACGAAAGGGTTTTCTGTTTTGGAGGCGCTTCGCAAGACGAATTTCCCTATGGGCTTGCATCGCAAGACGAAAGCCCATAGGGAAATGCTGGCGGTCGGGAGCAAAGACTTTCGCCCACAGCCGGCCTTCAGAAGAGGACCTCTTCTGAAGGCCGGCGGGGGGCAAAAGTCTTTGCTCCCCCCCGCCTGCCTTCCCCCCGCCTGCCCCGGGCGATCTTAAAATGCTGGCGGGCGGGAGCGAAGCGTTCGCTGCCGACCCCCAGCATTTTAAAATCTCCAAGGGACAGCAGAGAAGTCTCTGTCCCGGGGAGATTTTAAAATGCTGGGGGTTGGGAGCGAAGCGTTTGCTGCCGACCCCCAGCATTTTAAAATCTCCCCGTGTCCCGGGGAGGTTTTAAAATGCTGGGGGTCGGGAGCGAAGCGCTGCCGAGCCCCAGCATTTTAAAATCTCCCCGTGTCCCGGGAAGATTTTAAAATGCTGGGGGTCGGCAGCGCTTCGCTCCCGACCCCCAGCATTTTAAAACGCTGTTCCGAAGGGGGGGGGGCGGGAACACCTGCCCCAGCCGCCCCACTTCGGAACGCTGTTCCAAAGCGGGGAGGGGGGGCGGGGACACCTGCCCCAGCCGCCCCACTTCGGAACGCTGTTCCAAAGCGGGGAGGGGGGCGGGGACACCTGCCCCAGCCGCCCCACTTCGGAACGCTGTTCCGAAGCGGGGAGGGGGGGCGGGGACACCTGCCCCAGCCGCCCCACTTCGGAACGCTGTTGCGGGGCGGGGGGCGGGAACACCTTCTGAAGGCGGGCAGGGGGCGAAAGTCTTTGTCCCCCCTGCCTGCCTTCCCAGGGGCTTTTAAATCGCCCCGGACAGCGGAGAAGTCCTCCGCTGTCCGGGGCGATTTTAAAATGCCGCCCGCCAGCATTTTAAGATCGCCCCAGACAGCGGAGAAGTCCTCCGCTGTCCCAGGGTTTTTTAAAATGCTGGGGGTGGGAAGAAAAGCCCTTGTACCCCCCCCCCAGCCTTCAGAAGAGGTCCGGGGACAGACTGTCCCCGGACCTGGTCTGAAGGCGGTTTCCCTAGGAACGCATTAATTGATTTTCAATGCATTCCTATGGGAAACCGTGCATCGCAAGACGAAAAAACCGCAAGACGAAGAGACTTGCGGAACGAATTAATTAGGTCCAGTTATAGAGATTAATTTTTTTAATGTGTGGGCATCGAAATCTGTTGTCATTGTACCGCTTTATGTGCACCTTATGTCCTAAAGCACACAATGGCAATAGGAAAGCGACTGATTGAAAATGGGATCCTTATTTTACTGGTGTTCCAATTTGATGCTTGCAGTATATCTGAATGGGACACAGCTGGTGCTGTGGTCTAAACCACTAAGACTTGGGCTTGCCGATCAAAAGGTTGGCGGTTCGAATCCCCGCGACGGGGTGAGCTCCCGTTTCTCCATCCCAGTTCCTGCCAACCTAGCAGTTCGGAAGCACGTCAAAGTGCAAGTAGATAAACAGGCGGGAAGGTAAACGGCGTTTCTGTGCGCTGCTCTGGTTTCGCCAGAAGCGACTTAGTCATGCTGGCTACATTACCCGGAAAAACTGTCTGTGGACAAACGTCAGCTCCCTCTGCCAGTAAAGCAAAATGAGCGCCCCAACCCCAGAGTCGTTTGCGACTAGACTTAACTGTCAGGGGTCCTTTACCTTCACCTTTTTTAGAATATCTGAAAGGGTAATGGATGAAGCTGACTTGCATGATTTTTACACATTGATTCTTGAGTGTATAGATAATGCACATTAGGTTGTAAGTGTGGGAGCTCTGTGCAAAGGGTTCTTTTGAACAAACAAGCCAGGGCTCATCTAACGGCACACATTGGATTTGAATTCCAGCATAGGACTACAAGAACCCATCACTAAGTAATGTTTAGGTGAAATCGTGAGCCCATTCTAAATGTAACTTAGTATTTCTAAGGCTATGTGTGGCTAAGAAGTGCTTAACTTGGTTGCATTTTATTCATCTTGAAGCATTCTTCATAATTACAACAAAACTTGAATAATTTTATTTATGAGATTCTGGAATATGAAGGTTTGGGAAAGCACTGTAAAGTGGCATAATCTGCAAATAGTGGTGTATTGTTAAAGTTAAGAATGATTAATAGCACAAGATATAAATATCACGTGGCAAAATATAAAAGCAAATTTATGAAGCAATGTAGTATTCCTCTGGGACTTCTTGGCTAATAAGTGTGTTTACTACTCTTCACAATCACCATATCCTGAGAAATAACATTGAATGTGCTTTTCTTTTTTAAGAGTCCATGAGAAATGACTGTGAAAATAAAGAAGCAAAACTGGAATCATCACCTAAACGAATATCTCCTTTGCCAAAACCAAAGGACAACAGTAAAAATATTTCAGAATTAAAAGACAAGTTGGGACATGTTGCATGTAACACATTTAGTGAATTAAAATCAGAAGCAGTGATAGAACCTGTTGAAATAAAGTGTGTTTCAGAAAGCCATCAGCTAAAGGGAATGGACTCTGAAAACGGACACAAAATTGATTTTGTGAAAAAAACAGTTGCAAATTCTGGGGCAGTAGATATAGAAATCATTGGACCATTGCCTTCAGCTAGAAGAACTAGAAGAGGGGAAGCTGATGAATCCAGATCCGTAAAAGAACATGATGCAAAAAATACACAGAGGCATACAAGCAGCACCCAGAGAGCAGAATCAGTCAATTGTGTGCAGGCTAATGAAAACTTTGACCAGAACATCACTGAAATAAATCTAAAGCAAGAATCTGAAAGCAACACATCTGCAGTTGAAAGTGAGGGGGGAAAGGCAGCTCAACAAACTAAGGCAAGTTTAGAATTAGAAGAAAATGCAGAAATACAAGACAAAATAAAAAACCAAAAATTTGAAACTTCAGGAGTGGAAAGCGCTGAAAATGTCATACTTAAAAGAAATAGAAGAGGAAAGGCTGCTTCAATACAAGCAGAATTGTTTACAACAAACACAGATGTTAATGAGGCTAAAAAGGAAAGTCTAAGACACACAACACCTAAAACACAGGTTTTGGAAAAGACTGCAACAGATGTTAAAGAAAATAATGTTAGGAGAAGGAAAGGGATGAAAGTTCATCTTCTGTGTGATAATTCTGTATCACTTGGGGAAAAACATATGCTTGGAGATAAGGATGGTGCTTATGAAGAACAAAAGAGTACTTCCATTGCGTCACAGCCAGGCATGCAGGAAATTCAAAATGAAGAGAATCCTGATGAAGCGCAAAAGGTGCCATTGGAAAGTGTGCAAACTCCTGAGGAGCATAGTCCACCAAGAAGGCAGACAGTAGCACCCAGGAGAGGAAGAATCAAGCGAGCCATTTCCCAGGAAACAACTACAGAATGTGACAGTAAACAGACAGTTGATACAGAAGACCAAAATATGCTTGTCACTGTAAAAGAGAATCGACCAAAAAGGGGCAGGGGAAGAAGAGCTGTTCCTGAATGCCAGATATCACCTCTTTTGGAAAACGTTGCTCTTACAAAAGAGAGTCCAACAGTGGACAGCTTTAGTTCTACCCAAGGAAAATGTTCTTTGCAAGAAACTCAGACTAAAGAGAATCTTGATGAAATGCCTAAGATGCCCTTGGAAAGTGAGCAACCTCTTTTAGAGCACAGTCCACCAAAAAGACAGAAGATAGCAAAAGGAAACCCACCGAGGAGAGGTAGAAGCAAACAAACCATCTCTCCTGAAACACTCACTGAATGTGACAGTAAACAAGCAGCTGATACAGAAGACCAAAATATGCCTGTCACTGTAAAAGAGAATCAGCCAAAAAGGGGCAGGGGGAGAAGAGCTGCTCCTGTATGTTCAGTGACATTGCCTCTGGAAGACATTCCACTTACATATGAGGGCCCAACAGCAAACAGCATTAGTTCTGCCCCAGGAAAGTGTTCTTTAGATGAAATTCAAAAAGAAGAGAAACCTAATGAAACTGAGGAGGTGCCTTTGGAAGGTTTGCAGACTCCTGCAAAGTATTGTCCAGCAAGGAAGCAAAAAGTAGCAAAGAGAATGCTGCCCAAGAGAGGGAAAACCAAGCAAGACATTTCTCAGGAAACATCCATAGAATGTGAAAGTAAACAGACAGCTGATAGAAAAGACCAAGCCATGGTTGTCACCATAAAAGATAATCAGCTGGAAAGGGGCAGAAGAAACCCACTCAGGAGAGGTAGAAACAAACAAACCATTTCTCCTGAAATACTCACTGAATGCGACAGTAAACAGGCAGGTGATACAGAAGACCAAAATATGCTTGTCACTGTAAAAGAGAATCAGCCAAAAAGGGGCAGGGGGAGAAGAGCTGCTCCTCCTGTATGTTCAGTGACATTGCCTCTGGAAGACATTCCACTTACATATGAGGGCCCAACAGCAAACAGCATTAGTTCTGCCCCAGGAAAGTGTTCTTTAGATGAAGTTCAAAAAGAAGAGAAACCTAATGAAACTGAGGAGGTGCCTTTGGAAGGTTTGCAGACTCCTGCAAAGTATTGTCCAGCAAGGAAGCAAAAAGTAGCAAAGAGAATGCTGCCCAAGAGAGGGAAAACCAAGCAAGACATTTCTCAGGAAACATCCATAGAATGTGAAAGTAAACAGACAGCTGATAGAAAAGACCAAGCCATGGTTGTCACCATAAAAGATAATCAGCTGGAAAGGGGCAGAAGAAACCCACTCAGGAGAGGTAGAAACAAACAAACCATTTCTCCTGAAATACTCACTGAATGCGACAGTAAACAGGCAGGTGATACAGAAGACCAAAATATGCTTGTCACTGTAAAAGAGAATCAGCCAAAAAGGGGCAGGGGGAGAAGAGCTGCTCCTCCTGTATGTTCAGTGACATTGCCTCTGGAAGACATTCCACTTACATATGAGGGCCCAACAGCAAACAGCATTAGTTCTGCCCCAGGAAAGTGTTCTTTAGATGAAGTTCAAAAAGAAGAGAAACCTAATGAAACTGAGGAGGTGCCTTTGGAAGGTTTGCAGACTCCTGCAAAGTATTGTCCAGCAAGGAAGCAAAAAGTAGCAAAGAGAATGCTGCCCAAGAGAGGGAAAACCAAGCAAGACATTTCTCAGGAAACATCCATAGAATGTGAAAGTAAACAGACAGCTGATAGAAAAGACCAAGCCATGGTTGTCACCATAAAAGATAATCAGCTGGAAAGGGGCAGAAGAAACCCACTCAGGAGAGGTAGAAACAAACAAACCATTTCTCCTGAAATACTCACTGAATGTGACAGTAAACAGGCAGGTGATACAGAAGACCAAAATATGCTTGTCACTGTAAAAGAGAATCAACCAAAAAGGGGCAGGGGAAGAAGAGCTGTTCCTGAATGCCAGGTAACAGCTCTTTCTCCCCTCAAAAATAACATTTTACCATTGCCATCCTCAACCAAAAGCAAAGGTGCTGTGGAACAGCCAAGTGAGGCTTTGGAAATTGCAACTGTTGCAAGTGAGAATCTGCCACGTAGAGGCAGAAGAAGAAAAGCAGATGAGGCAATTGCAGCAAGCTCAGTTTCTGCAAGTAAAAAGCCCATATTGCTTGATACTGGGAATCAAGAAGACATGCCAGAAGTTTTAAAAGGTGTGACAATAGATAATGTTTCCAAAAGAGGTAGAAGAAAGCAATCGGTTCCTTCTGAAATCTCAACAGAAAGTAATGGCCAACCAGTAAGTGACAACAGAAAGGTCTCTTTTGTAAAAGATAAGAAGATGTCTTTGGAAAGTAGTTCAGTTTTCCAAAACCAATCAAAGGGGAAGAGAGTAAAAAGAACTCCATCACGGGTACACCCTTCTCTCAAAGTAAGCATCACTCTAACATCACCACCTCCAGACAAAGGTGAAACTGCCAGTGAAAATGATGCAACTGGAAAAGGGAAACTTGAAAAATGTGGCAGAAGAAACAAAATTAAAATAGTGACACCTTTCATGTCTGTCAGAAGAAAGCACAACCTTCCTGAAAAGGAAGATTTTCAGGAAAAACAAAATGTAGATGTTGGAAAGCTAGCTATAGCCAATGAGAAAATAAGCAGAAGAGGTAGAAGAGTTGATGCACTTGTAGCACCTATTTCTGCTTCTCTCAGAACCAACCGTAGATTGAATGCAGGGGGTGATGATGCTCCTAAAGATCGACAGATGATTCTGAAGAACAAATC
Organism: Podarcis bocagei; assembly: GCF_964188305.1. Lineage (NCBI taxonomy): Eukaryota > Metazoa > Chordata > Lepidosauria > Squamata > Lacertidae > Podarcis > Podarcis bocagei. The sequence goes on from NC_138131.1 coordinate 82,632,098, forward strand.
AAAATCTAAAGCAGGTATGTCCATGGTTTTTTCCTCCTTATTTCAGAGTTCTTAATGTTTAAGATTCTAAGCTTTCGATTCAAAATTAATGGAAAACCTTAAAGCTTTGGTGAAAAGTTACAGTAGCACACCTGAAATTTAGATACCATCAATTTCATTTCAAAATTTCTTTGTTGAAGATGCCATTGGCAATGTAAATCAGGGTGAGCAGACTTTACTAAAACTCTGAGGTCTAACAATGAGAACCAGATGTAAATGACATACAGATGAATTAAAGGAAAGTATGCCTCTGAACACATCCAGAGCTTTGGAATTAGGTTTCTGTACCAGAATTAAAGGGAGCAGACAGGCCTTTCATAACCCAAAGTCCACTTCTAGTTATATACCTTCATCTCAGCAGCCTTAGGTGGAAAGGGCTAGGAAGGGTGTTGCTATCACTAAACAAGTGGGAATAAAACTTTGTTGTTAGTTTGCTGCAAATCACCTAGAGATAAAACTCGAAAAACCATCCCATTATTGAAGTATATAGTAGGAGTGTGACTGATCTTCAGAAAGGTTCCAGTTTATAGTATATAGTGAGATGGCCACCGGATTCACATATTTCTTACGGAGAATTGAACTTCTGGATTCATAAGTGGGATATCTGGAAAAACTGGTGTTCTCCCTCTTCCCATAACTTGCTTAGCTGTTATTTAAAAATAGACTTTAAAGTTTATTGGTTTTTCCTGTTTATGAAACCTATTATTACTATTATTATAAATAACTACTATTATTAGTAAGAGTTCCCTAATGTCCTGAATGCTGTCGTTTATTTTGTATGGGTGGGGGAAAGAACTGTAGCCTAGGGAAAGCAAATAAACAGGAGACCTCTAATGCAGATATGTTTACAGAGTAACTTATATAAAGTCATTAATATTTAATAAACATTAACCATGTTAGGTGAGATCCAAAGGGCTATGCACAAAACTTGCATGTAGATCTTAGTACTTCAGAATTCCTCTTATGAGAAGCTACTCCTGGAAGTGGGATGAGATGAAGAACCCACAGTCAGGAGCGGTTTCAGAAATTTTTGTGCACAAGCCTTCGGGAATCTTTGAATCCACCATCATTAGTATTATTATTATTAAAATTAATATACTGCCCTATACCCAGAGGTCTCAGGGCAGTTCACAGAACAAAATAAGAATATAAAACCACAAAATATATTACCAAAATAAAAACTAACTCACCCCCACAAAAAAAAAAACACATTTTAAAAGGACATAGGATGTCATTCTTCATAGTTCTATAAACCATTTGTCCACTGAGGAGACAGAATAATTTTCTGCCTGCAGTAGCTGCCTGTTTGGCTTCCCTTTCTAACCACATTACCAAGGTGGATTGTTTTGAATCAGCAATTCAAAAAGCATGTTGAAAGCAAATTTTCTATTTATCATGTATTTCAGGTGCGCGGGAAATTTTCTAAACTCCCATCAGCCCCAGCAAGCCAATGGCCTGGGATGATGCAGAATTCAGTTCAGCAGCATCTGGAAGGCTAAATGTTCTCCACACCTGATATATTTCCTAAGCAATAATGCCAAATCTATTGCTCTGCTTTCCTTTGAACCACATCAGTGAAGCAGGACCACACTTGTCTAAGCTTGTTTCCTGAGGAGGTCACTTCAGTGCTGCTAATGCAACGATTTGACTTCACCCTTGGAAGGTGCCCTTCATTGTCTCTTGAGACAGATGGACGCCAACAATAACAGCAGCATATACTTTCACATTTCCCATTAAAGGGAATACCTTTAAAATATTTCTAATTAGATAATACTGCTGTCTTGTGATCAGCAGCTACAAACAAAACTGAAATGTCCATAACTGATAGGTTGAAGCAAAGTCTGCTTGTTACTACACAATATAGAACATTTAATTTTTATGAGTTGAAATAAAATGCCTTCTTTGGCAGCTTGAATGTCAATATATCTGAGGAATCATCTTGCTGTACTTAGAAAAGTCTCCTTTGATTCAAAGGTATCTAGCATTGATTTGGTTTAGAGATGAACTGTGGGGCTAACATGCTTACAGATTTTTAAAATAAGTAATGCTTAGAATTTACTACTTACTATTTTTTAAAGTTATCTGCTATGGTCTGAAATAGCTTTCAATAGGACAATATTAAATTTCCTCCATGTGAACTTTTTGGAAGCAGTGATCCTGAGGTGGGTTTGAGGGATCCTGCACCTTGCAGCCAATTTCCTTAACTGTGGCCTTATGTGAGAGATAGGACTCCAAACATCTACCACAGGGTTTCCCTTAGTTATAATGTCAAGTCAGTTTGGAAAGAGTGAATAACTGCCTGGAATGAACTGCTCTGAACAGAAGAAAGATATCTTGATAATTAGAATGATATATTTTTATCTAATCTTGCTACTAAAGAGAGAATATCAAAAAGTTTGGCCTCAAATCATCTTTCTTTTTTTTTTAACAACTAGAAAGCATTGAAAAGACACCATTAAAAAAAGAAAAAAAGAAAACAGTGAAAGAAGAACATTCCAAATCTACAGTTAAGCCTGCTGGAGAAACTGAAGGCAAGACAAGAGGGAGGAAAACAAAAAAAAAAGTTTTGTAATTTTTGGTACTGGGTTTGTGTAGTTTTTTTCCTTCAGAATAAATGGACATATATGGGTTGTAAAGTATGTTTTGCATTTAGAACCTTACTTTGTTTCTGTAACTTCAGTTCATCCTTCAACATTGATGCTTTCCCATCTGTATATACATTTTCATATATTTTACAGGGCTTTTTGTTTAACACTGTATTGTGTTAAGATAGTTTTAATTCAGGTGTTAATTGTTATCTGATGTTTACATTAAACCATACCTTGTCTTAAAATAGTATCCTTTTATATTGTTCCAATCCCTGGTGAATATAACTGCTAAAAAAGCATGTTAGACTATTCTCTGTACGCTGGCAACATTCAGTTAATGCTTTAGAAAGGATAAGGCAAGGATAGCTGCATTGTTATCCATAGCTTAGTATATGTACAATCCCTCTACCCAACTACCAGCTATGGCACTTTAACAACTCTAGGAGAACAACAATCCATATATAGTAGTGTTAAACAGAACTGATTATACTTGGCCCCTTTCTTTCCACATAACATAGTCATTAGGGCTTGCCAGGATGGGAAACAGACCCTTCTCTTTCCCAGGCCACATACCTTTGAATCATGATTGTCACTTTCTCTTCAGTTCCAGTCCTTCTCATGGTTGGTGGTATCAATTCAAAACTTAAATATTTAAGGTTAAGTGCCTGGTACCTATAGTTACAATATCCTAATTGGCAGGGCTAGGAAAGTTCTGCTTGAGCTGTTAACAGGATAACTTGAACAGTGCAGCTGGCATTAAATTGAACCAAACAGTAGTCTAGTACTGTAGAGGTCTTGTCCTTTTTCTTATTGCAGCATTCTAAGGACACCTTTCCTAAGCTCCCACCTCAGTTCAGTTGTCAGTACTGTATATGATTTCAGTTTTGTATAGATCTCATAGTAGCTGCTTTTCTCTCCTCCCCACCCAACATGAATTCTAAGCTGCCTGTGAATTGCCAAGCCAGCAATTGGAGGATAATAAAGTTTACAGAAGCTTATGTGTATGCTAGCCTTTTGAAATAGATTCAGTTTTAAGGAATAGCACTATTTACTGCTAATGCCTAGAATTCTTCATGTTTGATGAAAAATGTCTTATTTTGAAGGTTCCAGTGAGGGAGAGATTCTCCTAGTTGAGTGACATACCCTGCCCTCAACATCCCTGCATGAATACTACCCTTCTTGCTATCTTCAGCCCTTCTAGTTCCCTCTTGTTTTATTTCAGTTTTAAATACTACTGCTCCAAGAACAGAACTTCAACTCTCACTGGATGGCACAGAATTTGAGGGTGGACTTTCTTGGTTGGTGTAGGCGTGCTTGGTGATGGACCTTTGAAGATGCCAAGTCACAGGCCTAAGGTGTATTCACCTGACACTCATACATGATGCTGCCCACCTTGTTAATTCTTTTTTAAAATAATTTTATTTTCAAAAATAAGGGAGAGAAAAAAAGAAAGAATAAAGTTACATCAAAATGTCATACACATTCACATATCGAAATTACTGAATCTCCTGACTTCCATCCCATCCATGTATCCTCTTAATTCTGTTTTCATCTGCATATCAATACTTCTCCAAAAAAATTATCTTCCTAAATTATCTGTAGATTCTATTACATTACAAGTGTATTTAAAAACCTGCTAATGTTTTAACCTGTTTGCAGTGGCTTTGTATACACATTATAAACATTTCCCATTCTTTTAAAAATTTCTTTTCTTCGTGGTTCCTGAGCTTCCTAGTTAATTTTGCCATTTTGGCATACTACATCAACTTGATCTTGTAGCATACATGAACAGTTTCTTCTGATCTATCATTTCCCAGATTTTTAAAAATTACATTACATTTCCAGCACATGATAAAAGGTACCCTCTTTTTCTTTACATTTCCAGCATATATTGGTACTTGTTTTATACATTTTTGCTAGTTTTACTGGGGTTAAGTACCACCGATACATCATTTTCATATAGTTTTCTTTCAGTGAAGAACATGCCGTGAATTTCAGATCAGTTTTCCGTAGCCTCTCCCAATCAGTCATTTGTATATTGTGTCCCACATCTTTCTCCCATTTTATCATCACTGATTTCACCTGTTCATCTTTAGTATCCCAACTGAAATTTGATCACTCCTTGAGGCTCTGGCATTAATATGGGGCCTGATTATGGCATGGGGAGCTCAGAATCAACTAATAGGAAAATGTGAATTTGCTGGTTTGTAATGGACCATAAAGGAAACGAAGTGGATCTGTACAAGACTGCAAATGTGTGGGCCTTCTGCTTCAGCTGGCTGGTAGTTAGAAAGAAAAAAGGCAGAGCTGAGAGTTGAATGATACAATCTGGAAGCTAGAAAAAAGATTCAGGCTGGGAAGCCAGTGCGAATTTGATGCTTGGTTTCTGTTTAATTCAAGGCTGTGGCTAGGGAAAAAGCCTGACCCCTTGGGATGTTAATGTGTGAATCAGTCTCTCACAGGCTCATGTTGTATATATGTGTAAATAAGCCATACATCCTAAAGTCTTCGTTGTGCCTCATTCCAAGGAAGCCAAACCCTGGGGAAGCACCTGGAAGCCCTAGAATCTTGCACTGCTCAGAGATTGGGGTGGCATGCAGCAGTGCCTTAATGCTACAAAAGAAAGCCACGAGCAATGGGAGATGCCTGGGGACTTGGTTGGAAAGGGCAAACACAAGATTCTGGCTACAGTTTGGTAAAGATGCACAATCAAGCAAAACTGCCGTAGTTTTTTCTTTAAAAGCTTGCATCCGGATAGCTGTGCCTGCTGACTGAAAAGTGCCCTAGCGCCTGCTGCCGCCTTTGCCTGATAAGATTGGCATTCTATTTCTAATCTTTTCAAAACTTGGCAGGGTTAATGCCTTGAGGGAGTATTAAAAACCCTGAAATCTTCATGTCCTTTGGACCAAGGACTCCTAAGTTACACAACCATGTCAGTTCAAAGGACAGATCATCAAACGATGAAAGGCAGACTCATTAACCCACCGAACTTTTGACCCAGGATTTCAAGTTCAGAGAAATTGAAAAGCCCCCACCCACCGCCCCATGCCATTGCCTCTCCAGTTGCTAGTATAAATTGTCTACTGCTTTGAGTAGAATTGTGAAGTTACAGGGTATCCCAACCTTTTATTTCCATGTATAACAGGGCCAGGTCTACCAGAAATAAAAAATCTGTTTACAAGCAAGCAGTTACAGCTTCTGGATGTGAAAAGGATAGCTAATTAACTTGCTTTCATGCTACACATGGATAGACTAACAAATCTGATGTCAGTGGATCTGGTCTGAGTATGTGGTAGGATTCTGTAGTATGAAATTAGAAAGGTGGGACTTATTGCTGCACTTCAGTGGAATCTGAAAATTCTGGTACCATATGTTACTGTGTTAATAGATTTCTTATCTTTTATCCCTTTCTGTATAGATAGATTTGTGCAAAGAAATGTCAGTGCCAAAGGAGAATTTATTTTTTCTTGTTTATTTCTATACTGTGCTTCATCAAAAGACCCAAGAGCAGGCTACAACAATGAAATAAATAAAAATATAACAGTACAACGCAATTAAATAAACATCACTCAATTGTCTACATATTACTGTACAGGCATTCAAAGAGAGGGGTTTTTATCGGGCACCTAAAAGAACTATGTTGTTGTGTTGGCATCAGCTGGACTTCAAGGGGGCATTCAATAACTCGGGTGCTATTTGCAAGAAAGTGAGTCACAAAGTCCCACATTTCACTGAGTGATGGAACTAATAGGGTTTCTCCAGCAAATCTCAAGTTGCAGGCAGTATGATATAGGAGGAGCCACACCTTCAAGTAATCTTTTATATTGTGACTTTATATTGGAGCAGATTGTTACTATTTATGTTTGATATTATTATTATTAATAATAATAATTATGTGTGTTGGAAGCTGCTCAGAGTAGCTGGGGCAACCCAGCCAGATGGGCGGGATATAAATAAAAAATATTACTAATTGGGCCCTATCTAAGATGCGAAGGGATTTAAACATTACTTTTGGGATAACTTTTAAACTCCACCCTTCGATGAGTTTAAGGCAGGGGGTCAGCAAACCTTTTCAGCAGGGGGCCGGTCCACTGTCCCTCAGACCTTGTGGTGGGCTGGACTATATTTTGGAAGAAAAAAAAATGAACGAATTTCTATGCGCCACAAATAACCCAGAGATGCATTTTAAATAAAAGCACATGTTCTACTCATGTAAAAACACGCTGATTCCCAGACTGTCCTCTGGCCGGCTTTAGAAGGCGATTGGGCCTTAGTTTGCCTACCCATGGTCAAGGTGTGATACATTGTTCTTCCCCTCCCTGTTTTATCCTTACAACAACCCTGTGAGGTAATTTGGCTGAGAGATGGTAATCCAGTGAGCTTCATGGCTGAGTGGTGATTGAACTTTGGACTCCCAGGTCCTAGGCCCTGATGTCGCTGAACTGGAGTCCAACAACATCTGGAGGGTCACCCTCTGGTTGACCTAGCTTCTTCCAAATGCACCTGAAGCTGCATGGCCACCACACCTGTGAGCACCTTAAAAACTTGAAGAGGCCGACTAGTATAGTATCCTACTCTTGCAGTGTGCAACCAGAAACCTATGGAAAGCCCACAAGCAGGATATGAGTGCAAGAGCACTTGTGCCAGCTGCAACTGCTGTTCCCAGATGTACTGCCTCCGATGCAGGAAGTAATACACCCCAAATTGGCCAATGGTATCACAACCCACTGCCTGGCCACACTTTTCTTCTTGAAGCTGGATTTTGTGCTGTGGAACTTCACATTCACAGTCAGCACCCAACAGCCTTGCTCTGGTGTTATTCTGCTTATGTCTTAGAGTCCAAAAGGAACTGGCCCTCCTCCCCAGCAGCAGCCTCTCTGCAGAACTCCCACCCCAAAGAAACCTACCCATCCTGTTCAGTTTTACTTGTTCTGTTAGGTCTGTTAGGTGATGCCAGCGGAAAGGTTTAGTAGACTAGGAGCCGGCATAGATTTTTATGTTTGGTGCTGGCTTGGTGTTGATTTGATGCTTCCATGCATAATTTAAATGGGTGTTGTTTTATACTGATATTAATGTTAGATGTCCCAAGGGAAGCAAGTGTGCCAATGTTTGGAGGGGCACATATCTTCTACCAAATGAATAAACCCATGCATTGTGGCCTCCCACTAT